>NC_138154.1:6996780-7216780 GCF_964199315.1 Orbicella franksi
TTGGCACAGTACTGTACAAGACCGAGGAATGATCTGACTTCAGCCACATTCTTTGGAGGTTGCGCATTCTGAACTGCTGCCACCTTTTCTTCGCTGGGTGTGACTCCATTTCTGCTCAGATCATGTCCAAAGAAGGTCAACGTGGGGAGTCTAAACCGGCACTTGCTTCCATTCAGGGTTAGTCCACACTGTCTGAGGCGATTGAGAACAGCTAGCAAATTCTTGTCATGTTGTTCGATTCCACATCCATGCACAATCACATCATCTGCAATGTTTGCGACACCTTCACACCCTTGCAGAACATCACTCACGATCTTCTGATACTTCTCTGGGGCTGACATAATGCCAAACATTAGTCTCTTGTATCTGTAAAGGCCTCTGTGCGTCACAAATGTGGTTATTTGACGGGACTCTTCATCAAGCTCAATTTGGTGAAATCCCCAGCGCAGGTCTAGTTTGCTGAACACAGTTGAACCGTTTAGGTCATGGAGAACTTCCTCTATGGTAGGAATAGGATGCCTCTCTCTTTTGATTGCTTTGTTTGCTCTTCGCATGTCTACGCAAATACGAATATCACCATCTGGTTTTGGCACGACCACAAGAGGTGATGTCCACTCTGTAGGACCACATGGTACTTCCTCTATGATGTCTTCTTGAAGCAACTCGTCCAGTTTCTTGTCTACTTTGTCTCTTAGACCAAAGGGTAGTTGTCTCACTGGCTGGGCCACAAGCTTGACATTCTTGTTAATGTGCAACTTGAGTTGGAAGTCTTTAAGTTTTCCAACACCTTGGAATATGTCAGCAAAGTCCTTTAAAACATCTCCAGCATCGCCTTCGCTGGTGATAGTACATGCCAGTGGATTACTGGGCAGTCCGACTCTTAATACATTCAGTTTCTCTGCAGTGTATTTTCCAAGCAAAGTTTTTCCAGGACCCTTAACAACAGTGAACTCATCCAAACAGCTTTTCGCAGAAACTTCACAGTGAATTTCAGCTTCAAATGTTCCCAGTACTTCAATTGGTTCAGTTTGACCATAGGCGAATAACTTCTTGCTGCATTTCTGAGATGTACACGTCACTCCCTTTTGCTTCAAACTTTCCCATGTAGTTTTGTCCACTATGTTGCATGATGCTCCAGAGTTGATTAGTACATCCTTCAACTCTACACCTCCCACTTGCAGATGTACAATGCCACTTGTTTTGTTTCCATCATTCACGGCAAAGGCATAACCATCTCTTTGATCCAACTCTTCTTCCACTTGATACACGCCATTTGGATTAGGTCTGCCACTGGGAGGACGTTTAGGATTCTTTGTCTTGCAACAAACAGCCAGATGACCAGTAAAACCACACTTACTGCATGTTTTGTTTAGGGCAGGGCAATTGCGGGCAAAATGACCAGTTTCATTGCATCTGTAGCACTTCAGATGTTCCCCTGGCTTAAAATATTTCTTCTCAGGTTTTCTCTTTTTCTTTTTGTTTTTCCCCCATTTGGGGTCGACAGGTCGCACAGCATTCACTTGATCATCTTTGCTCGAGGTCTCCAATGACTACATTTGAAGTTTGACAGATTCATGTATTCGTGCAACATCTTGAAGGACAGTAAGGGTTCCATCCTGGGCTTTCTCCAAAAATTTCCGTCGGAGTTCCAGATCTCTACACTTCTCAATCAATTGATCCCGGATAGCCTCATCCAACTTGTCAAACTCACACGAGACAGCTTTTTGCCGAAGGCAGCACACAAATTGATCGATTGTTTCACCTTCTAATTGTGCCATTTGTCGGAATCCGTGTCTCTCAAAAGGTACGTTCACTTTTGGCGTAAAATAGTTGTTGAGGACGGTTAAACAATTGTCGAAGTTGTTCTGAGCTTCATCTTCTGGTGCAAGCGTGTAGTAAATTTCTTGCAGTTCCATTCCACCTGAGTCCGGTAATAGAGCCACTTTTTGCGCTTGATTTGTTACACCTTTCGATGTCACATACAAATGAAAAGCACGTTTCCATCGCTTCTATCGAACGGAAAGAGTAGTCGGTTCTCCCTTGGGGTCGAAGCAAGGAAGACCACAAACTTCAAGAGATTTTGGTTCAACAGTGGAGGTTGTCGGTAAACTTGGTTGCGTGTCGCTGGTTTCACCGCTCCTGGTTCCAGGCATGTTGCAAAATTCAACTGAAATATACAGAAGAACCTTTTTCCAGTTTGATACTCATTGCCAAATGTGGTGATGGCTGATAAAACACACGGATTTAACACGGATTAAACTCCTCAAAACTCCTTTAATCCACTGTACAACACGCCATGCTTACAACCTGAGATCCTTTTCGAACTTATAGTACATCATGTATACTATCACGAAATGTCTCAACAGTACTAACAGCTAAACACTACAGTCTGCCCAGAGTAAAAATCTCTTAGAACCGTAACATGAAGCTTGTGTCTTCAGTACAGAACTTGTAGGACAATAATAACTTGACAAAACTAACTGCAATCCTATTAACATACTGTCAATATTCTTGTTGCCAGTGTTACAAGGTGTTGAGTCTGGTTTACAACAAAACAAATGCTTTGACATTGTTATAATTTTGATGTACCACTACTTCGTGCAGATGTTTTTCACATTATCATAGTTAAGTTGTGTTCAAAATGACTTGACAAAACTATCTGCAATCCTATTAACATACCATCATTATTCTCGTTGCAAGTGTTACAAGGTGTTGAGACTGGTTTAGAAAAAAAATGCTTTGACATTGTTGTAATTTTGATGTACTACTATTTCATGCAGATAATGTTTACACATTACCATAGTTAAGTTGTGTTCAAATGACTTGACAAAACAATCTGTAATCCTATTAACATACTGTCATTATTCTTGTTGCAAGTGTTACAAGGTGTTGAGTCTGGTTTAGAACAAAACAAATGCTTTGACATTGTTATAATTTTGATGTACTACTATTTCATGCAGATAATGTTTACATATTACCATAGTTAAGTTGTGTTCAAAATGACTTGACTAGACGAACTACATTCCTATTAACATACTGTCATTATTCTGATGCCAACGTTACAATACAAAGTGTTAATTCTGTTTAAAAACAAAACAAATGCATGGACATGGTTATCATTTTAATGTACTACTACTTAGGTTTACGTTAAGTTAATGTTGTATACATTTTGTCTAATATTTAAGTTGCATGTTGGGTGTTTCCTTTCTAGTTCTACCATTACTTCATGACACAGTGCATGTCAAAGAAGTTTGTTACATAAAACTGATCATTTCAAATAATCCAGATATAGCTATTCTAACAGTCAAATGCAATCATATTTCTTCTCTCATTTCAATCCCTTTTTTACTTTCCAAAATATACTACCCTTTGAATATTTGTTTGTAACTAGTAGCAAAAGCTGAAATTGCAAAGGACTTAGTATGCAATAGTAAAAACTATACACTAAGAAAGCAAATAAGATACATAGCTACAAAGTAATTCAGACAACTGTAAAACAACTCATCACAAGTCTTTGAGTAGCTACGCCTGGATTAACCTTAACTCTGAAAAAATTTTATGTAACCTATGTAAACATGCTCCATCAATAACAGACTGTTCTTGTGTAATAAAATAATTGATTTATTTTAGACAAGAAAGCCAGAAAATAAACAGCTTATTCTTACATAGCACTCAAGTCCCTTCTCAAGGTCTACAAGCATTCAAAAAATGTCTTTTGTAAAATGCTTGATGGTCTTCTCGTAAACCCCATCCGGCAGATAGACTTTTTAACCACTCCTACTTATTTCTTTGAAGTGACATTCCACCTTGAACCCGTGTATCATAAACATAAACCACTTATTACATGCCTAACTCAATTTGACATTGATATAATGTTCCAACTTCCCAACTTCTAATGAACAACTTTCAAACTTCATACTTCTTAGCTACTTCGTAGCCCGCCAAAATTCAACTTTAAGTAACGCGAAATACAAATAGTACGGCTGAGAAGTTTTAAAACTATAGTAAGCGTCTAAAAACTTTAAATGACTTCCTTTAAAGAAACAAGGGATTTTATTTTATTTTATATACGTGCACTCGCAGAAGCACTTTGAATCCCAGACTGGATTAGCTGTAATCAGCGAAGCAAATGAGGGCACAGAAGCCCTTTGTATGCTGCTAAAATGCTTTGCGTACCCTTGCCGGTACAGTGATATGATACCATGGTTCGCTCGTCCCGTCCCTGTTTTCAGCATGGTAACCAACGAAGTGCTTGATTACATCTATACAGTCCACAGTCATCAAATGATCAATTGGAATCCTGCAGTGTTGAACCCACCAGCATTGCAAACTTATGCCCAAGTTATCTCCCAAAGAGGGTCACCAGTGCAGAACTGTTTTGGTTTTGTTGACGGAACAGTGAGGCCTATAGTGAGGCCTGATGATAATCAGAGAGTTGTCTACAATGGCCATAAAAGAGTGCATGCTCTAAAGTTTCAATCTCTAACTCTGCCAAATGGGATTATTGGACACCTGTATGGCCCTGTTGGTAAGTACTTCTGTTCTTGAAGTTTCCTTAAATGTAAAAGGTGTTAGTCAGTGGCAGATCCAGGTGCTCAAGAAAGGGGGGGAGGGGGGGCGAGGGGTGGGTCTAAGGAGCGTCCTTATTGTCTGAATAATGCAGGGGATAGGATGCATGGTAGGGGGTGAGGGTAGTCTGTGAAATGCAGGAATCTATAATTATTCACTAAGTACTGACATATATTATCTGCAGATAATAAACGTGATATTTTTCGATTTTTCCTAGAAGGAAGAAGGCATGATGCTGGAATGCTTAGGGATTCTCAGCTTCTACAGAGTTCAGATGTTTGCTTTTGATCTTCATGGGCAGCTGATGTGCATCTATGGGGACCCCGCCTATCCCTTGAGGATCCATTTGCAAGCACCATTTTGCAATCGAGTGTTAACTCCTCAAATGCAGGGATTCAACATATGTTCAACATATGTTGATCTACAGAGTTTGAAAAACAAAAATTCTTATCTTCATCAGTACCTAGACAAAATAGAAAAACAAAAAAGTTTTGAAAACACTGGGGGAAGTATTGCAGAGGTCAGAGAAAGACAACAACGCTGTTAACTTCAAGAATTGAAAACAGCTGTTGAGAAGTCACTTTGGTTTGCCAAAACCCTGGGCCTTAGGCTTAATCAAGTATGGTTTACAGATGAGAGAGGAGAAAACCACAAAGTGGATTTTTCTTCAGAGGACACCCCTAAATCATTTAAAGATCTACCCGAGGAAGAGCAAGAAAAGTTGAAAGGTGTACTATTCCTCACAGATAAGTTTTGTATAAGTGACACAGCATACCATGAGCTGACTCTGACAAGTGGAGGGGAGAATCTGCCCTGAAGCTACCTGATCAGACAATGTGAGGAAAACCTTAACCAACTCTGCCACATAACAAGAACACCAGGAGCTGCAGAGGGTGCCCAGTTGATATTCAAGGAGGAATTGACGAACAAAATAAAATCACAAGTAAACATATTCCAAACTATTTAATTAATTTATTTACTTATAATTTTATTATCTATAATTATGTATTCGTGTATGTACATGTAATCACAATAACATTTGTATCAGTGGTTGGCTAATCAGCTATGACCTTATTTTATATTTTCTCCCTAAGAGCCTGACCAACCCTACCCTGCCAGAAAAAATAAGACTGAAGGTCAGTGGGGATGGTGCGAGGACGACCTGGATGACCAATTTTGTGGTTATCTCCTACTCCCTGTTAGATACAGATGACGTGATGTCATCAAAAGGTTTGTAATGATATAATTATGAAGTACACACAAAAACTCCATCATACATAGCACTTCAACTTTAAATCTGTATTGATATATAATACTAGTTATTATTTCAAAGGTATTAATGGTGGAGTTGATAAGGTGATGAGGGTAGTCCAGACGTGAGAATAAAGACTTGAAGCGTTCACACTCCTCCGAAAAGTAAGGCCATAGCATAGTTGTTAATAAGCTCCGTTTGTACCGGTTGTCAACGTGACTCTGGTAGTGGACAAGTAAACTAATACTAGGCTTCACGTAAACTTTATTCTCAAAACCAATTAGTGAATTCTTTGTGCAACAATAATAGAATTCTGATTGTACTTCAGCTACATTGTAGCCTAGCACAATCTACAATTTTTACACAGTACCAGTATAATGTACTAGCCTTGAACTTTTTTCGTTATTTCCCATGTTTAGGGTAATGCCACTTGTATACAAGCATCAAGAGTTTCCTCGCTTCCAGTTTTTAGGCAATTCATTATGGGATATGTGCCCCAGAAAAGTGAGCACCAACTCTCGAATCTCAGCCATTACTGAATATTTGTTTCAGCTTCACGTCTGTTTACCTTTTATTTATGCTGTGTTTTTCCACTGGAATACTTCCTTTACACCTTTTATACTGGTCAGCAATTCTATAAACTGGTGAGTCAATCAATTCTTTGGCTACTTATGTCTTCTGCGCAAAAAAATGCAATAAAACTTTGAGTTTCGAGAGCGATGTTTACTTGCGAAATGTTTCAAGTTTGTAATCACTCTGTTTTGATTTCTTCTCTAGGTATGGGATTTGGGTACTGGAATTGTGTTGTTGTTGGCTGCCCAAACAGCAGAAACAGGTTGAATAAATGGGCGAAACAAACCTGCAATGTTCATGCTTGTTTGAACAGGACATATACCTGCGACTGCAAGCCACCATTCAAGCTTTTTCCCTTTCCCACAGAGAAAAAGGATAACAAAGGAAGAAGACGTTCATGTTGCTGAGTCATTGTATTTTCAATTGGTGCTAGCTATTACATCGTTTCAATTGCCATTTGTTTCTTAATTTAATGGGCCAAATTTATTTATGTCACTGTTTATAATTCTGACCTTTGACTTGGCTATAAATGTACCTGTATTATGGACAATATTGCTATTTTTGTACATGCCACATTTCATAAATCTCATTGTTCAGTGGCTAAATGTGGTTCACACATGCTCTGTTTTTGCAGCTATTTTTAACCCTGGTAATCATAAAAGGCTTAATTTCAAAGCTATTTTAACCCTGTTTATGTCTATTTTAAAGCTAATTCATGTAAGTTTTGGTCAGCACTCTCGACTATTTTTTGGCCAATTTTTGTTTCAAAATAGTAGGTTTAAAATAGGTAAAAATTGCTTTAAAAAAGTCCAGAAAAATAGTAAAAAAAATACAAAAATGATAGGAATAAAATAACAAAAATAGGTATAAAACAGATATAAAATATGCATTATTTTCGTAAGGGGTAATTTCACCTACCCACGCGACAGGAAATAAATCTTGTACCAGTATACTGAATTCATAAATTCAAGTACATTTTGTCAGTTTTCTGAACTGCCATTCGCATGCATGAATGACCACAAAATGTTGGCTTACAAGTTACGTTAAGAGCGTCAAGCTCTTTGTTTTATGTAAGCAAGGATGGGACAGATGAGTATCAATATTGTTTGTGGTTGTTGACAGGAGGATCCTCATGGAGGTGAAGACCTCCTGTTTGTCTTTTTATGTTGTTGTGCACTCATTATCTCTTCAATATTGAGTACAAAGCTATTATATTCAAAGAATATTTTATATAAATTTTTTGGGGGTTTTGTTTGGGAATACAGTTGTTTGTTTCATTAGAAACTCAATTATACCTCACTGAGGGCTATTTAAACTCAACCTTTCTCAGTGTGAACAGAATGTACAAAAGACAGCAATGATGGATCATCCTTGCAAGTGCAACAGTCTAGTGCCATATATTTTGTGTATTCTGTTACATTTGTAATGTTGTACATTAAATGGCTCTTACTGAGGTATTATGAAAAGAACCATGAGGACATTATTATGATTTTACTACAAAAAAGCCAGAAAATGGCTTGTTTTCATATACATGGAAGAGTTTTGTTTAGGGTTTTTATCACTGACTCAAAAAAAAAATTATTAACTGCCCTATAAGTAAAGAAATGTAGATATTAAAGTAAGTGGGTTATTGTAGAATTTTCAGTGAGAGGAATATTTAAAGGGGCTGTGTTGCAGATTTAAATTATTTTTTTTTGCAAGGACTTTAAATTTTGAATACAGGAAAACATTCAGATAACCAGTCAATATTCTACGTCAACCACTCTTGGTCATTTGCCTCTACTTAAGAATCATGTTGAGGTTTGTTCCTACTTCAGACAAATTTGATTTCACTTGACAAGACATGAGTTAATATATTGCGACATTTATCCTTTAATAAAAGTAGGATAATTGAGCGCTTTCCAGGTGGCCATGGAGTCTTGTACAGGACCAGGACCATCTTATTTAGGGATTTGTTTCTCCAACAAGCCTCCAATTTCTCCCATTTATGTATCATTTGCTAAAATCAATTCATCATTTGGAAATAATTGAGGATTATTGTAAGAAAAGAGATTTGAAGAGCTACAGTGGTCAATTTGAACTCCAAGGCTGTGGTATGGTATGGTACATTAGCTTACTTTGAATTTAAATTATCTTCAGTTTACTGAATGTGACTCTAGTTGTTAGAGCATGATAAATTAATGGTATTTAGTAGCATACATTGTGTGCTTTTTATTTCACCATAAACTCCACTTTTATATTCTGGAGCGTTGGGACAACCTCAAGAGGTATCCTGAAATTTCAAAAACTTGTTTGTGGACTGATTTCTGGATAATTTGGTTGAATGGAAAGTGGCCATTGTAATTATGTGGTTATTTCTCCACACAGAAAAAAGTGGTTTTTAAGCAAGTATGAAGTAGTTTAATGTCCTGTTGTGAATCCAATGTCCAGCTAGATTGCAAACAAAAGACTGAGTTTTAATGTGCATTGTTTTGCATAGAGAGTTGTATTTTTCTACTAATAAGTACAGCGATGGCATTGCAAGACTTAAGTATATGTGATACTACATCCACAAGTGTTTAATCTACACTGTCACTGGCCTCAAAGCTCTGGTTATCCTCACACTGACCACCCTGGAGGAGACCTGTAACTGGATTTGATCTTGTCCAGAATAGTGAAAGTAACAGGACTTCTTGAAATACTTCTTGATATACTTACATGAAATGAGAAAAGTACTCTTAAAATGGGAATTAGTTTTAAAGAAACAATATTCATGAACTGTTCTTGAAAATAAGAATAATCTTTTCTTGAAATAAGAGCATTCCTTCTTAAATTAAGGATTTAATAAGGAATCTCAAAGTAAGAAACTGTTTCGTAAAATAAGAATTAAATAAGAAATTTAATTTAACAAAACCAAATTTCTTAAATGGAGATTTGTTTTAAGAAATGTATTTCTTACAATAAGATTTTTCATTTGAGTGTTCAGCAGTTGGTTGGACAGGAATTCTCATTTCCAAGGCTGCAAACACATGAGCAACCAGTTCTTGCTTGCTTCCGGAAACTTTCAAGCCCCGTTGACGGCAATAAAGCCTCAGAGGGTCAGAACGCCAAGAGTTCAGTTCATTATAAGTTAGAGACTCCTGACTCCTCAGAATTCATTGCAGCCCGTCAGAAATTCTTGGCCAAAAAATTATGACTTTAAATGCAATTTATTCCCTCAAAATTATCTGGAAACCGTCACTTGAAACTTTAGACATATGTAGTTGATTAGGATTGGTAGCAGATGCATTAAAGATGGAGAAATAAGAAAAGATAAAACGTAAACAGACTTAGGCTGAAAAGAATACTCAGTAATGGTGGAGACTTGAGAGTTGGTGCTCACTTTTCTGGAGCGCATATCCCATAATGCATTGCCTAAAAACCGGAAGCGGGAACCTCTTGATGCTTGTATTAGCTTTGATTTTGCAATAAAGGTCAGGTGGCAGCAGTCAGCTTGACATGGCTACCAGTGGTGTGTGAGAAAGGAAGTTTAAAGAAGTGAAAGAGATAAGGAAGTGGTGTTGTGTGAAGTCCTTACCCCAGCAACAGAAGGTTATGGTGAGGCACCAGTCCTGCTACTGTGACAACTGTATTGTTGAGGATGAGACCTGCATTAACAAGGCTTGGATGGATGATTGGAAAGAAATGTCCATCTGCAGAGATGGTTCAGTGGCAACTACAAGACAAGCAAGAGAAACACCCACCCTTGACCATAACACTGCCGCAGAAATAGCTGACCTTGTGGTCAAGCAGAGCACTGTAGCAATTGCTGCTGATGATGACCTAATGTATGATTTCTTTCTCTGAAGGTCACACCAAGCGGTGTTGAAGAGCTTGACAGCAACTACACAAATGACTACAACTTAACCGCTTTGAGGGGTCAACTGGTTTTAAAAGGCAACTTTTACCTTAGCGACAACATTAATGACATCAAATTTATCCTAGATGAAAAATGTACAGCCACTGTGTATGCTGCCACTGTCTGCCATGTTTGCAGATAATTGCAAGAAAAGAAGGGAAGGAAAGCCATACACAAACTTTCACTGAAGGAATACAAAGAAAGTTTTACAGGGCCACCTGCAAAATGCTGTTAATAGAGTGTATGTCCTAGTGTATGTAACATTGTGTCCGACCTTGCTATGATACAGATTTTTTCATTAGTTTGAGCCACAGGCTCAGTCTAGCTAACAACAATCCTGTTCAAGGTCCAAAGTCACATTTCTTAGTTTATCAAAGCTAAGGTCACACTCTTGGTGACTTTGTATTTCACTCCACATGGTGTGTCCTCGTGTTTCAAAGCGTTCGACACAGCGACCAACGACTCCCAAGGAGAATCTCCCTTCCCTAAGTACCAAGGTTCTTGGCTGTTGTCTGCAGGCTCTAAACCTGCCCATCGCTGGTTCATGTACACAGCTCATCATTCCACTCAAAAGAGCAGCCACTCTTCCATCATGTCACCCTGCCAAGCATACACATGTATCCAAATGCTCCCGTGGGTGCTTACCAGCAACAAACCAACCAAGGTGAAGGACACTACTGCTCTGGATGATTCCCTGGTGGATAGCTACGACAGTGATTCAACTGTCAGCATCCAGGGCAACAAGGATCCCATGTCCGTGGACCAGCCAGCTCACACTGTTAAGGACTTGTTAAGCACTACAGAAGGAGTTCTCATCCCTCCATCGCCCTTTGACCCTTTCATGCTTAATTTTGCTCCAGAGAAGCCATATCTTTTATTGTCAAATGATTTTTGGGCATGCAATGTTGCTAAATTGCACTAAATTTTCATAAAAATGCAATATTTTACATTTTAACTAGATTTTCGACTAGTTTCTACTGTGTAATAAGCAGTATTTTACTTAAGTGCATGAGCATAAACCAAAATTTCGACTTTTCGACACACATAAGGAAAGCACTGTCTCTCCTGAGTTAGTTGTTTATCAAAACAATCAGCTGACGTAGGAATTTGTTGAAAAATGCATAACAATTAGTTCTTTGTCTACCCCACCAAATGTTGTCTGGGGACAACACTGAGTGCGAAAGGGTTAAGGGCAACCAACTACAAATTATCCAGAATACCGTAAACATTTGATATCACAGGCCTATCATTATGGCCAGATTCGGCCTAGAACATCAGTTTCCCAAGCCCAGGCTCACTCCCAACATCACCCATTGGGAACAATGTCCCCTCTGGGTTTGCATCGCCCTTTGGAAGAAAACTTGAAGGACAAAATCTTATGGGGTGGATAAGTTGATTTTACATTGCTTACTCACTTATCCACCTCCATTCCCCCTAGGTTCAGCTCCAGGTGAAGGATTGGACCCCAGTTTCTTTGTTTCCGGTCACAAAAGTGCATAAGCAAAAGCCAATGATCGACACCTTCCACAAATTGCTGGATGCCTACATCACCTACATGCTTGTCATTGTTGCAGCTCACCCAAGGAGGGCACTGCAATTACTCAAATATCCTCATATAATCAGCAGCATGGAATCTAAATTCAGGGGAGCATATGACGAACAGTTTTGGCGTCATGCAGTGTACCTTGGAACCTCGAGCATCTAAAGTTGTGGACAGTGATATTTTCTGGTTTTGCTAAGCCGCATTGTTTCATCTGTTCCAACCCCTACCAGAGCCAGGCAGATTGCCCCATGCCTGACCCCACTCATCATCAAAACAGAGGATTAGGGTTGTGTTGCTGCAGTTAAGAGATCATTGCCTCTCTTTGAAGTAACAGAACATATTCTACACATTTTCCTTCATCTGGTATCTCAAGTGTTGGTTTCTGAATTGAATTTCTTAAACATTGTTGAACCTGTCATGCCCATAACGCATTATGGGTAAAATAAATGATTTGCTCAAATAGATGGAAAATAAAAAAAATAAAAACATTGAGTTAAAGTCCAATAGACATTACAAAGCCATTGATTTAACCATTGAGGTGTTGAAGAAAGGATTCTTCATTTTGACCTGTATTATAGAAAATGAATAGGTAACTGTGCTTCTCATCTATGAGACCTTCCACAGGAAAACATACATTAACGCCTATCTGTTGCGCACTTTGAAGCATCTGTTAACTGTTTGTTTGCTGCTAAAACGGTGTGCAAAATTGTTAGAGGCGTTAGAACATCTGTTAGAATCTCATCTTTAGCTGTTCAAAGCGTTAGAGAAACCGTTTGAAATGTTTTAATGCACTTATCACTGTCTTTCCTGGGGAATAACCCCCGTAAACATGCGCGAAGTGGTGCATTTTTGCAAAACATTTTTGGTAGGTTAAGGGCATTGTTTGTTTTTAAAATGAACATGCCAGACCCCTGGGATGTTCATACGGGATTTGTTTGACATTGGTCAATGGTACATCACTTTTACTTGTTGTTAATGGTAAAATGCATCTCCTAGGTTCTTAAAAAAAGACTATTCAAAGCGAAACAATGAAATGTTTATCAAAATACTGATAGATTGTTTGAAAAGGACATCATATTTGTGGCTAGAAATTGTGTCAGAAGCTATCATGTTTGACATGAACAATTTTCCATAAGAAAAGTGCCACCGGTATGCTTGACCAGTTTTGCAGAACAGAGCAGTTCATTTAATGGGTGCTTGAAAGGAAAATAAAGGTATGTTTATAATTCCAGTTTTGTCTATTAAATCATTTGTTTGAATGCTATAAAAAAAATTGTAAGTGCTGCTTTCTTGACCATGTAATGCTTCGTATTAACTCCATAGTTTTTCAATCACTTCACCTTTTCAGCATAAAGCTTACAAACACGCAATTTTAGCTCACCACGTAACCTGCCCCATCTACATTGATAAACCACTTGTTCGTTAAGTGTGAAGCTAGGGATGTTCTTTTACAATTATTAGCTGCCACCGCTGATAAATTTCACATTTTTTTTCACAGCAATCGATGTGATGGATGACACTGAGGGGGTTTCGTTTATTGACTTGGCTGCATCCCTACTCAAATCTGTGTCCTCTTGTTTGGCTGGTGTCTTACTTTTCAACTTTAAAAACGAGGAAAGATTGGATTGTCAAGGCTTTGCCGCATTAGATTGTTTGAGAAATTTTTGTTTACAGTCACTAGCCTGAGGGCTACCACATTATTTTTCCAACCAAATAACTTTCTTTGTCGTAGCCTGGTGTTTCAAGAGAACAAGCCACTGAACAGACACTGGAAATTGGAGTTGCACATCCAATACAGCGATACTTAATGTTCTTTCATCCACACTTGACACAGTCACTCATAGTAAGTAGCAAAATACTTGATAACAAATTGTGCTCAGACTTTTTACCCCACCAGTTAACGAAATATTTCCTGAACTACTTACATCAGTACAAAGAACAGCACGTGGCTTTGCAATAACTAGACGACAAAGTGGCGATAACAATTAACGTTGTTGTGCTTCTAAATTTTGCCTGTAGCCAGTCAGGTGGGTTGAGAGATGGAGAGTTATTTCCATGACCGAGATGAATTCTAAAACAAAATGTCATGCAAATAATTTACTATGATCAAAAAGACATGATTATGCTAGTGAGTTGGAACTTATGAGTTTATTTTATCTTGCATTCTTATCACGCATTGATCACCCCTGTACCACTACTCCCATGGCGACAGCATTGTTCATGGTAATGCTCTATGGAGGAAGGTTGACTTGATTTCAATGAAGACTCACCTCAGATGTCCTAGGAAATTATGTCTACCCAGGAATGAGGAAACTTTTTCGAGCGAGTGTCATAATTTGGATTGGGAGGATTTTTGCCCCATTTTAAGCTGATGCAGAAAGCTTGAAGTTTTGATTCTGGCCTGGATTGGATACAGGAAACAAACTGTTCCCACAGCCTTTACAGAGGTATTGAACATTGGGAAACTACGTTTTCTGCAGTTGAGGCACTGTTAAGTTACCAACTCTTTGTTTGGAAGGCTTCCTTTAAAATGCCCAATTCTCAAAATATTACTTATTGACGACTGCTAAGATATTTCTCAGGAAAGTTATAAAATATCTCCCTTTAAGCACCACAAACCTCTCAAGCTTTTGTGTGGCATACAATCAAGAAACCCTATTTCCACATTGTGTTGCTGAGATGTTGAAGTATACTATATTCATGGGCATCACTTCACACAAGAAGGCTTAAATAACATCATTCGAGAACATTGTGATGCATTGGAGCTAATAAAAGATTACCAGCATATGCTGTGTTTCCCATGACATCTTTGCTGGAACAATTCACATGTTAACATAATTTTTGTAACAAGTTTCATCCCTTTTTTAAATTAACATTTTTCATTGATGGAAAATGAGTGTTTTTTGCTAGCAAAAGCAAGAATGTTTGTGCACATTTACGATATAATTGATGCCGCATTTTGTTGTAGTGTAAACAATTGTGTTGTAGAGAAAACACTGCGAAATGCCATGCAAATAAAACACTGATAACCCTACAAAGAAATGGAAGATTGTTTTAATTGTATTTCCATTTCTGAATTTTTCTTTATAATTCTCAGGTTTGGAGATAATTTGAGTGTAGGAGGAAATAGACAACTTGAAAATTATGAAATGGGAAAGGGAAAATATGAGACCGGAAGTGTGAGAACATGGCATGATGCCATTGTAAACCTTTCGTAGTGCGATTTATAAACAACAGTTCCAGTTCATTTCAGCTCACATTTCCGCAGTTAGGAATCCCACAATGGGAAATAAGGTTGAAAGAGTTCAATTGAAAGGTTGTTTTAATTTCTCCACTTAATTGTTGTGTTTGGTTGGCCTTAATGTTGGATAATTTTGTGCCAAATTTCAAGGAAAATGATTAAATGCTTGCAGAGTTACTAGCAAGTGAAGTTTCGCCACAAAATTACCCTGGTGTGCACTGCGCGCTTGGATTTTTAATCGAAAATGAGGCTAAACTTTTACCTGTTATAAGAAAATTTAACGGATTGATTTCAAATTTGGTGATTGTTCTTACATCTAAAGACAAACTACTGGTTTAACAACATATCAGAGAGAGACATTTTTTTGAGATAGCAACGGTTTAGATTGGACATCACCAGTGACGTTGTCAAAACAATGTTTTGTCGCTGTTAAACAATGGCAACTTTTATCATTTTACTTCAGATTTGGGTTAAAAGTTCTTCACCGCCATTGCTATTAGTTGGTGCAGTTACAATTAGTGACATTCTCTACAGGATTTTGACCATATCTAAACAACCAAATACTTTACAAGTAATGTGAATTCCAAAAACTTCGACAAATGGGTCATAAATGTATGCACTTCAAACCACTCTGCAAGTGAGTCACAAATTTATAAACTTCAAACCACTCTGCAAGTGACTCATAAATTTATGAACTTTAAAGCACTCTGTAAGCGAGTCTAAATTTATGAACTTTAAAGCACTCTGCAAGTGAGTCATATATTTATGAAATCCAACACACTCTGCAAGTGAGTCATAAATTTACGAAACCCAAAACACTCTGCAAGTGAGTCGAATTTATGAAATCCAAAACACTCTGCAAGTGAGTCATAAATTTATGAAATCCAAAAAACATAAATTTGTGGACAGGAAACTCAATATAAATAAATTCATCAATAGAAGACTTGACCGAACATCAGCTTAACGTGTTGATTAAACTTACTCTATATTATAGAGCATAGCAGAGCTAGTACGTAAGTTTAACAAAGTCTGAAAAAGTAACAGTAACAGTAACAGTAACAATAGAACTTTGTGATACCGGAAATGCCCTGGCGCTCTAATCGGTAGATGGGGGTTTGTAAAGCACACGACTGAGATAAAGAACAACAGTCAGAAAAAAAATGTATAAACTGGGGTGTCACTGTTAGTCATAAATAATAGCACCTCATTTTTATTTGGCTAATTGCTCTAATACCAATACCTGACCAAATATTTTACGAGATATCTGACCAGATGTCGCTTCACTATGTGCTCCATTGTCGGAGCTACTACAATTTATCTGATTCTTTGGTTTCCCTATTACTTATTATTTTACCAACTCTGATCGTATTTACCTCTTTTGAAATGTCTACTTAACTGCCAACAGTGTAGTGTCTTTATTACTTTCGCTTTAAAAAATGTGGAACGACGTTTTCTTTTCATGACTTTTGACAACTTTTTTAAATACCAAAATGCTCAAATCGCGGCGAGTGGCAAAATGGCGTAAACCTCCGATTTGAGTAATGACTTAACACCTCGCAATATGCAAAACACCAAGGAAAACATTACACATTTCTATTTTTCATTTTTCAACGATGGGCTGCAAGAACCAGCAATGTAAAGGTGAACCTGCAGTCACAGTTTACAAGAATTGTATGCAACAGCAACCAAGTTCCTAGACATCGAGTCCACGTGAATAAAAATTACTTATAACAGAAAAGGAATGTCGAGCAAAATTTTCAACACAGTGAATAGAAAATCTGACAGATCAATCTGGGCAGCGCTAATGCATTAAAACTATTCAGACCGGTAAACTGTACCACAATGGTGAGGCACTGATTTTCCTTGCAAATAAATAGAGTTTTAAAAAGTCACTGTTTACAAGATCGGTGAGAGGCCTCATCGGAGGGTTCCAAGGCTTGCATTTAAATGGTTTTGGGTTCCCAGCACAAGTCCTCCCATGCAACCGATCCTAGGGGCATTTTGCACTCAAGCTTTGCGAAACTGGTGAGTTGTGCCACCACGTAGGTCATTGAGATGACACGATTGTTCCATTTTTTTGTTGTTGTTCTTGTTATCATTATTATTATGATTATGATTATTATTATTATTATTACTATTATTACTATTGTTATTATTATTATTATCATTGTTATGCTGCACTTTGCACAGGCAGTATTAACAGATCAGTAAGCAATGGCAAAATTGCCCATACTTCGGCCATTTTCCTATACAGTCCTTGGGTGACTTTTTGCATTTATGAATTTTGCAATGGTTTGATATTAAATTATAATACCATTCTTGAAATGGTAGTACCATGTCTCTTATTGTTACTAGTTTTCCTCTGGGTTCTATGGGAAACACAGGGGTATTTGAGATGTATTGGTTCTCTAATATGTTCCAAACTAAGTACGCAGCTAAAAAAATTCAGAATCAATTGATATGGTAAGAAAAGTACACATTTTCAGGGACTTCTTTCAGAAGGATGTGAGAACTGTCACCTGTGTAATACATGGAAGCATTTTCTTTATTTTTTTTTATTAAATATTTGCTTGATTCTTAGATAGCTAGGTGTCCTGGGTTAGTTTGCACTGAGTGTAAGCTAGGAATTTGACTTGTTAACAGAGTGTATTGCTTGTACCACTTTCAATGCAACAAGTACAACACCTGTTATTTTTATATTATATCATTAATCCGTGCCTCAGGATCAGGACTTGGGACCATAAAACAAAACTTTCATAATATCGACTTAAAATTGCTAACTCGATTTACAATGGACTATAAACTAGACCTTATCTCTTCTGTTCCGGACAAGGGAACATACATTGAACGTTATCAGATATTTTCGATATTTCGGTTGTATCTCTTCAATATTCTACAAGAGCACATAGATTGGGCCATATCAGACACTCTCAGAATATCGGTCATATCTCTTCACTATCGTACAAGGGCACATCGATAAGGCCATCTCAGAAGTTTGGTAGTATCTCTTCAGTAATCTACAAGCACACATAGATTGAGCCATATCACACATTCTCGATATATCAAGCGTATCTCTTCAGTATCGTACATGGACGCATAATTGGGCCATATCAGACATTCTTAATATATTGGTCCATATCAGACATTCTTAATATATTGGTCTTATCTCTTTAGTATGGTGCAAGGACGCAAAAGTTGGGTCATAAATGACATTCTTAAAGAAGAGCTTTGTCTTGCTGATATAGCTCAAAAATACATTTGCTGCTCGTAGTAAGATTGAAAACTTTTGGCAGCGTTAGAGAATCTGATTTCCACTTTAGATCTGCCATTATGGTGTTGTTATTATAATAATTTCTTTTTCATTGGGATAAATCGTTCTGCTGATACAATCTCAAGCTATGACTCCAGTTTACTGCATATATACCATAACGACATAGATTGAACCTAATCCTCCAATCTCAAGCTATGGCTTCAGTCTATTGCATATATACCAAGGGCACATAGATTGGCCCTAATCATCCAATCTCCAGTAATGGCTCCAGTCTATTGTGTATATACCAAGGGCACATAGGTTGGACGTCATCTTCCAATCTCAAGCTATGGCTTCAGTCTATTTTGTACATACCTAGGGTGCATAGATTGGACATAATCATCCAATCTTGAGATATGGCCCTACTGTACTGCATATATACAAAGGAGAACTAGATTGAACCTGATCATCCAATCTCACCCAACAGATGTGTAACTAAAATGATCAATCCATGATTTAGAGTTTTGAAGTTGAAAGTATTAACAGCCCAAGTAGAGGACCCATAGTTATTATTTACTTTTGGCCTACGAAAATTCAAATTCGCAGCAAATCTTGTATTGTAGGTATGGACTTCAGATGCCTGAGTAAGGGTTCCATGGAATATAGTTGGAATGTTTGTTGAGTCATTTAAAATTTTATGAGTAAATAGAGCCACTTTTAATTTGTCCACATTTTCAAATTTGAGAATTCCTAAAAGATTGTAATATGGTGAAGCATTTTCCCTGCTATAAGCAAAGAATATGCTTCAGACACATTTATTCTGCTTAGTTATGATTTTACGTAAATTAGTTTTACATGCACTACCCCAACTTATGATAGCATAGGCTCTTTGGACGAATCAAGGATTACAAGAGGAAGAACAATGTCAAGTTCCTGTGGACCAGTAATGGCAAGATCATGCTGAAAGTTAGTGAAACATCTGCCACAGAAGCTTTTACTACGCATGAAGAATTTGATGACCACCTCGACCAGTACGATGGGTTCAGGCGACAAATGGGCTTCATGCAGCTTATGCAAGAAAGAACAGAGGGAACAGTTTGTGGCTTTGAGCAATGGTGGAGAATACGTGAGATGTACCAATCATTGGTACGGTAACTTCTCTTCTGTAGAGGATTTTCCAACCTACGAGAGAGCAGTGCGGTTGGATGTGTCCACAACATTTACAGGGAAAGATTCTCCCCTCTGTCAACACAAGAGACCTTCACCTTGAGGTTGTCACATTCAGAGAAGAACCCGGATCGCCCCTACTTTGTATGTCAAGACAAGGACTGTAGATCCTTTCAGTGGGTGGATGATGAATTAAGCAAGAAAAATGAGAAAAAGCAAGGCAAACAATAATATTGAACAATCCCACTCTCATTTTCAAAGAGCCACGGCTTAATGTTCAGAAGTACTGTTATGACCAAGCTTTACCTCAATAAAAAATGAGACATAAACTTTTTGAGTTACTTGAAGAGTTTTTAAGAACAATAATAGCTTGGTACTAATTCAACGTAATTTTTTCTCTCTAACCAATCACACTTTTTGTGATCAGGAAATCTCTGGTGTCAGCAAGCTAAACCACTTTAGCCAGTGATGTTGCAATTTTTCCTTTCTAACCAATCACATTATTTTGTGACCAAATTTGGAAATCGCTGATGTCAGCCAATTAAGCCACTTTTAGCTGCTGATGGTGTAATTTTTTTCCTAACCAACCAAAATTTTTTTTTCTGACCAAATTAGGAAATTGCTCACGTCAGTGAGCTAAACCGCTTTTGGCCAGTTCTAACTGGTTTACGGTAATATGAAGCATGGGCCTGAATGCAGCCCACCAATTGCTACCATGGATTGCCACCTCTGTGACAAAACCTTCATCCAACCATCCTCTTTCTACAGTTTCTCTGTTTCCTTGCCAAGATTATAGACCCTCATCATACCCTATGTCTTTTAAGGGTATTTGAAGACCTTGATCCAGTTGTGGTTATGCTACAGCAGGAAGTTAAATCGAAGAAACTGGGAAGAAATCATGTCTTCTACAATTGTTTAAAAGGTGCATTAGAGTTTGCCTCAAAGTTCTCCAATCCACAAGAACAGTTTTGCCACGATGAAATGGTACAAACAGATGTGGAGATCTTAGAAATTCACACTAACCCAGGGCGTAATAGGGCATTTCAGTTTGATTGGAAAGACTAGAACCTACCCTTTGTGCCATCGAAAACCACAAGGGACAAAACCAAATGAAATAGAGAGCTTTTTATGAAAACCAAGAAAAAAGCAAATGTCTTCATATGCCAACCAGTGAATCTCCTCCAGCAAAAAAAGGCTTGCATCAAAGAGCGACAACCATCAGTTGTCAAACACAGCTTGACTTTTGCAACATTAGCTTAATCAAGGGACAAAAATTCACGTAGCACTTGTTACATTCATCACATTGAGATATATAAAACAGTTGCAATCAATTCAGCCAATACAAGCAGCATTTTGCAAGAAATGGTTCATCAAAAGGACAACGCTAGTTTAAGTGGCTATCACTTCTGTCGCTCAATCCTTAGTTACGAAACTAGCCAATCCTAATGTGCATGACAGCAGGCACAGGCAATTGTCCCTGGACACTCTCTCCGAGAGCGTAGCCTTGTGTGACAGAGAGAGGGCCGCAACTGGACTAAAGTACAAAAGGAACAAATTCAAAAGTATCACCATGCCATATTTTGAGAAATACATATTTCTGTTATGAGGCAGAACTTTCTTTTCCAATAAAAGAAAAAACAAGCTGCTATGACATTGTAAACACTGTGAACAGTTTTCAGTTTGGCAAAGTTGTTATGTACATTTTCAAAATCTTTGACACTGAAAATCCTACAGATCAAGGAGGCAGATGACTTCAGGTTATGGCATGAAAGTGTGCTAACAGAATTTCCTGAGAGGTTCTAGCAGGTTCTTGCTGGCCCTATGTGGGGTGGGTTGGGCCCACAAGACATCAGGGATCCAATGAAGGTAACTTAACAGTCTTATTATTTGTCTGTTCAGCAAGGTTATGCTGGTACGTGTAGATTATCTCATTATTGCTATTTATTTTATCACCTTGCAAGACATAAAGTGAACAAAATAACCTGACCACTTTGTTTTAGGCAAGAGTAGATGTTCCCTGTACCAGAGAATCTACCCAGCAAAGAACAAACAAGCAGTGATTGTTTACTTCAAGGACAGATGCTCAGGTGATGATTTTTTTGGAAGAGAGGTTTTTAGAGGTATCAGATAAATAATTTTGGATTTCAATTTGTTGTTTTGTTTACACAGTCTGTAAAAAGTTTAATTTGTCAAATACTTTGTTTTTGAATCAAGCCAGGCAATTTTCGATATGAATTGGACCAGAGAAATGTCCTTAGTTTCCAGTCCCATAGGATGAACATTTCACTCGGCCATTCGCCATGCAACCAAGGGGGATAGGCATTGTCACATTTGTTCCATTTTCGGAAGACTGGTATCGAAAATGGATATTGGTGCTAAAGAACAAAATTCTTCCGACTGGGAGCTTTGTTTTGATATACAGCTTACAGCGGTTTCTTTTATTTATCAATATCATTCCAAGCTTCTAAATCTTCAACTGCTGGCATAAGATTACCATAACAATGAGCAAGCAAAATTGAAAGTTTTTTGGAGCAAATTTTCGCTGCAAGAGAAATTGGGATTTACTATTCTGTCTGTCAAAAATAGAAGAACATAATGTGACCTGTGTTTCTATTGTTTCGGTTTGTTACTGGAGGCCCTGGATTTGGCATAACAGTAGCATTTGGATGTCTGTATTCCCTCTAATTCTGCCAGTCCATGGGAAGCAAGAGCAGGAAAAAATCCAAGACATTCATTGAACGAGTCACAGAGGGATCGCTTTCCGGTCAGGGAACCAGCTAGAAAAAGGGCTGCACTTCAAGGTGGGTATTTGTAGAGGTCCAAGGAGCTTTGTGCCCAACAGAAACAAATTCAGCGACTAAAGAACAAAGTAAGTCTGTTATTTTTCGTCAAACGTTTGACTAATTTAAAGAGCTTAGCCATTGTCGTGATAAGCTGGAAATTATATACACTTTATTATTCATAATAGCCCTATTAAAAAAAGAAACAGAAATGGTAATCAAATTGTAAAAAAAAGCCCTGACTGTTCCTTTAATTAAAAATTAATATATTTGTTTTTCTATCTCACAGAGAGAGAACATACAACAAACTTTGGATGAATTGCAAGCAGAGTCACCACCACAGAGAAAATCGACATTCCAGGTGACAAAGAATGCATCCACCTCAGAAAGAGAAGTCCAACTCAACTCACCAATGAAGGAGGTTTAAATTTGCCAAGGAGAAGTGCCAGTAGAAGACAGCTAGAAACCCTCATTGCTTCAGCAGAGGTAAGTGGAGGGTCTGCAGAGAACAGAAGTCCTGCACTTGATGGCATGTTCTCTACACTATGTAAATATGGCACAATCGCAGATATGTCTAAATATGTTTGTTCATCACGAAAGATGAGAAAGGCCACTGTGGCCAAAATAAAAATGCAGTGTGTAGAGTATGAGAAAAGTGAGGAAAATTTTAATTAGTAAAGTCAAATATCAGCAGACAAGATCATCTATGGTAATGAAAAATACTGGGAGGCATACCAAAAAGGGTTTTATGTCAAAGGAAAGAATAACTTATGGATGGGGTGTCCCAGTTCCTAAACCACTTTCATACAGTGTTCTGATGAATAAAACTGAAGAGCTTGATATGGGAGATGTGATCTCAGTAAGGGAAACTTTGTGCCATGACTTACCAGTAGACCAACAGGTTGATGGGGTGTATAGAAATTTAGAAGAATTTCTACTCATGCTTTGTAAATTCTATTTAGAAATTGATGAATATAGGAAAGAAAGTGACAAACTGACCTGGTTTGGTGAGAGGGAGGGAACATTTAAGGTTGCGATTGGGGGTGATGGAGCCCCATTTGGAAAGTGGGACCAATCAATGTCCTGGTTAGTAAGCTTTTTAAATGTGGGACCCAGGGTAGCCTCTCCGGATATTTTTCAGAGCCAGCTGTAAGGAGGACCATGAGGTGGTTACCAGATTTACAGAGAAAATAGCTGCAGATATAGAGGGTATTGAGAAGAAAACCTTCACTGTAATGGGGAAGGATGTAACCTTCTCATTTGACCTTCTCCCTGGGGACATGAAATTCTTGGCTTATATCAATGGTGAGTTATCTAATTCAGCAAAATACTTCCAGTTTTGCTAATGTTTGTCAAGATGAGAGTAGTTCACTAACTGGCAAATTTGAGAAGACCCAGAACTGTAAATGGAGACCATGGCAGTATAGCCAGAGAATTGTTATTGCTCAGCAGGTTGCTGATTTCAAAATGAAACTCCCGGGTCACTTAGCTGAGAAAACAAAGAAGGCTAAAGTCACTCAGTTCATTGCTGGGAAAAAATCAAGGGAAGAATTTGAACCATTTATTGGGAAGCTTTGTGACAAAGAGGCTGTTGAACCCCTCCACTTAAAGAACAACGGGGTACAGTATTTGCATACAATGCTGCTCAATATTGCCATTTCTTTGAGTAATGTTCCCAATAAACTAAACAGCCTTAGTGAACTTACCCCAAACTGTGCAACTGCCAGATATTTGAAGGCTATGGAAAATGATGAAAAGGCAGGGAGAATGAAAAAGCAATTGGGCAAGTGGCTGCTTGAGGACAGGGGTAAAGACAAGGATTTTACGTATCGCTTGACAGGTAAAGATTCAAGACTAATCTTACATGGGTTCACGTACTTAGTTAGGGCAATTCAGGGTGACTCAACAGACCACAAGCTGCTAATGAAACTTCTGCCAATTGTCTTCATTGGTACTAAGCTCAGGGACTGTGCTGCAATTTTTTCTGTGTACCATCTCACTGAAGAAGATCTTGCAAAACTTCCCCAGTTGTGCCATGATTATTTTACTGCAGTTGCTTTGTTTGGGTCTTCAGTTTCAGGCACTGTGTGGAGCATTGGACATTTAGTCTATGCCCACTCAAAGCAAATGTTTGACAAATATGGGACAGGGTTGGGTATCAATACAATGCAGGGCAGGGAAGCTAAACGTGTGCAAATTGCAAGCTTTGCCAGAAACAGCCAGTACAAACAATGTTGGTATCAGGTTTTTAGGCATGACCACATTAGCAAGCTATGGCTCCCCATCAAGCAACCTTCACTATTAGCCTATCATCAGTCACCTGACACTCTCATTCCCACCCGCATCCGTACGGATCCCCAGCATTACTGCTACTGTGGCCTGTCTAAAGAAGCTGAAACTGAACAATGCTTTTTCTGTGGACATAAACTCATGGAGGAGATCAAGAAATCTGTACGTGATGGTAAACCAACGCAAGAGTGTTTAAGGTACTGATCTTAGTGAGTTTAGTATGTAAGCTGGATGTAGAATGTTATCTCTATAGTTTTTGATGATGCAAGGCTGTACTCTAGTGACACCTGTTTGCCCCAGAAAACTTAACATTTAAAATATCAGGATGACTGAAGTTAAACTGTATAGCAATGTAGGGTATTAACCCTTAAGGGATTGGATAGTTTAAATGTTAATGGCCAAGGGCTCTCAATTATTTTTTCTTGGAGCACAGCCTTGTCATATCCAATTAAAGTTACAACATTTTGATCATTACTGGATATATAATTCTGATGAATGCCAGCTCTATTCAAATACACACTGAACTTGCAAATCAGTTGGGTATTCATGTTAACTCAACTTGTAGTTGTAGTGTCAGTTCAAACGATATTGTCATTTATAAACATGAATTTCAAGATGCAAGTATATTGTAAACTAAAATATAATGGACTGTTGAGACCTTTGTCTCTCAAATCATTAAAGGGAAATGATTAAGCAATTCCAAGTGTGGTTAGTATTGTGTCTATTATTTCAATGCTGGCTGATGCCATAGGAATTCCAATATCCATAATAAAATTTAGCCCTTAAAAGCTCCTCTTTAACAATGTACGTCATTGTTCCCTTGTTCTCATTATTTACAATAAGCTTTGCTTCTCCTTTTCCCTCACCAAGTTGCTTTTTAAATTCACCACAATCTTCAAATTGGTCGAACAGGTTACATAATCTTCTCAGGCTTGAAAACATTATAGCCACTGATCCTGGTTTCTCTTCAACCTCTACCCCATATCTTGTTCTACCAAGAGTCTCCTTACCCAAGAGATTGAAGACCTCCTATGGCATGGGAAGGTCAAAGCAAACCATCCAGGGATGTACCTTGCTCGTCTTTGAACTTAAACAGTGAAAAATTGCAGTTTTCATGCGGATCATGCTTCGTTGTAGCATGGGATATAGCTCACCGATGCTGTATTTGGGTCTCTCAGGAAGACCGCCAAACTTCCCTTTCACAACCGCTTCAGCTAGCTTATTTAACTCTTGAAATGCATTGTCTAAATCCTTTAGCTTATATGCATTTGAAATTTGTCGCTCAAACTTTGATTTCTCACAGTTCAGTGCCTCTTTTATTGAAATAATTAGTTCGCCTTCATTGGCTTCACATTGATCCGCCATCTTGGATTTTGCCTAACTAAGCCTCAGATCTCCCGCAGCCAAACTGGTGTGATTGTCTTACCAGGAACTTGGCAATCATACTTTTGTCTGATGTTTTGATTTTAGCTTCTGTTTGGAATTTTATATTGCTTGTGTCGAGGAGGTTGCATTTGAAATGCTGAAAGAAACAGACCCAAATGGGTGTTACTGGCTCAAGCTTGATTCCACAGACCTCAAAGAGGCACTAATGGAGTCAATGAAAGGTGTTTGGAATGGGGACATAGATCTGGGTGATGGGAAGTTACAGAAATTGCAGGAGTGTGATGGTAGAGTTAATTTGGTAACTGACTTGGCAGACTGTGTAAGTTGTGGTAACCTTGAAGTGGCATAAAGGTCATAGTTAGATCGGCTACACAAGGATGTTGAGTTTCTTGATAATGGCCTCAATTTAGCTGCAGAGGAATACTGCAAAAAAGCTCACAAATCCAAGCACTGCAGAAGAAGCCATGGAAAGTGTGAACTGGAATGTAGTTGAGTTTCAAACTCTTCTACAACAAGCTCATATGATGAAGCAGACCTGTGAAGCAGAGTTGGTAAATCTTAATCCTAAAGTTGTAAGTCCCGCAGTGTTGAGACTGGTTAAGGGGTCACTGCGAGCAATGGCCAATGAGCCAAAGGGCTATTTGAGAAATCTGTTTACAAGAAACGAGTAGCAGCTACCCATGTATTAGTTTTAATGCTGTCCAACGAAAAGAGGCAGAAGAAACCACGACCTCCACACATTGATAATATAGTTGGACGTGATGCATCATGGCCTATATGGTTTGTCCTTCTTTACTTGCATCCCTTCAGCTACTGCTGGGATATAGCAGTTCTTTAAGGTGGTACTACAAAAAAATGTATTCTCTATAGGAGTTTATTACGGAACATTAGTGCTCACGCTTTGTGTGCTATCTCACCTTCATTTAAATTACTATTACATAACACTTTTCAAGTATGTATTATTTCATACCACATGGGAGTACGGGAGTAAGGTGTCATAACATGTCCTGGTAAATAGTTTGGTAGCAGTACGCTACTTTCACTTCTTGCATTGCCAGTAGAGCTTTGCTGTATTCTCCTTTCGTCCTGTTTGCTTTATAAGCCATGCCTGGAAGCCGATCGGACAAAATTCATGAAGAACGAGATACTAACAGCAATTCAGCAACAGATCCTCCTACATCGCAAGGATTTGACACAGTGAAATCTCTGTTTAAAACATATCTCAAAACCTGTTTGGAACACAAGGGCAAAGAACTCTAGGATAAACAAAAATACTTGATCTACAGGTAGAGAAGTTCAAATTTAAACGTAACCAGAAACAGTTCATATTCAAGGCCAAGCCCAAAAAATAAGTTGGAAAAATCAAAGATGCAAGTGCCCAGAAGGATTGCAAGAAGGTGGCCCAAGCCAAATCGCTGTTGCACAAGAGACAGAAGCTTATCAAGTAGCTCACAGACCCAAGTGAGGTCAGCTGGGAAGCAGTCCAAGAATACAAATCCCAATATATTGCCTCGGACAATGAGGACAACAAGAAAATACGAAGTGCTAGAGTCCCAGCTAATAGGAAAGAAACAGAAAGAAAGGCAGTGATGTCAGCAGCAGAACAGTAAGAAGCGCTATACAAGGCCCAACATGGGCACACTGGACTTTCTGTGGTGTTTGTATCACCATTGTTTCTACTTTACGTTTTTTCTATTTATTTTGTAAGGTGCTTTGTTTCTTCTTGTGTTATATCCACTCCTTGTGAGTTACCAACCAAATTTGACTGTGCTTGTTGTGTTGTGCAAGTTCCTGTAATGGTTTAGAAAATAATGAGTGAGAATAATGAAACACCATTTTTCTTAGAAATCTGCATAAAATTTGTCCTCGTTAACACATCTTTAAAGATATATTTTAAGGCCTATATAGTTTTTTGTCAATGGTTTTTCAGTATATAGTGATCATTTTTGAAGTGGCGTAATTCTAACCTCTTCCAGGCTTAAGTTACTTGGGCTGCAACATGAAAAAAATAGAACAGCTGTGGGCAAACTTAACAAAAGGTCGACCCGCTATAACAGGATCTGGTATACCCTCTGGTTGGTCAATTTTGACAGGTTTTGTCAACACTCAAGCATTACTAATGAGATGAGAAATGTGATTAGAGCAGTCAGAGACCTTTCAACAAGTGATGGGGCGTTCAAATCTATGATAATTACCACGCTAGAAGATTTTCCCCACATGGAGTGCCTTCGCGAAGAACAGAAGCATTCCATAGAAAATATGGATAATAGCAAAGATATCTTTGCAATCCTTCCCACTAGTTTTGGAAAAAATTTAATCTTTCAACTCTTTCCATAAGTAATCTCATTGATGAATAGAAAAGAAGGCACTGCCACCAACAATCATCATACACAACTTTCATAGATGGCGGGCGCTTAGGTGAAATGGTAACTATAAACATCAAAGTGAGGCTAGAAAGGCCTTGTAGTATCATCAAGCATGGTGGCGATACCAGGAACTTCGAGAAGTGTAGTTGTTCTTACAGAAGAAATACCAGGAGCTTCACTAGATGGACAGAAACAGACTGAATTGAAAAATGAAGAACTCAGATTTTGGTTACAGTGCAGAGGTGACCCAGGGAAAGGCTTAAAAATGAAAGCAGAACTTGTGAAAAGGTGATAAATATTTTGGTTCATTTTGCTTATATTTACCTTTCATTTAAGTCATTGTTTTTCACATACCGTTTTGTTTTCCATAGTACACCATAGTTCTTCTATTCTTTAGGGTTGAGCAAAGAATATCCTGGATCCAGATCCAGATCCAGATCCAAGCAGGCTTTACACAAAAAGAAAGCAGCAACAAAGTAGCAAGGATGTGTCGCACTCACAAGGTGATGAGACCACGAGTGCAATCAATTACCCAACAGATGGGTGGGGTACTTTGCTCTCCAAAATGCCAGTGTTCACCAGAGGAGAAATGAATGAGTACATCGCAAGACCTAGCAAAATTATTGGCAATAAAGATCATCATTTGGTGCTGACAACTCTTCAAAAAGTGAAGACATTTCTAGAGGACGAATAGCTCCATGAAATATTGGCAGCCAGTGACCAGCAGTGCTTTTAATTTAAAGCGAAGTGTTATCACAGCCTTCAGAAAAATGACCCTCCTCATCAATTGAGGCTTGCTTTGTGCATAATAAAGGGAGATGTTTTACACTCTAGTTGTACCTGTGTTGCTGTTGGTTCTTATTTGAGGTATCAGACATCATTCACAGAGTCAAACTTTTCTCCCAAAGCTGAATTAACAGCTGTTCCCAGAAATAATGTTGCTTTTCAAAACACTGATCTTTTTCTACAATTTCCTCTGTCCAGTGAAGCTGAAATGGTTGTTCCACAAGCCCTTACCGATGCAGAGAAGTCTCTCCCGACAAATCTAACTGTGGATGAAGACAAAATTCATGCTATTGAAAATAGCACTTATGATCAAGCAGGCTCCACTGAATAAAAGAGTGAACATACTGTTTCACTGCATCAAGCTTTCAGCTAATTGCAAAAAGGCAGAGAAACCATGCAAACCTTGCACAGCCACTCATGCATCCCAAACCCTTTACATTGAAATATGTGGAACATGGCATTAATACGAACCTGTTGCCCTACAAGAATATGAAAAATTTATGTTCAACAGGAAAACACCTGTTGCAGTTCTAAGAAGTGGCCTTGTTGTGTCAAAAAACTTCCTGGTGCTTGGTGCCACACCAGATGCCAAAGTTGTTGATTTTGGATGTTCTTTGTGCTTCAGTTTAGCAGAAGTGAAAGGTCCACATACTAAATTTCATGTGACACCATTGGATGCCTGCTCCAACCCAAATTTTTTTATGGAGAAGATCAGTGCCAGTCCATGTAGACTAAAGAGGAACCATGGATATTACATTGTATTTGTGCCCAAGTGTATGGACAAATGGGCATTGCTGCTGCAAAGTGGTGTGACTTTATTGCTAACACCAGTGAAGGACTCTGTAGGGAGAATTGCCTTTGACCCAGTCTTTTGGCAAGATCTAAGGAATAAACTTATTCAGTATTATTTTGAACATTTCATGAGTTATGCAGCAGTAGATTTTCAAATTTCACCAACAAGCCATTAAGGATTGGTTAGGGCTTTCTCTAATGTTTTCCTTTTCACTAGCAGGGTTTGTTTCTAAAAGTACAGTGGAATCCAAAATTCTTGAAGCTCCAAGGGAATTAAAATTAGCTTGAGAAATTCAATAAGTTTGGGGTTAAATTGCAACATTGGACTGAGGCAAGGACAATACCTATGGAGAGGTTTGAGAAATCATAAGTACAGGAAATCTTGATACCACTGTATTAAGGCATTAACTTTCATTTTTTGAACATTGAAGAGAGTTCCGGTGTTGATGATTCACCAAAAATGAAAAACATAACAAGTGTAATTTTTTTCCAGCACATAATGTTTTTTTTCTGTTCATTTCCTACTCATTGCTATTGTTTCATTTCATAAGAAAACTCTGTTGTTTTCATGAGAAAACACGGGGTGTTGAAGTGTGATCTAAATGAAACTGTATCATTTTACATACAGATACACTATATTAATTTTGTTGACTTAATTAAGAACCCAACTAATTACATACTTACATAAATATTCGTCATCACTCTGGTAGGAGAAGCAACCACCTGCCTCGAAATATAAAGTACATGTATATACTAAATCAGGTATTTATACTACATTACAAGTATTTATTCTTGTTTTCTTTTTCTTAATTGAAATGTAATGGCCCACAAGTATAATTAGGTAAATTTTGTCAAAGGAATAATCTTGAATGAAGCTAGATGCAAAAGTATCAGAAACCAGTTTTGATGTCAGCAAATATATTGCAAATCTCCTGTTTACAGTGGCACACCTCATTATCATATGAAACCAACAAGTTAGTCTTTTTTCTGTCTTCAACTACTTTACTTTACATTCAGAGTACCTCTCTCCACCCAGATGTACAAATGGCTACTGGGGAATTTAATGCTGGGGACTGGCATCCCATCTAGAGGGGTGTAGAAATATTCCTAGTCGCTTCATTCTATTGAAACCAGGATAAGCCACTTGGTTGGTATGCAGACTTTCTCTTACCTTTACTATTTTTTAATCTGGTAGGTTAAGGTATAGCAGTATGTAGTCAAGCAGTTCATATAATAACATTTCAAATCGTGTGAAGTCTGGATTCATACAGAAATGATACTTGATTGGGCATTGCATAAAATTACACAAACTGTCCACATCTGATTGACCACTTCAAACTGGTGGAGAGGCATGACTCCGTCCCAAATGTGAAAATTCTTAACTTTATTTATTGCTTTTTCCACATGTATATGCAGGCTTTCTATTTCTTGTGTCAAAACAACATCTTCGGCAGGCATTTACGCTGAACTTCCAAGAAAGGGAGGAATGTTTAAAGAAACTCCCAAGGGCAACAAATCTTGTATAGTGAAGCCTTTGTCTGCCATGACAGAATCATTTTTGTTGAGGGGCAAGTCCAACAGTCCACTTCTTACAACTATTTCTCTGTCCAAAATACTTCCTGTGTAAAGCTGACTAATGAAAGTTATAGTACCTGCTGGAGAAATGCCAATAAAGCCCTTTAGGGTTGAATGGTGCTTACAGTTACTAAAAAGCTCACCATTCAGGTGTAAACTGCTAGGCATTTGGCACCTTATTTCTGTGCAGTCAATGATAACCCTTGTTGAGCTATGGTTCTTTTCAAAATCTTCAGCCATTGGTATGTTTGTGGGGTTCACTAGGAAGTGAGATATGTGGTGTATTTTGTTCTCCCGCCACATAAGAGTCTGGGTACGTCAGTAGCCTCGTTTATGTTCTGTTACGTCAGATCTATGTGTTCTCGGATTATGTCTTTTTTTTTTTTTTTTTTTATTATTATTATTAGTATTATTAATTATCTATTTTTTACAGCACGCATACTTACATTATTAATTACAAAAAACTACGTATAAAACTACAACAATACAGCTACTTACGCTAATTACAACTTGCTCTAATTACAATGCTTGACGGAACAACAGTATTATTTAAACCGCTTATGTTACACTACTTTTTAATCGCGGACAATTACTACAAACTTTTACTACGGTTACTAGAACTAGTGAAAACTGCAAAAAAAAAAAAAAAAAAAAAAAAAAGACAAAAAAGCGACAATTTACAGTATATTTAGCTATATTTACAGTTTAACTTGCACCTTTGCTCTGCTAGTTTCTATTTCTACTTTGTTTTTAAGGATAGCCAAGAAAGCGTCTAAGAAATAATCTTCCTCATTTTTTGAAGCGGTGTAAATATAATATTTTGCAATGATTGTACAGAGGTTTAGACCGAGACACAGAGGCACGGTGTCTGTGATGCCGTAAAGTATTTGTGCTTCAGAGAGCGTGATTACAGTATTGTTTTTTCTGTACCACCAATCAGTAAACTCTGTCCAAAACAGCTGGACGTTGGGGCAAGTTACGAAGAGATGTGTAATTGTTTGCTTTTCAGCACATAAATGACAGCGGTCGTGCTCTTTAATACCGAATTTATGTAATGCAGCATTGGTGGGTAAAATATGGTGTACAATCTTGAACTGAAACATCGAGAGTTGAATATCTTTAGATATATCTTTAGATGGATTATGTCTGCCATGTGCTCGATGTAGCATTGTATTTGTTGTGTTTATTTAAGCTTCAGTACTTAACAAGAACCAAGTTCAAGAAGTGTGTCAGCCAGTGTAAACAAGCTCCCCTAACTCAGAAGGACTGAAGAGGTACCAAGAAGACTGTAGGTTCGGCCAGTGGTTTAATACCTTGTTTGAAGTGGTGAAAACAAGGGACTCATGCCAACCAGAACGTGCTTTGAACCATCAACATCTTCATCATCGCCTCCATGTACCTCTGGAAGTTCTCTTTATGGCAACACTGCTGACAAAGTTGAGGATGAATTTGAGCTATTTGTTCCCAAAAGGTCTGTGAAGAAAGGGAAATCTGCTAAACATAAACTTGACATCACCCAAGAAGTGATGAAACTCATCCAATAGGCTGTAAGAGATGACCCCACAAAAGAAACCATCAGCTTCATAAGGGATGAAATGGAAAAGTCCCTTGAGCATGAATTAAAGTTATTTCAACTCATGCTTGGTAACAGAGCCAATTCAGGCATGCCTCCCTCATCCAGTATGGATACAGGGTTTTATCCACCATGGAATCAAGGTTCTGCCTATCATGAAACAGGGGTTTACCCATCAATGCAAAGTTCTCTGGGGGTACAACAGACCACTCAGGAAAGGATGTCTGAAGGTTCTTACAGGAACCCTTTCCTTTATGGTAATGGTAAGTTCCAGACATTGTAAGTCATGTAGAACTGAAAGTATAAATGTTCATATATACTTCAACCACAGTCCTTAGCACATGACCAGTCATTCTATCCCATCATCCTCAGTGTAAGGATCCCATGAGATTGCACCATCTAATCCCAGTATTCAATGTATGTCCTTTCACGCTTAGAGAGAAAACATGTACGAATTTAACTGTTCAAAACATTAGCAAAAATTGGAAATTTTTGCTCAACAGACACTTGGAAAGCACAAAATCTGACCTCAGCTATCACTGGGTTCACAGGAAACCACGGTTTTCTCCTGTTTTCCTTCATTCAACGACAAACACATGGTGTTTTGTATGGCTCCACGCTGAGGGTTCAAAATGGCAGATGAGAACGAAGACAACGTTTTTCATTTGGAAGATTTGGAGGATTTAACCTCTGCTGAATCGCTTGACCCACTGGGTGAGCTGCAGAGGGAAAAAACTGTACCCAAACCACAGGTTTCAAAAGGGAGCAGTTCCAAACGAAAGGTGACGTTGCCAAATGTTTCTGCTACAAGCAAACCACGTGCTCATTCACACACTCAACATGAGGTGGTCATAGAAGGCCTTAAAACACTCCAAGAACAACAAACAGCATCTCTAGCCTCGTTAGGGACAGCGATTGCTGATATGGTATCGACTGTGAAAGAATTTATGCACTCTTCTGGGAGCGATACATCCTGGAAGAGGAAAAGAGATGACCTCAGTGAATCAGATGCTGATGAGCACAAGATTGATGACGAGATCGAGTCAGTCGACGTGGACAAGGCGTACGGAAAGCTTGTCAGTGAGGACAAGACGCCAGAAAAACCAGCAGAAGATGAGGACGATGTTCTTGCTGCACTGTCAAAGATTTATGACTCAGAAGGAGCTGGGAGTGATTCAGTTAGTTCAGTTAGCAAATCTTGTAAACAAAATGGTCAAAACAATATTGTCAGAGGACAACGCTAAAGAAAAGCTGGGAAAATACTACAGACCTCAGAATTGTGAAAACTTAGTAAGTACAAGAGTCAACCCTGAAATTTGGGCAAAAATGAGATCCAGCTCAAAATCAAGAGATTTAAAAATGCAAAAGATCAAAACTAGCATGCTTGAGAGCATGCATCCCAGGGCTCGAAATTAACTTTTTCATTCAGGAGCCAGCTGGCGACTAACGGAAAAATTTTGGTCGCCAGATCGTAAATTTTGGTCGCCAACTTATTTTATATATAACTTACACAAGAACTCGATTTTATACGTTACTTTGCATGCAAGAAAAGTCACAATTGAAGAGCGAAAACAATTAGAAACAACACAAGTAACACTTAGTTATAAAGCTACCGTTGTTCTCAGGTGATATGTCTCTGCTCCGAAGATGATGGTTGTCTCCACAGTCATTTTAAATGAAGCAAAGTATAAAACGTTTTAAGAGCGTGGTTTTCATTGTGAGACAAACACGGGTCCTTGCGTATTTTCCCTTTGCTACTTCTTCGAAATGCCGTTCTTTATTTTGTACTTGCTTGCCTCGACACCTTTCACTCACGTAAATCTGCAACTGATTGGTATCTGCCGCCATTTTCACGGCAAATGAAAAGCACATGGCGTTGAAGTGCGCCTGCGATGCCAATTTGAAACAATATGGCGCGCCGTGAACGCAGTATCAACCTGTTGAAATACATTCAATTTTTTCGATTATCGTGTAATATTCAGACATTATTTAACTGGGGACGGAAAGGTGAGTTGTATACTAGCTACCATATCTGATTGATTTCCTAATATAAAGATTTAAAAACAAAAGTTGTGTCGTGGTTTTCTTTAGTTATCGGACAAAATGCGAGTCACCAGCTGGCGACCAGTTCTGAAAATTTAGTCGCCAGTGCTCAATTTTTGGTCGCATTGGCGACCAGTGAGTCGCAATTTCGAGCCCTGCATCCAATCATTAGTTTGACAGACAAACTCTTGGCTTTGAAAAGTAAACCTCAAAATATCAGCAAGGAAGATGTATCGTGTTTCCTCTGGTTTACTTTGGATTCATTGACTCTTATTTCACATTCCGTTTATGAAGCCAACCTTATCAGACGAGAGCTGATCAGACCAGATCTTAATGAACACTATAAACAACTTTGCAGCTCTCAAACTCCAATATCAAAATTTTTATTTGGAGATGACCTGCCCAAGGCAGTCAAGGAAATAAGCAAAACCAACAAGGTCAGCCAGCAAGTATCTTATTCAAAGCATGGCACATTTTCCAAACATGGATCCAATAATTTCAAGAGACAAGGATCATATCCAAATCGTCAAAATCATTTTTTGTTCCAAGGCCAAAGACAACAGAGGAAACCACCTTCAAAATTCAAAACACACAAAGGCGCCTGTGTGGAACACACAAAGTAGCTCCTGACTAATTGGGAAGCCAGGTGAGCATCCCACTCTATACATTCGATCCATGCACAGCAGGTGGATTGAAAAATTTTCTTTCAAAATGGCCAACCATCACTTCAGATCAAAGAATCCTTGATGCTATTACAGGGCTGTCATTAAGGGCCGTTACCCATAACACCTGTTACGGCTGAGTTCACTCGATGTTACGGGTGGAGATGTCGATGGTTGGTACGAACATGCTACACTTGCCAAATTTATTTTTAAACATTTCCCTGTTGAAATAAACATAACTGTTTCTTGGTGTCTTGCCCCCTTGGTTCTACTATTTATATTTTACCCTGGAGATGAACTTTCAGTTTGCTTAATCGTCATGAATTACATTTAGACGCCATTTTAAGCAGCAAAACTTATCTCGCAATGCGCTGCTCCTGCCTTTTGAGAAATTCTGCCGACCGATGTAGGGTGTTGTCCAGGCTGATTGATCGTGTTTGGTCCCGCGCGTGTGTACAGAAAGTTATGTTTTAATATGAATAAGAGAAAAGAACCCACGTCAAAACAGCCTGGGGTCGACAGATTTTTTTTCTTAATCCCAACGGACCGATGGAAATGAGGAAGCTCACAAAACAGCCGGTCGAGGCGGTCGACAAATACCAGCGATCACAGCTTCAAGTGCTGCAAGTACTTCAGCCACATGTGGGCAGCCTGTAGAACTGAGTATTATGCTACAAAGAGTGGAAGAAAAATTTCCCGAGTCTAGAAATGGTAAAGCATTTCATTCTTATTACCACTGTAACGGAAAGAGATGTTCAATGTCTGATCCAGCTTATTTGAGCTCCTCTAATGGTAAGATAGCTCGGTAATGTAGAGATGTTATTATAATTTTCATTTCCGGTTTCACTCCAGTTTTATGCATTTGACCATAATAACAAATTATTATAACTGTTAGCAAACATAAAACCATATTGCTGATTATGGACTGTCATTTTTTTTTAAACAAGGAACACTCAAGTCTGTTGGAGATATTTCATAACTTTATTCATTTGATCTCTGTAAATTAAGGTGCATGAATTTGAAATTATGCACTGTGAAAAACAAACAGTACTAAAATAAGGACCACTTGCATAGGTTGATGCAACAAAGATGTTATTTCACTATTTGCTGATGATGTACTATAACATATTATCACTCTGTTTTCTCAGCATTTTTGATTAGAAAAATTGCCATTTTCATGCCCTAGAAAGCAGGAAAATGTATTTCTAGGGGTTTCATGCTCAAAAGATTCTGGGGGGGGGGGCATGCCCCCAGACCCCCCTAGATGCGCAGGCCCTTTCGGGCCTTCAGAACGTGGCCGTGGGCCACGTATTTCACTGCTACGGGTGATAACTTACATGCAACAGCTGCTTCAAAGCTTAATGACACCCCTGCTATTAGAGGGGTCACAATTGACTTAAATGAGCAACCCACTCAGTGTTTTATACCCAGCCAGTACAATTTGAATCCATTGGAGGTAGAAATCATTGATCAACAAACTGAATGTTTTCTTGAAAGGGGGATCATTGAGAAGACCACACACTCAACTGGAGAGTACATTTCTATTGTTTTCATATGCCCAAAGAAAGATAGCTCTCACCGCCTTACTCTGAAACTCAAACAACTGAATCAATCAATACAATATCACCATTTCAAGATGGAGAATCTTAAGAATGCTATCACTCTAATAACCCCAAATTGCTTTATGGCTATCATTGACTTAAAAGATGCTTATTATTCAGTGCCAGTCAATGTAAATCACCGGAAATATCTGAGATTCATATGGAAAAACCAACTTTTCCAATATACCTGCCTTCCAAATGGTTGAAGTAGTGCATCTAGGGTGCTTACTAAAATACTTAAACCTGCTTATGCCACGCTACAATCCCAAGGATTTGAAAATGTGGGTTACATTGATGACTCATACCTTCAAGGAGGCACCTTTGCAGATTGTGACACTAATGTTGCTGCCACCACCAACCTTTTTGGAGATCTTGGGTTCATTTTGAACCAAGAGAAATCTGTTTTTTAACCAAGACAGATAATCACTTTCCTGGGTTTTGTTTTGAATTCAGTTGCCAAGACTGTTGCCGTGACACCTGGCAAGGCTACAAAATTAGTCACAAAAGCTAAAACAATACTTGGAAAACAATCACCCTCAATTAGGAAAGTGTCTGAAACTGATTGGCTTACTGGTCTCCAGTTTTCTAGGTGTCATACATGGTCCACTATTTTATAGACAGTTAAAGCTTGACAAAACAATGGCCTTAAAAGCCAACAATGGTAATTTTGATGCTGTCATGACTCTTTCAGACACATCAAAGTCTGATCTAAACTGGTGGATAACACGCACACATACCACTTTCAATCAGGTATCCCACAGCAGCCCCAGTGTCACTATTTACTCTGATGCATCCTTGAGTGGCTGGGGTGGGGTCATGAATGATGTGTCTACTGGAGGTCTTTTTTCAGAGGAAGAACAGACAAACCACATTAATTATCTTGAGATTTTGGCTTGTTTTTTCACACTTAGAACTTTCTGTCCTAGTCTAAGAAATTGTCATATCAAGGCAATGATTGACAATACAACCGCAATTTCTTACAGTAATAACCTGGGTGGAAGAACTATTTCGTGCAATCAGCTAACAAGAAATTTGTGGCTGTAGTGTATTGAAAGAAACTTATGGATTACCGCAGCCCAAATCCCGGGAAAACTTAATGTCATAGCTGATAGCGAATCAAGGAAAACCTACCAAGACATTGAATGGAAACTTGACCCACTTGTTTTTAACAAGATTTCTTCTTTCTGGGGTAAACCCTCAATAGACCTTTTTGCATTGAGACTCAATTTTCAGTTTAGACCTTTTGTCTCATGGAAACCAGACCCAGAAGCCTTTGCAATTGATGCTTTTTTAATTACCTGGAAGGAGCAAAATTTTTATGCGTTTCCTCCTTTTGCCGTAATCAGCAGGGTACTACAGAAAGCAGAGCAGGATCAATCACACGGTATAATCATTGTCCCACTTTGGACCACTCAGATCTGGTGTCCTCGTCTGCTGTGGATGTTAGTAGATCATCCAGTTCTTCCACCATGTTCCCCTCATTTACTGACACTTCCAACAAATCATCATCTGAGACACCCACTCCACAACAAGCTAAAACTAATGGCATGCAGGTTGTCTGGGATTCTTTGCGAACAAGAGGAGTTTCAGAGAAAGCTTCAGCAGTTATCCTCAACTCCTGGAGAGGAACCACTCAAAAACAATACCAGGTCTACCTTAAAAAGTGGTACAGTTTTTGCAATAAAAGGGGTTTTGATCCCTACTCAGTTTCTTCCATAAAGGCTCTGGATTTCTTGGCTGAATTGTTTGAACAGGGCTTAGGCTACAGCACGCACAACACTGCCAGATCTGCATTATCACAAGTATTACCTCCTTAAGCTGGAGTTCCTTTTGGAGAACTACCCCTTACCAAACAGTTCGTGAAAGTGTAAGGGGATCACATGCCCACCCTGTATATTCTCTGTCTGGACCCACCCAGGGTTTTATGACCAATTATTTGTCGCATTTGTTCACTCTCTTGACTTTGAATTCTGGGATTGGTGCAATCTCATGTGATCCCCTTACACTTCGTGATGATAGGATAGAATCCATATCAAACTTCAACTTACAGGTAAGTCTCGTTTCATTTTCCAATTATTTGCAAAATCACTGGCACATCCAAATGGGAAACTACACCAGTGTCAAAACAAAACAGGAAAAGCCACAACTGAAAGCTCTTCACAATGGAAAATCGTTTTTGTGGAAGAATGGGGTTTTTGTTTATCTTCCTTTCAGGTACAACATTGCAGTCAAACACCACCATTCAAGACAAGTAAATTCATACAGAACCTGCTCTTATCCCACTTGGTTTCGTAACATTAAAACTGCATAATTTTCTTAAATCTAGTACAACTTTTGCGCCGTATTTTTTTGTTTTTGTTTTTGTATTTTTCGTTTTTTTTTTGGCTGTACATTCTCTTCGAAGAATTGCCACACTTATCTTTCAACTGAACTTCAACCCACAACATTCCTTCCTCCCTCTTTATAGGAACAAGAAGATCTGTTAGATCTTATAACCACGCTTATAAAATGTAACTGTTTTCTTAGCACTACAGTCACAACTCAGTGCACATTCCAAAGCAGTCCTTGGCGATTCGTTGATTGCTGTAGACACCACATCACTTGATCAACACAAACTGTATGATTGCACCATCGCTCTTAGCCTTTGTGAAATTTAAAATCACCTGATCAATTTGTAGCACAGCTGACAACAACAACAACACTGTTTATCCCATTGAAGCCCTGATTTTTTTCAGGCTTCTTCTTTCCAGTTGCTTAAATTGGAAAATTTACTGCGATGATCATACTTCACTTTCATCTACTACCGCAGTTCAAATATGAATTATTTCATATATACTTCACACTGTTTAACTGTTTAACTGTTTAAGCCTCTTATTGCACCATCACTTGTAGCTGTTGTGAAATCTTTGATTGCGCCATCAGTCGTAGCCGTTGTGAAATCTCCAATGACGTAATGGTCTTAGTCTGGAACTTTCTCCGGAATATGAAAATTCACTTAATGTTTTCCATGAGTAGTCACACGAGTCACATAATTCAAGAAACATTGTCCATGGCTATCTTTGGTATGGTGGTTATTTCCCTACCGATGACATAATCCTTACATGTTCTGACACGTTCATTGCTTGGCTTGCAAATATCTAACTTTGCTTCCGATTTCTGAACTCGCTTCAATAAAACAGCACAACAATTCACTTCTCTAGTCTAAAAATATGCAAAGTACTCAGAATTCTAAGAAGACTGTAGCTCCTGGCTGAATAAACTTGCAAAGTAAACACGATCTTAAAATTGTCACGTAGCAAAATTGAAAGATGAAAGATCAGTGCATTCTATGGCTGACGTAATAATTTTTTCAGCGTATTTATTATTCCCTCCGAATCCAACTCTTCAATAAAACCAAAAGAAAATATATTTTTACACACAATAAAGAAAACAGTATCCATAACATTGTCCATGTATTAATGTTTCCACAACTTTTGGCGAATAAACATAACAGGTTGCATGATTCAAAATTTGGCCGAGAGGAAGTTTGGGTCTGGTCACCAACTAAATGGAAAAAAAAAAACAAAAAAAAAAATGTGTAGAACATGAACCGTGCTCGGCCCATGGCTGCACAGTTAATTACATGTACATTGTACGATGACCTAGTATTCAGTATGCACCAGTGTATCACGTACATAACTTTAACACCCAGTGTAACAGCACATCCTAGTGACCCAACAATACAACCCACACTACACTTAAATTTGTAGCTATAATTACTGGAATGACCATTTTGTATTCACTGCCATTTACAACAATTTCCAGAATCCTCAGAAAGGTTTCTGATTACAGAGACATTTCTGATGGTGATAGTGATGACAGTAATCTTGCCTATTTCGCACTATACTACCGAGATTAATACATTCAAAATCCATCCAATTTGACAAGCTGTTTCCTTCTTTCAAATTAGGTCACCATCTCAACAGTTGCCTACAGATCAAACAGCTGAATATGTACACCAAGTCAGTGACATCTGCACACCTAAATCAGGAACTGTACACTCTGATTTCAATCTTCAAATGTCCCCTACAAAAGTGGCATGTGGAATATGCTATTCCCCCTTGAAGCGGCTCAAATTGAAAGAATTTGAAGACAAAAAGATTCCTGTCATTATAGACAATGTTCAACCCTCAGTGGCTCAATACAGAGCAACAGAACAGGAATATACTGTAAAGAAGAAATCAAAAATAACTCCATCTGTAGTTAATTATTCTTTCAGTGAGACCTTTTCCCAGACTGCATTTATACTTGATCAAAGAGCAGAAATTTCTGATTATCAGACAATAAAAAATGTAGCAAAAGTAATCTCACAAGGAGATGAATCTTCCAGGCAAACCATGATGAAAGACCAGGCAAACCATTTATTTACTTTTATCCCTGTTGAGTTAGGCATTCTTGTTCTGTTACAGCTTGCGGAGTTATTTCTTTCAACATAATTATAACAGTGAATTTTAAATAAAGGTTTATTTTACTATGTGCAAATCCAGTAAAACTCATAAATTGATATCGCCATGCAATTTAACACTTTCAACACTATAGAGTATGATCAATACCCTACCCATCCGTACTTGACAAAAATATACATCCAAATCTCTTTATAATGCACACCCTCCGGACCATTATCCGGCTTCCGTGATAACAAGATTCCACAACAGCGAAGTGTGATGAGACTTTGGTTACGAACTGTCACAGATAACATATGGTATACAATTTTAAGATCTGATTTCTCTGAATTTGTAGTACACATTTACTTCCATACATCATACAATGCAGGTCCAATTACTTTACAAACAACTTGAGACCTGCCTTCATGAAACTGTATTTACTATGTTTCCAACGTCATCCAATACCTCCAAATTGCTTCTTCAGACCACAGGAAGTGTCTGCAATTTTTCCATTATAGTGGGAGCCGTTTCTCGTACATTTCTTTGTACCTTCAGCCACAGATACGAGTTCTATCCATGAAAGGGGGGTGTCCGTAATCCAACATATTTTATCATTCACATGGGATCCAAATTTCATCATCCACGACCACAAAACCCTAAGTAACACGTTTGTTCAGTAATCATCAATATTTAACAGTCCCTCTAGACAATGGATACCTGTTCAACTGCCCTTTCTTCCAAACATCTACTCTTGCTGTAGACAACTGCCGAAACATACCTCTAGATTATTTCAACTGGCCATAGAACAAATCGTTAACTCCCAGGCAACAATGTTCATGAGATTATACATTAGACCCACGTACCCCTCAGGTACGTATTTTTAACTATGAAATTGTTGTTATAAGTGTATTTCTTGTACAACTACAATTATTTTATTATTAATGAGGTTTTTCACGGTTTTGAACTAGGATCAAAACTCTAAATATCTTGATCTGGTGTTTCATTGGGTATCAAGATCCATCCACCTGACGTGAATGGGTGATGTTTAATGGCTGGCCACTTTATGAATTATTAATGAGTTTGAGAAGTAACCATGTCTGTTGTTTTAGAAGAATTTGAGAAAAGTAAGCATGTTAGAAAGGAGAAGGAAGACTTGTGGCTGAATGTAATAAAAAGATAAATTGGTTTCACAAAAGGCCAACTGAATTTTAGTAGCAAGAGCAGCCAACAACAGCAGCTAAAGAACACTCTGGCATCAAAAGAACTAGACACAGCATTTGCAAGTGGAGGAACAAAATTATGAAGCTGAAATTAAAAAAGCCAGTTTTCTTTGTAAACTCTTCTCCTGAAGCTATCGTTCATTTAGTTAAAAGGCATTGCTTATAAAACAAAACAGAAAATTACACCCGTCATTCTCCAGAATTTTGTGGCAACACGCTAAAATTAGACCTGAGTGAATAAGCCAATCGAATGGGAGCATTGGTCGTCTGTTGGGACCGGTGATTGGCCGGCTGAACACCTTAGCCTTGTTATATCAGATCGCGCCGTGTTTAAATTAGTAACAAACAGTCCCTTAAACCAAGACAGCAGTTCCTTAAAATAAGGTTATCTAGTTTACCCTGTTTTAGGGAAGGTGGTCCTTACCTTTCTAACGCAAATTTAAGTAGTGTTCTCTCTTAAATTAAGTAACTGCTTTTTGTAGTGTATATAAATACATAAAAGTCATCAATACTAAGAAGACTGCAAACAAGTCAGGTGGGTCTAATTTATTGACTTCCATTTTGAGGTCTACAAATTATTAATTAACTTGAAAGGAAGTGCCCTGGGCAAGCAAAATTTAAGAATTACCTGCCTAAAGGTCCGGTAATACAGGTAACATTTTCTTCAACTTGTCTCGCACCATTGTGGCATTGCAAGTTGAAACACGTTGTTGCACGTATTACCACGTATGTTACCACTTGTCTCGCAGAAAAATACAGTGTTGTACGTTGAGGCAACATGTAGCGCAAAGTACAGTCAAGTTCTACTTTCTCCAACAAATTTAAGTTTTGCTGCTCATATTACCACTGGAGCTACAACTTGTCTCACAGCAAATTTGAATTCAACGCTTGTGATTGGCTCTCACGAACTGTGGCAACACGGCAAATAAAAAACATGGCAGACGGTGAAGACGAGCCTGAATTCAAAGTAGACCAGCAACTCTTGGAAAGTCATAACTTTGCACTGTACAAACACCTCGAGGGCTATCACAGTCTTTGGAAGACCTGGTTTGTCCCTTCAAAACAAGCAGGAAGAAAGGCAAAAGGCTTTGAAGAACTGTCGCAAAAATACAACTTTTCGCCTGGCTACCTGAAATGACACTGAGCTTCATACTGAGAGAACTTCGCTGACACGGAAAATTAAAAAGAAAATGACGGCCAGAAGTCGAAGTGGAACTCCGTCGAAACGCTAAATTATATCAAAGAAGGCGCCATCTTTATTTACACACGATTGACCAATTATATATGCTCATAGAATTAGTCAGACTTGCAACACTGTATTTTGCTGCGAGACAAGTTGGTCAAAGACGTGGTAATGCGCGCAACATTAGTAGATGAACAAGACAGCTCATATTTAGTTATATATCATGACGGCATATGCTAGACTTGCCTATTCGAGGTGTAAGAGCCGATGTGTAAGAGCCGATCGAGGTGTAAGAGCGGAGCTGAGAGCGGCAAAAATTGTCCGCGCTCGAAAGCACGAATTGCGGCGAACCTAAAACCGCGGAAAAACAGTTAGATTTATGCAGGATATTTTTTCAACGTACCCGGTTCTTCAGCAACTTGACTAAGGACACTGATTTAATACTAAGAGTAGCTCGTACCTGTTCATATTCCTTGTTACCGCCGACCGCCTAACAACAACTCAGCTGAATGAATGAGATGACAAATGTATAAGGCAGCGTTTTGCACGGTCAGGGTGCGAGAAGAGATGGGTTTTGTGACCATGTCAATATCTGAAGCCGACGAGACTTAAAGAACAGTGGCAACACAGGTTCAAACCAACCAACTTTTCACGGCATACGGGTAACGAGATCGTTTCGCGAGCGGAGAAATCTAAATAACATCTAGTGAGGGTCAACTTCATGTATCAGCACAAAGTATATTATCCGACTAATACACCCCTAAAAAGCACTATACATCCTCATACAGTACTATACACCGCTATACAGTACTATACACCCCTATATAGCACTATACAACCCTACACAGTACTATACACCCCTATACAGCACTACACACCCCTATGCAGCACTATACACCCCTATACAGCACTATATACCTCTAAACAGCACTATACAGCACTATACACCCCTATACAGCACTATACACCCATACATAGCACTATACATCCCTATGCAGCAGTTTACACCCCTATACAGCACTATAAACCCCTATACAGCACTATACAACTCTATACAACACTATACCCCACTATACAGCACTATACACTCCTATACAGCACTATACACCCAAATACAGCACTGTACACCCCTATACAGCACTATACACCACTATACAGCACTATACACCCCTACACAGCACTAGACACCCCTATACAGCACTAGACACCCCTATCCAGTACTATACACCCCTATACAGCACCATCCACCCCCATAAAGCTCTATACCTCCCTATAAGGTACTATACACCCCTATACAGCACTATACAGCACTATACACCGAAACACAGCACTATACAGCCCTATAAAGCACTATACACCCCCGTACAGCACTATACAACCCTATACAGCGCTATACACCCCTATACAGCACTATGCACCCCTATACTGCACTATACAACCCTATAGAGCGCTATACACCCCTATAAAACACTATACACCCTTATACAGCACTATAAAGCACTATATACCCCTATACAGCACTATACAGCACTATACACCCTATACAGCACTATACACCCCTATACAGCGCTATACACCCCTATAAAGCACTATACATCCCTATACAGCAGTATACAACCCTATATAGCACTATAAATCCCTATAGAGCACTATACATCCCTTTACAGCACTGTACACCACTATACAGCACTATACACCCCTAACCAGCACTATACACCCCTATACAGCAGTATAAAGCACTATAAACCCAAATACAGCAATACTCACCCTTATACAGCACCATAAAACCCTATACAACACTATACACCCCTGTACAGCATTATACACCCCTATACAGCACTATACACCCTAATGCAGCACCATACACCCCTACACACCACCATACACCCCTATACAGGACTATACACACCTATACAACACTAGACACCCCTATACAGCACTATACATCCCTATACAGTACTATACACCCCTCTACAGCACTATACACCCCTAAACAGCACTATGCAGCACTATACACCCCTATACAGCACTATACACCCATATACAGCACTATACATCACTATGAAGCAGTATACACCCCTATACAGCACTGTAAACCTCTATACAGCACTCTACACCCCTCTATAACAGTATACGCCACTATACAGCACTTTGCAGCACTATACATCCCTATACAGCACTATACACCCCTATACAGCACTATACAGGACTATACCACCCTATACAGCACTATACACTTCTATAAATTACTATACATTCCTATACAGCAGTATACACCCCTATATAGCACTATAAACTGCCATACGGCAATATACACCCTTATACAGCACTATACACCCTTATACAGCACTATACATCCCTATACAGCACTATACACCCCTCTACGGCACTATACACCCCTATACAGCACTTTACACCCCTATACAGCACAATACAGCACTATACACCCCTATACAGCACTATACACCCATATACAGCATTATACGTCCCTATGCAGCAGTATACACCCCTATAGAGCACTATTAACCCCTATACAGCGCTATACACCCCTACACAGCACTATACACCCATTTACAGCACTATAAACCCCTATACAGCATTATACACCCCTATACAGTACTATACACCTCTATACAGGACTATACACCCCTATAAAGCACTATACACCCAAATACAGCACTATACACCCCTATACAGCACTATACACCCCTATAGAGCACCATGCACCGAAGTACAGCACTATACAGCACTATACATTGAAATACAGCACTATACACCCCTATACAGCACTCTACACCCCTGTATTGCATTATACACCCGTATACAACAGTATATGCCACTATACAGCACTATACATCCCTACGCAGCACTATACACCCCTATACAGCACTACACACCCCTATACAGTGCTATAAACCCCTATACAGCACTATACATCCCTATACAGCACTATACACCCCTATACAGCACTATACAACCCTATACAGTGCTATACATCCCTATACAGCACTATACACCCCTATACACCACTATACACCCGTATACAGCACTATACAGCACTATACAGCACTATACACCCCTATACAGCACTATACAGCAGTATACACCCCTATACAGCACTATACACCCTGATGTAGCACTATACACCCCTATACAGCAGTAGACGCCCCTATATAGCACTAGACACCCACAAAACTATATATAACACTATACATAACATAACACCTATAACACTATACATGAATACATCTAGAAACTGTTTTTCATTGAAGCGGCTGTCATTTTGTTAAGAAGAGAATACTGCTACTCTACTCACTATCTACCACAGAATAGATAGTGAGTAGCGTAGCCAATAAGCTCACAGCATTCGTAATAGAACACTGGCAGATTTATACTAATACCGAACAGATGCACGGCAACATGGAATTTAATTATATATACGCGGTCTACTATGTATTTGCATTTGAAAAATGGCGAAACGACTGGCCATACTGTCGGATGGATGTAATTTTTCTTAAATAAAAATCAACTATCCACTGTCAACTCAACAAACGGAAGATATTTTACTTGATATCTGTGGAAGGTTAAGAAAACTATTAGCTGAGAAGGTTGAACAAGGTGATCGCTATTGTTCTATTCCCTAGCATCAAAGCATCTAGAAAACAAATTTTACCTTGACAATTTTAGTTTATTATTTAAAAATAGATTGAAACGGGGATTGAAGCCTAATATTCGAATAACCCCATCCCTTGACCTGAGCTATGGCCCAGGTGTATTCTATTCATAAGTACTGGTCGTGGTAAGGACAATACAGGAGTTGTTAATTAATAATTGGAAAACCCAAACAATGAATATTTAAAAGTCCTGTAAACCTAAAGCCACTTTATTCAGCCTGCTTAGCTGTCGTTTGCGTTAAAGAGGGGTTTTTTTGTTTGCACGAGAGGTCCCGCATAAGGATGTATAGTAATCTATAGTGCTATATAGGGTTGTATAGAGGTGTTTGGGAATGTATAGGGCTGTATACGTGTTTTAGAGATGTATCGTGTTGTACAGTGTCTGTGTCAGGTTGTATAGGGGTGTTTTAAGTTGTATAGGGATGTAAAGTGCTGTATAGGGGTGTATAGTGTTGTATAGGGATGTATAGTGCTGTATAGGGATGTACAGTACTGTACAGGGATGTATAGTGCTGTTTAGGGGTGTACAGTGCTGTATAGGGGTGTATAGTGCTGTTTAGGGCTGTAGAGTGTTCTAGAAGGGTGTATAGTGCTGTATAGAGATGTGTAGTGCTGTATAGGGGTGTATAGTGCTGTATAGGGATGTATAGTACTGTATAGGGATGCATAGTACTGTAAAGGAATGAAGAGTGCTATGTAGAGGTGTATATTGCTGTATAGGGATGTATAGTGCTGTACAGGGGTGTACAGTACCGTATAGGGGTGTATAATGCTGTATAGGGGTGTATATGGCTGTTTAGGGGTGTATAGTGCTGTATAGGGGTGTACAGCGATGTATAGTGCTCTATAGGGGTGTATAGTATATATGTATAGTGCTATACAGGAGTGTACAGTGCTGTATAGGGGTGTACATTGCTGTATAGGGGTGTATAGTGGTGTTTAGGGTTGTATAGTGTTGTACAGGGGTGTATAGTGCTGTATAGGGGTGTATGGTACTGTATAAGGGTGTATAGTACTGTAAAGGAATGTATAGTGTTTTATAGTGGTGTATAGTGCCGTATAGGGATGTATAGCGCTGTACAGGGGTGTATAGTACTGTATAGGGGTGTATAGTGCTGTATAAAGGTGTCTAGTGCTGTATAGGGTGTACAGTGCTATATAGGGGTGTATAGTGCTGAATAGGGGTGTATAGTGCCGTATAAGGATGTATAGTGCTGTACAGGGGTGTATAATGCTGTATGGGAGTGTATAGCGCTGTATAGCGGTGTATAGTGCTTTATAGGGGTGTCTAGTGTTGTATAGGGGTGTATAGTGTTGTATAACGGTGTATAGTGTATAGTGGTGAATAGTAACGTATAGTGCTGCATAGGGGTGTATGGTGCTTTATAGGGATGTATAGTGCTGTATTTGGATGTATAGTGCTGTATAGTGCTGTATACGGTTTTATAGCGCTGTATAGGGGTGTATAGTGCTGTATAGGGCTGTATAGTGTTGTATACCGGTGTTTAGTGCTGTATAGGGGTGTATAGTGCTGTATGGGGGTGTATAGTGCTGTATGGGGGTGTATAGTGCTGTATAGGGATGTATAGTGCTGTATGGGGGTGTATAGTGCTGTATAGGGGTGTATAGTGTTGTATAGCGGTGTATAGTGCTGTATAGGGGTGTATATTGTTGTATGGGGTGTATAGTGCTGTATAGAGGTGTATAATGCTTTATAGGGGTGTGTAGTGCTGCTTATGGGTGTATAGTGTTGTATAGGAGTGTATAGCGCTGTATAGGGATGTATAGTGCTGCATAGGGGTGTATAGTGCTGTATAGGGGTGTATAATGCGTTATGGGGTGTATACTGCTGTATAGGGGTGTATAGTGATGTATAGGGGTGTATGGCGCTGTATAGGGGTGTATAGTGCTGTATAGGGGTGTATAGTGTTGTATAGCGGTGGATAGTGCTGTATAGGGATGTATAGTGGTGTATGGGGGTGTATATTGCTCTGTAGGGTTGTCTAGTGCTGTATGGGGGTGTATAGTGTTGTATAGCGGTGTATAGTGCTGTATAGAGGTTTATAGTGCTGTTTAGGGGTGTATAGTGCTGTATAGGGGTGTATAGTGCTGTATAGGGGTGTATAGTGCTGTTTAGGGGTGTATAGTGCTGTATAGGGGTGTATAGCGCTGTATAGGAGTGTATAGCGCTGTATAGTGCTGTTTAGGGGTGTGTAGTCGTGTATAGTTGTGTGTAGTGCTGTATAAGGATGTATCGTACTGTATAGTCCTCTAGAATGGAGTGTAGGAGTGTATAGGGGTGTACACTGTATGCTATTACATGTAGTTTCCCCTCGACCCTCACCAGATGTTTTTGAGTATTCTCCTTCGCGAGCTGACAAAACATCACAACTGAACGATTGTTCCCAGACAACATCTGGGTCTCCTCCATCGCGGCCCGCAATGGCGTGCGCACATATTCACAGAACCGGTCCAGGGCCCCGTTTCTCGAGGATCCCGAAAAGTTTTCGCTCCCGGAAAGCGGCAGCAAAATCTCAAACCTTATGACTTTAGAGCCATATATTTCATGCGCATATTTTTAATATAAAGAGAGGTTCTCTTTATACAAGAAGTTTCAGGCGTATACCCCTCTCTGTCTTTAACTACCAATCAACTAACAATTAATAGAGGGGGTAAGTTTCTAAGGAAACTGGGTTCTGCGTCGGTGGGGAGTATAACAAGATAATTTGGTTTTATCGACTGGGTTGATAATGTGAACTGTACGGAGCCCATTAAGTGCTATTAAATTACACTTTCAATTTTAAATGTCCCCTGAAGTTTTGCCCGCGTTCTGTCTTTTCTCCCGACTTTTTTCCTGCGTATTCATTTTTTTCCCGACTTTTTTCTCGACTTTTTTCCCGACTTTTTGTAGAAGGCTGTTGACCCCAATCTAGTTTCTGCTGTGGACTTAGTGAACATTGCGGATTATTATAGCTGTTAAAATGCGGTATTTTCTCTTCAGTGGGACGCCAAAATGGCTAGCGCTTTTGCCGTGCTTCTAATTCTGACATTTGTTTTGAAAGCGTCCACATGTGATGGTGTTCGACTTGCAAACTACATTCCTACATTGCAAGAATACCCTGCTGGACGTTATGATCTAATCGAAAGCTATTTTCATCTTGGACTGGAATATACAGAGATTTTGTTGTTTCTTGTTTTCAGTCATGGCATCAACTCAAGCCTTAGATAGTTAAAAGGGATTTTAAAAGCCAAAGGACTCGGACGAAGAAGAACCCCGGCGATTTAAGGTGGCCGAACACAGTTTTCGAGTGCCTATGCATAATTCACAATTACTTTTAAACTATTTACGCTTTGGCGCCTATTTTTTCCAAGAGTCAAGGTTAACCACATAAGGGTTTATTATCGCATTTTGTCTAAGGTGTGTGCTGTTGCCATGACAACGGGGCTGGTTGAAAGCAAGGCTTCAAAAATGGTCTTTCTTTTTTTTTTAAATCCCCACTACGAATTGACATTAAATCCCTTCTGTCGACATTGTTCGAATAGAATTTTGACATAGACGATCTTTGCAATTCGCCGTAAATCGTTTTCACTGCATGTTCTGTATTATTCAAAATTCCCTATGTCAAAATTCAGATTTTTTGTGATAGATCATTCACGTGGTTTCTGAACTATTTTTTTTTTTTTGCCAAATGTCTTGAAATTCAAACGACTGGAGCGTTAAAAATCGGCAAGTTTCTGCAAAAGCAATCGGTCTCAATTTTTCCAGCAACTGCGCATGCGCTGCATTTAACTGGGTTCTTTCGGTAACAAAGAATAGGTTGACAATTGCTGGGTTCTTTGCATCGTTACCTTTTCTAATATATCTTTGTAATAAAGGACTAAAGCCATCGATACACTGCGTTCGAATATAGAGAAAAATAGGACAGAGAGTGGGGGTTTTGAGTAAATAAAATAATCGCCGGATCGCTCTTTGTTGATGGCATATTTATTTTTGCCAGTGTTTTTTCCAATCCTTGTACACGCGCTGAATTGCATCAGCAAAAGCGCGCGCGAAAACCGTGTTCGGCCATCCTAAGGGAGGTCAAGAAATTGACTACATATACTGTTACCGTCATTTTCACTGCTACGCGACTTACGAAAATCAAAATGCCGTGAAAATAGGCTTCCGACGATTTCCGTCAATCTAACTCCACCCATACCTGCTGACAAATTTGGCGCGAAGTTTTACTCTTCAAACGCTAACGGTTAGGTTATGTGTCACTTTTGATCAATGAAATTCGTCAGCGGGTGTGATTGCAGTTCGATTGACGGAAATCGTCGGAAGTCTATTTTCAAGGTTTTTGATTTTCGGGGAGCATTGAAAACGACGGTAACTCATTTGAACTGTAACTAAAACATGAAACTAAGTGTCCACTTTTCTCTTCCCTTTAGCATTTGTTTTTTTCTCACAAAACAATAAATTATCCGCAATTAGTTTTTACTAGTTATTCCAGTGGTTCACAGGGTAGCGCTTCACTGCCAAATCAGCTATCTTTGTTTTGTTGTTGTTGTTGTTGTTGTTTTTTTTTTATCAAAGAAAATTGAAACGCAACAAATACAATCCATGTACATCATTTGTTAACATGTAACAGTCAATAAATCGATTGCATATACTCATTTGAACTGTAACAAAGACATGAAACTAAGTGTCCACTCTTCTCTTTTCTTGGACACTATTTTTCTTCTAACAAAACGATGCGTGGTTCACAGGGTAAAAGTTTACTACTATACCAGCTATTTTTGTTTCGTTTTGTTTTGTTTTGTTTTGTTTTGTTTTGTTTTTTTAACAAAGAAAATTTAACCTGTTTTACAAAAATAAGGGAAACGCTATTAAATTCTATTCAATCATGTCAAATGATCATGCCCGGCTGTCTTTCATGGTATTCGTAAACTCTTCAGCAAGAGCCGGGAAAGATTCGTAAACGTAAGAAGATCCAGAATGGGAACACACGTACGAGCCACAGCGCGTCTCTGGAGCCCTTCCGATAAACAGATAAAGAGAGACAAATTCTTATCGAGTCACAGGTGATCACATCACTCCCTGTGCCAAAGCGTAGAAACATAGAAAACGCCTTCCCTTCCAAGGACTTGACAAATTTCTTCAAATAGTCGAGACTCTGATGTTCAGCATCGGTTGATGGCTCTCCTTGGAACAGTTTAATTATCTTCTTCGCTGTTGGTCGTTTACTTTCGTACAATTGATCGAGTCCCTCGGGTGTTTGGAAGCTATGATCACACCCTTCCGCCATGTTTTCTTTCCTTGCAGCACTGACCACTTAACGTTCAGCGGCCTTCCGAAAAAAAAGTCGAGAAAAATTCGGGAAAAAAAGTCAGGGAAAAAAGTCGGCAAAAAAATGAGTACGCAGGAAAAAACGTGGACAAAACTTCAGGGGAGATTTAAAATTGGAAGTGTAATTTAATGGCACTTAATGGGCTCCGTGGAATTGGCTATCGTAAAGAGATTCGAAAGCTTTATGGCGGCCAATTTACACTATCAACCGATTTGATGAAACCAAATTAACTAAAAATGGCTTTGCGGGCCCGAAAAGCTTCCGGGGCTTTCAAGGAACGGGCCCCAACGAAACATTCGCTAAAAGCGAATTGCATTCGCGGTACGCACCCGAATGGCTTTCAAATCCAGTCTTTGAGGCATTTTACTCCCAATACAGGGCTGGAATTCGGGTGGGAAAAAAAAAATATTCAGGAGGGAAGGGATATTTAGAGTGTCCATGTTCCGAGGGCTTTTCCCTTAATTTACTTTATTTACATTTATACATGGCAAAGGTTGTCCATCCCTACACGGAGTGCTGGTACAGGTGCATGTGATAAAGTTGGTATAGTGCAAAGAAATCCTGTGCTGTGCATGGTGCTCTTACAAAAAAAAGATAAATAAAATAAATTGTCAAATGTTAAAATGTGTCCGTAGGGCCAGTCTGAAAGGGGTCTCTGGTTCGAACTGGCATATGTTAGATTGCAAGCTGTTTTATTCTGTCATTGTTATTAAGAAGACGCTGTCCTTGTAGATCTCTCCTCCTGTCCCTGGGTTGATGTAGGTTGTCTGTGATCTTGTGTTGTAACTGGAAGGCACCTTAAGGTGAGCTGGGATGGAAATCGTGTTCCTGACATGCAACGATGCATGAAAACCTTATATGCGGTGACATTTCCTTCTTAATTCAGGGGGGTGGCCATTCAAGATCGTTTAAGAATTGTGTCACAATGAGGAACAAGCCCTATCCAGGACAAAGGGCAACTTGCGTGCATTCTCTAGACGACCTTCTCAGAAATTAGATAGGGACGTGCTAGTACTGGCTCTAGTCCTAGCCTGTGCTCCTTCCGCCTTACCCCGACGCAACCTCAGTGCTCCTTATAGTGTAGTCTCTCAATCAATCAGTCTATCGATCGATCAATCAATCACTCAATCAATATATTTAACGTGGTCGTACACTTAGCTAAAAAGCTAGTTTACAGGTACCCACGAAAAAAAAAAAAAAAGAAGAAGAAGAAAGAAAAAAAGAAATTATAAGAGCCTTGTAAAGGTATATAAATTTAAGTAAATTAAGGGAAGGTACGTTTTTTATTGGGGGGGGGGGGTGGGTCGGGGTATTTTAGAAATTTTTTGGGAAAAAGTCGTGGCCCTCCCACTTCCCAGAATGGATTAATGCATGACCCTTCACAAATACCTACACAAAAACATCTGACCCTCCCCCGACCTCCTCCAAGACAAAAATGACCGGAAGTGTTACTCGCATACTCGTGTCTGCGCACAAAGCAGTTAATTGCGTGGTGTGTGATTGCACGGTGAAAACTTGAAAATGGGCAAGGATGTGCGAGGAATAGAAAGAGGAAAATGCGCTTGTGGTGAATGCGAGGATTTCACGAGGTCAGATGGAGCAACTTGCTCAGATTAAGCGATTGTTCGAGGAAAGTGAACCAGTCAGTGGGGACACTGAGATGTATTAGAAAGTTTTCAGATAAATACATTGTCCCCGAAAAACTTGTGGCAGAGTATGTCGAGCACCTTGCCCAGATAAAAATGCACAAGGAAAAGAAGAAAGAGGAGACTGAAGGGGAGCGAATGGAATGGCTGAACCAGGAGTACAATGACATTGATTGGGTTGGACTGTACAACTCCGATAAGCTGTCGTCCTTGAGGGTGGACAACTATGTTAGTTGGTACAAGATAATTTTTTGATGTAACATTTCGACACTTGAAAATAATTTAGATTAATCTTGACTGGTAGCTTTGCTTGTATATACAAAATTTAGGTTTCTATACACTTCGCAAGGGTGAACTAAGCAACATGGAGTAATTTTTTCCTCGCCAAAAAAAACTGACCCTCTCCCGGTTGCGAATAAAACAGGTTTGACCCTCCCCAATTTGTACAAAAATTTGCTAATGACCCTCCCCTCCGAAGCCCCGGCCCACCCCCGCCAATTAAAAACGTACCTTCCCTGAGATAAAGAACTAGTTAATATTAAAATATAAGAATCAACAATGTAGTTACAAGTAAAATGTATAAGAAAATACAATCATTAAAAGCAGTAAAAATTGATTAAGGATAGATCCACTTCGCACTTAGAGTCCCTTGAGATCTAATGTTTTTAAGTTGATTTTAAAAGTAGTGTACGTTTGTATCTTTCGAGACTCGTCCGGTATAGCGTTCCGTAATTTCGATGCAGCGTATCTCCGTGATCTTAAGCCGAAAGTTGTTGATTTTACTTTTGGAAGGTCCAGTATTGTGGTGCCCCTAAGATTATAAGTGGAGCACCTTACTGTTATAAGAACACGTAAGCTTGATGGTCCTGCATCCCCGGCCAGTACAATATTTTTGCTAATCGCTGTTCACGAAGACTTGAGAGACCGATACGCTTACATAGCTCCTCATAAGGCGAGGACTCATCCCTACAAACAAAACGGAGCGCTCGTTTCTTCACCATCTCTAACATGTCAGCTGACTTCTTATTACAGAAGTGCCACGTTTCGGAGCGGTAATTAAAGTGTGGTATGAAAGTAGGAAAGGAAAGTCGGAGATAGTCTACATGTGCAAGGTCAGAACGCAGCCCATTTTTCTGTTCTTTTTTCGCAGAGAGGGAGAAAAATAGCTAGCAGTACTTTTGTAGCATTGCGCGATGAGCCCAAAGAGTGTTTGAGTAGGAGGCTAGTGTAAGTCAAGCTGTAAGTCATGATGTAATCTGTCCATAGACCCGCTGGTTTGTCGCGAGTTCGTCGAGGTCACAAGAAAGTATTAAGCAGGGGAATTGAAAAAGCATAAACGCAAGGTGGTGGCCCTAGGGAAAAACACGAATAGAGAGACGTTTGATTTTGATTATTTTTCACATCGGTCGCGCACTCGAGAAAAATTACTTGTAGCAAAAAAAAAAAAAAAAATAAAAAAAATAATAAAAATAAAAATAAAAATAAACATCTGTTGACAGACTACTCATGGTGGAAAACTGGTTTTTGTTTTTGTTTTTTTTTTCCCACTTTCTAGCTTTTTTCAGCTTAAGGTGAACATCCTCCCGAAACAAAGCTCCAGCGACAAAACCCCCACTGTGCCCCTATACGATATTTATTAGCGTCGTGTTTTCAGAAACAGAAACGGAGGAAAAATAACTGTATATACAGATTTAAACATTTTTCCTTCGAATTTGTAAGTCAAAAATTTAGTGGAAAACCACTGGGAAGCATTCTGGACAATCCTCAGTCCGTTACTTGGTAAAAAACTGTACTTTTGTGGTTTTCTATGAAAGAATTCACTTTCACACAAAATCTTCCTTTTTTCTTTCTTCCAAGACTCTTCTTTTTCTTTGTTTGTTTTTCTTTTTAGACGGACACCAGTAAAGACTAAGTCGGCTCTGGATCATAATAAAGCGTTTACAGGAGAGCGCGCTAGGAGAGTTTTCTTTTCTATTCAACCTTAAATTCCCAAAATTTGGAAGTGGGGAGAAAAGGTAAGGAAATTTCCCGGGAAATCAAACTTTCCAAAAAAAAAAAAAAGCGGAAATTATTGAATTTGCGCAAAGCGAACCATTCAACAGAAAATACCGGAAGGAAAATCAAATTTAGGACAAAATTCCGGGTAAGAAATTTTCGAAGATTTGGATACACCTCGCGAGGTTGTTCTTTTGTTCCCAAATTTCAGAAAATGCTCTTCCATTCGTCGATGGAAATTTCCAGAAATTCAAACCTGAATTTTTCACCGAATGGAAATTGCCATTGATTTCAGTGTGGTACGTGCTTTGTTAATTGTTTTTCTAATTACCATTCAGTTATTCTTATTAGCATATAAAAAACGGGTCATACGAATTCACTCTAATGAGTTGCGTGACGAGTTGTGCAATTCACGGTTGTTCGGATAACATGCGTGGGATCTGGGTATAAGTCTCGATCCAGGACACGAAATTTGACACTGTTTTCAGCTGAGTTCACATGGACAACAAGAGCTCGTATGTTGGCAGATTTTGGCGTTCAGGTTAGTCGCTCTCTGTCTCCTTTACACCGTGTTCCAGCACTGTTACATCATACCAAGAGAATTATATCAAACCTTGCTTGTTTGTACCCGACCTGTACTGTTTTAAGTTCCGCTATACACCAGAGGCTACACTTCACTCGTCAAAACGGCAACTGAACGTTGTTCAAGCCGTTCAAGAGCTTGACTTATGCTTTAGCTTGCTACTTATTGCTAACTTAACATTGAAGTTTCTTTCATTCCTAAAGCAATTTGAACCGCGTTATTATACCAATTCTCTTGCTATGCTGTTCGTAGAGAAAACACCCCGCCAGCATCTCTAATTTGTCGTGCTCAGCTGTTACGGCAGTTGTTGTTGTTCTGGTGCGAACATTTGCACGTTTTCATTTCACAAACTTATAAGCTTACACGTGCTTTACTTTTGAACTACCTTAGTCCGGAAAAGTGCAAATGCAGAAGTCGCGTTTTACAATTTACATTCGGAGTAACTTCAGAATACCCGGCCACTTTACATTCATAGCTATTCTCGGACACTTGGGTATCATCGCATAATTCTGCTGAATGTGAAGCGTTCCCATTTCAATTTATCTTCTAGCTAAAGCATGTATGGTCTCTCGCAGGGGTGGGCTGTCCGACATTTGGTTTGCGTGGCGTAGTCACACCCTTTTTTTTTTATACGAGAATATTTATTTTCCGGTCTACTCTAGGCTGAATATTCTTATGTTTCTGTTGATTTTATGGTGAGAATAGTTTCGTGAATAGATTGTAGCACATAACATCTGTGTTTTTATCGACTTTGATCACGGGACTATCACTCTTAGATGGCATTCAAGTAATAAGGCCTGATATGATACACATAGTTTCTTACAGAAGTGTTATTAGCATCGAGCACATGGCTAGTGCTGATTTTGCTGTTTTTTTTTTTTTGGGCTGGTTTTGCAGTTTAGAGAAAGGAAGAAGTTTATACTGTTTACCTGAAAACATAACTGTGTCATGTTCACAAATTCTCAATGCACAAAATTATATTATAAATTTTTCAATAGGTGGGTTCACAGTTACGTAGTGAGTAGACCTTGAATAAGTGAAGAACTCAAGTATCATGTATCATTACTTGGGTCGATAAGAGTTCATATTTAAAATTCTAAGTATACTTCAAGTGACAGAGGAATTCATGAGCTGCCCTGGATTTGCTACTCTTTGAAACCATTGAATTTAAGTTACTACTAAACAAAGCAAAAGCATGGTTGTGCCAAATATCCCGGCACTGTATGGCTGTGTTAATTTAATTATAGAAAATGTAACAGGGAGCACACGGACACTAACATTACAATTACTCCATTCATGTTCCAACCCACGGAAAGTAGGGCTTATAAATAGAGGATATTACACGGTGGCGAGAAGATATGAATTTTATGTTTGAGTGGAGTGTGATATCGTTCTTGTCACGAGAACATAAAATTCATGTCTTTGAGCTAACGTTTAATGTTCCTTTTATTATAGACATACTGATGACACTGTTTTTGACGATTTTCCGAAGATTTCTGACCACTTTGTGAAGATTTCCGAAAATTCTCCAAAACTTGTCCGAAGGTCACATGAATGTTTCCAAACATTTTTTGAAATATTTCCCAAGATTACTGAAGATTTTCAAAGATTGCCGAACATTGGAGAAGACTTTCAAGGAAGACCCGAAGGTGTTTTGATCTTATACCAATGAATTTAAGTACAATTTAAGAGACAACCTTGATATCAGTGAAATCATCGATATCTTCACAAGTGAGGATGTGGTAAATACATCACCCAATTCCAGAATGTGGTTTTGAATGAATTTTACGAGTGGTGTATTTTCCAGTGAAACACCTGTGTCTATATAATAATGATTGTTATTAAACTGATTGAAGTTGGGGTTTTCCGTTTTCTATGTCTTTCTTTTGCTTGAAAGCCGGAAGTAGTATGATATGCATGTTGTACTTGTGTGTTCTGATAAGCTGAAGAAAAATGCATTTGATTGACATTCAATTCGCTGAAATTGTTTTGATAATGCCTAAGTAGGCTGGTAAGGACGGTTGAGTGTGACTTGAAAGTGTACTTCAGCTCTTTCGAAAAAGTTGCATTGCCACAACTACAAAGTAGCCTACCCTACTTTCTACCCTACCCTACAAAGTAGGGTACGGTAGGGTAGACATCCTAGACTGATATCATGAGGTGGACACAGTTGAACCTCAATCATCAAACCTTGGTTAGGTGGACTTGTTGGGATTTGGGAAAATAGTCTGGATAATTGAGAGTCCAGATAATAAAAAATATAAATATTAATGGGATAGAAATGCAAACAAAAGGAATCAGCTGGATGTATCAGAATGACTTTTGACTCTTCACATGCAGTGTTTCAGGCAGAAAATTTTACTTGAGGGCCAAAGTGGCCCCTGAAGATCTTTTTTAGGGGCCAATTTTTTAGGAAAGGGGCCACTAAATTGAAAGCTACAGAAGGAAAAATGCATCAGGGTACCAAGGAAAATAAAGCAGTTTATTAGGATCTATGATAAAATTTAATAGTAAGTGCTTTTTGAAGGGTTTCTTCGCAATAAAGTTTCTTTTGAATCAGATACTAGTACGAAGAATTGTGCATTGCAAGAGAACAATACTTAGGCATACATGACGCAGTCAATGATCAAGGGTTTGCCATGCATTATAGGGTGATTTCAAACACGGTCAGCCATTATATATAAAGAAGTTTTCCGATGTGAGAAAATCAATACAGCAAAGCAAAAGGACGGATTGACTTCTTTTCTTATGTTGAATGTTTTAGAAACAAAGATCTTTCAATATGATTTTTCTAGAAGGACATAATGTGTGACAAAATTACCGTTACTGATCGTCAACACAGAGAAATGTAGTTGCCATTATGCCGTAATATGGCGACTAAACCAGAATTTACGGTCGCCAAGTATGAGCTGCTTGTTGCATTGGTGAACGTATCGATCACAATTTCGAGCCCTGGGATGGCTTTTAAAATATTATGCCTGTGTTGAGCCTGCAGTCTTGTAAAAGGAAAGGGCCAAATTGGCCGTTTTTTCGTTTTTCTGGAGGCCATCTCTGATTGTAACGCGGGATTCCCGCTATGGCGCGCCCTGGCCTAAACACTGCACGTGCATGAATTTTGAAAGCAAAACAAATAACACACTATTTTTGCAGCCTTCTGAAAGGATTATTGAGCACTTTGCAACTTTATGTTTTCAAGAAAGCAGCTACTTAACATTCCGGTATAGAAATTAGGACCGGTGCAAAAAGTCTGGATAATTGAATAGTCCAGATAATTCAGGTTTGACTGTATTTGTTTATTAGAAGCTCTTTGTTGTGTCCATCAGTATATGTTTACTGTTAGCAAGGTATAGAGGAGACAATTATTTTGCCAAAAAACAATTTGAATAAAGGTGTTACTGTGGTGAAACCTTCACATCCTTTAAAATCATCTGGACAAAAGATAGTATGGTTGAGTGTTACTTGAGACAAATTTATGTGACCCCTTATGAAGGAGGTGTCCTAAATTAAAGTTAAGGTTCCAATGTATATCAAAAGAAGCAAATTTATTTCACATACCTTCTCAGTTTTCTTTTTTGTGTTTTCCATCTGTGCATGGACAATACACTTTGGGAGGCACTTATGGAATCAGGCTAATGATGGAATGTACTCAGCCCACACATCGCCAACCAAAACAATCAACTCTTCAATCAGGGTAGACTGGTCTTTCAGCACTTGGGAGAAAGGTTGAAAATTGCACCTGTTTTGCATCAGCTTTGGGGGACGAATTAGGAAGATGGTTAGATGAAATTCTATTCTTGAAGCACACACGCTGAAACATGTGATGATCTTTGTTTCTGTTGGTCAAAGTCATCTGTGTAGGTAGGATTCTCATGTCAATGTTGTCACCAGTGAAAGAATAACCTGGGTGCATGGTGGCTCTAAGATTTTGTAATTCTTCATACAACTGTTGCACTAACTCACACTCTTCCCCACCTTCTGCCACTAAATTATCCAGTCTTAGCAGGGATAGCATTCTCTTTCTGTACATGTTCTTCCACTTGACTTTTCCAATTTTCTAGGTGTTTGTCAAATCCTTTCCCAGCAGTCTAAAAAAGGGTGTTTGTAGCATTGTATCCCATGCAGATGTACAAGGGCGACAATCTTTTGAATGATACTTTCCTCAGCCCCCCTTTCTTTAGGATGAGTGATTTCAACTTCTTTATTGCATTCATGTTTTCATTAAATATTGACACTAGCTGGCACCCAGCATCTAACATAGGAACTGTAACAGTCTGTTTGTCTTCAGAACATTTCTCTTTTGTGAATCATTCGCAACTGCTGCTTCCAGAAATTGTAAATAAATGGAAGCTCTGATTTTCATTTCATCGTGAACAGCTTCCCATATAAATTTTGTCAGGTCGTCAGGGGATGATTTTCTCAGCACATATGGGTTTGATGTGGAACACAGTCCAGCTATTTCTGAAGTAACCTCTTGGCAGATCAATTTCACTACTTCCTTCTTCACATCAGTCATTGAAACAAATGCTCTTGACATAGATGGAATGTCTCCCAATGCAAGTTGTCTTCCATATGTTTCAAAGGTCACAGTAAGCTTAACAACCCTTGAAGGAGAATTTGGGTATTGAATCACAACCTAGGGATGTGACAAAATATACATGTAGGTTCATTTCTTTTTAGGAATTAAGCTTAATTTAAACAAAGCACGAAGGCAGATTGCTTAGCTTTGCTACATAGTTTGCATTAATTTTTTTTCTCTTAAATTCAACAAATGCACCACTAATTACCAAGTCCAGTCATTTCCATTTAAACAGTAAGAAGTTCAAAACAATTATTGAATTTTTAAACTATGACTACAAAATTGCATCTAAGGCGATTGCTTCAGGTCTTAAGGCTATTTTGCAAAATTCAGTAGACAATGACCAAACAAGTTTCTTGAAAGGACGATCTAATGCAGAAACCATTTGCTTGATTAACAATGTCATCTCATGCACAGAATCAAAGAATATTCTCGGGTTACTTCTCTTTGTTGACTTTGAGAAAGACTTCGATACTATTGACTGGGCTTTTGTTGAAAAAACACTCCATCATTTTGGTTTTGGCTCTTCTTTAATTAAGTGGATCAATTTGTTTTACCATGATATCCAAAGCTGTGTTATAAGTAACGGTTGGTCAGCGGGTTTCTTTGAATTAAGTTGAGGTGTAAGGCAGGGGTGTCCGCTATCGCTTTACATTTTTATCTTGTGTGCAGAGGTGTTAGCTACCACCATCCGTAAAGATAATGAGGTTAAAGGAATCACAGTAGGCGGCACTGAATGTAAGCTTAGTCAATATGCAGGTGATACCATTCTGATTTTAGATGGCACTCAAAAATCGCTTGAGCGCTCGTTTGCTATATTGGAAAAATTCAGTTAGGTTTTGGGCGTGCAAGTAAATTGTGAAAAAACTGAAGCTCTTTGGATTGGCTCCAGTAAAGGATAAAACCAGATTATATGCTCTGATAAAAATCTTAAATGGGCAGATGGCAAGATCAAGGCTTTGGGTGTTTGGTACTGCATTCGTAGGTCTAGTAAGTGCTACAGGTGTCACAGTTTGAATGCACAAGTTTAATCATACTGGTCATAAACATGAGAGAAACAAAAGTGACCGTTGGTCTGTGATGTGTGTGTGATTCAACTGAAAAATAAACAAGACAAAATATTTAAGTACAAAATATAAGGACACAAAAAACTGACAACGGAACAAAAGTAAGAATTTGTACTCAGGGCTCACACAACAGTGAAGCAGCTAAGGAAAAAATGCGGTAGAAACCAGCAGATCAAACTTTCAGTGCTAACAAGCACTGGCCAAAAATGAAAAACACAAAACTATGCATAATGAAGAATGCTTAAGTGATATAGAGTGGGTGGCATAATTCCCAGGGGCCATGGAAAAATGTGATACCCAAAAGCAAAGTTCTAGTTGTTACAGCATTGATTGTGAAGAAAGTAAGAAGAAGAACTATGAAGAGAAGGTTCATAAGGTAGAGGATATTTTAAATAATTGGAGAAACAAGAGATTAACTTTAATTGGTAAAATTGCAGTTATTAAGGCTCTAGCTGCATCACAATTTGTTTATATTCTGTCATCAACAAAGTTATGTTCAAAATCTCTGAAAGAAACAAACGATCTTCTTTTAAATTCCTTTGGGATAACAAGGGCGACAAAATTAAGCGGTCTGAAGTGATAGCAGATTACCAAGATGGAGGACAAGAGATGCTGGACATAATAGAATTTAATAAAGCCTTGAACTTTTTGAACTGTGGACAGACTTAATTATAGGCATTTCTTTGCCTCTCAAGCTAATTTCAGTGCTGGACATATTTGGGATAACTCAATGATCAGAGTCGCAGACAAGACCATATTTTATAAACACTGGGCTAATGCAGGGGTGATCTCACGACAAGTGATTCAAGAATAATATCTTACAGTTGTTTCAAAGATAAATTTTGTTTTCCAGTTTTGTTCCTCGAATTTTGTAGAGTAACCTCGGCTATCAGGAGTGCTACAAGATCTCTGAAATTGACATCGCCAGGTGAAAAAATTCTAGAAAATGTACTGCTTAAGTTAAACTCTTCCAACAAACCAAGTCAAGCAGCTTACAAAATCCTCATCACCAAAGAGTGTACTCGCCCAGAAAAAAGCCAAGAGAAATGGATTAGAGACTGTGAACTAGTTGATGTGGAAAAGTTGGACTGGGAGTCAATTTATCTACTACCTAGGATATGTACATTAAGCACGAAATTAAGTAACTTCCAGTTCAAATTTCTCCACAGGAGAATAGCTACAAACACTTTCCTATTTAAAATTAATTTTTCGGAATCAAATCTTTGTTGGTTTTGTCAAACAGCACAGGAAATGTTGGTTCATCTTTTCTGGAGCATTCAACAATTTTTCGTCTCTGTTGATTTAATACCAGCCTCACAAGTTTTAACTTTATGCCAATATTTAGGTCTCAAGGGAGAGAAAAGTGCCTTGTTATTCAATCATTGTTTACTACTTCATAGATTTTACATTTACTCTTGTAAGTACAAAAATGTTTGACCTTTCTCACTAGAATATGTTAATCAGATTAGATGCAATTAAAAATAGAAAAGCATGTTTCAATTGTTACGGGAACACAAAACCCATTCCAACAGAAGTGGCACAAAATACTCCAGTCATTGCAACTCCCTGTTATCTCCTTTGAACGTTTGTTTAAACAGGCAATTTAATTGAATGATAGTTAGGTTCTCCTTTTCATTTCAACAGCCTCAACTTAGTATTTCATGGCCCTATATTTTTTCGCTCATCTTTAATCTCGTCAGTTGTTAGAATAGTGTATTAGTACCAGTAGTAGTATTGTATCTGTTAGTTGTATTATCTTTTTTTGTCTCTGTTAGTAATATTGTTGTTACTTTGGATTAACTCCTGTTAAAGAGGTTGTTATATTGCTAGTGATGTAACCAATGTTGATTGGTATTGTAATTTGTAATTTGTAATTTGTAATTTGTAATTTGTAATTTGTAAGTAGTGGTAGTGATGTAATTAACTTAAGTTTTTGTAATAAGTAGTAAAGTGTAGTATTGCAAAAAAAAAAAGAAAAAAAAGAAAATAATAATAATAATAATAACATTTATAATGCACAAATTTCATAAAATGTTCAAATGTGCCTGTCAAGATTAAAAACGAAATAAAAAGGCTAAAAAGCTAAAATTACATTTAAAAGTAAACTTTTAAAAGTAAACTTATTGAAATTTATAGTGAGTTACAGCTAGTGGTGAATTTTAGTGAATTGCATTCTTAGCTGTGAAATGTTTTAGGCATAGTTAGACCTACTTACATATACAGCAGATATATCTGAATCGTCTGGCCATGATAATGTTTAGGTGGACTTTTCAGTTGTCATCACCAAGGGAATGCATTCAGTGCTGGTTTCGCCAAATAAGAGGGCTGTTCGTTTTGTGCTTACTTGATCGCTAGAATTTTTGGTTTACCTTTCTACTGACTCAATGGAGCTGCGGCCCACTGCCAACCTCTGTTTGGACGATCCAAATAACTCTCTTATTCCGAGAACCTTTCTAACCACGTTTTCCTTGCTTCTGGCACAGTTTTTACAAATAATTACTGTTGAACAGCTTTCTTTGACCAGCTTCGCGCCAACGAGGATTTCCAAATTCAAGCAAGCTGATGACTAAGCCTGTTAAGCCTGTAAAAAGCCTTTGGCGAAAGTTCGAATTTAAAATGCTCTCTGCACACAAGATACAAATTGATTCTTGTGATTTTGGGGAGAGACTGACCTGAGAAACTGATTTTGTTGGGGTCAGGTCATCTCCATATGGATACATCATGGAATTCAGACAGTCAAGTCATTTGCAAACTGTTTATTTCACCAAGCGACCAGCAGGCGGCGCAGGCTGTCAAATATTTACATCATACCCAGTTTTTTTCACGCCAACAATATGCAAATTAAATTTAATATTATGCAGGTGGAACAAGTCTACTCACGACTTCCTTGCTCATCTCGGGACTTCGTCCCTCACTTTCGTCGTCTTGAGACTCGCTCGCTTTCGCATTTTCGCAGTCGACTTGAGGCAAGTCTACTAGGCCTCTTGTATTAGAAAAAAGCTAGAAAACTGAGAGGACATTGCCACTCACTAAGATGTTCAACAATGTCAAGTCACATAAAGCAGGTGGAAAAAAGAGTCAGCAATGTCCTGTGTTTTGACTACATACAGTCAGTGGTTACATCAATAAATACTAAATTGGGTTATCTGTGTTAGAGATCGTAGCCTGCAGTACAGGTGGATTAGTGGGCTCTAGCATGATACACGAGGGCGCGCGAAGCGTGAGGCAAGAAAAATCTGTCTGTAGTCACACCATTGTTTATGCTCTACCGCCCCCTTAAATGATTGGCATGAAAGAATGAGATAGAACAAGGCAATTCAATTTACTGGCGTGAAAAAATGTCTCAAATAACCAATTTACAAATGTATACATGACACAAAACATTCAACAGAAGTGAACATCTAAATGTAGCTTAATTTAAATCATGTTGTGCCAAAACGAACAAAGGAATTATGAATCTAAACATGAAGCTCAAGAGATGAAAAGCTCGAACAAATTCAGGATGGAAGGAACATAACTTTGATGACACAGAACAGATCTCCAAGACTACAGCAGTCTCTGGTGACGCCAGACAAAGCTAAATATGACCCGTGGTGAAAAGCCATATAGCTTAACACAGTTTTAATCTAACAACTGGGCATGGCATCACAATATAGAATGCCAGTAATCAACATTGATGCTCACTGACTTTGTCCCTCCAGAGCAAATAATTAAAGAGATGCATTTCTGCAATAAACATACATTTCTGCAATAGAAATGAGGCAAGACAAACCACACTACTCGGCACATGGCAAATTACAGAGGTGTCAAACTGTACAAAATAATAGAAGACAGCTGAAACTATGCAGAGCTCTGACCTCTAACAGTCTATCGGCTCCACTCTATTTTTAAAAAATCATTCTGATAACACAACATTAAGTGCTCTTCAAAAACAAGTGAAGAGCAAAATAAAAGGTTAAGAGGCTGTAATTTATGAGAGAACGGCAAATGTAGAAATGTCACGAGCTGTAAGAGTCTGTGTAGGCCTGTCACCAGAGTCAGACACATTTTGTTTTTTCTCGCGTCTGACGTCACGTGGCTTAAAGTAACCAATGAACAAAAACCATTTGCCAGGCAAACGGTTGGAACTACAGGCAGATTTTTCTCACCTCACGCTTTGCACTCGTTAATTGTAATTAATTTTCAAAACTTACTGCAAGAAACATGTATGAGAACATGAACTTAAAAAATACAACCATGGAAAAACGGGAAGACAAAAGTAGCTGGTCACATTCAAAATGGTCATTGGTAAAGGTAAATAATTCCCTCTGATATTGATACCATAATAACAATAGAAATATATGCACATATGTTATGGAATCAAGGGAATTGCAATAAATTATCAGCCAAGATTTAGAGACAATATCACATGGAACAAAGAATAACAAATTAAAAAATTAATAATAATTTGGGACAAGAGCAATGGTCTATGAAGTAAAATATGCCACATTATTGGTAATTTTTTATGCAAATTTTCTGTGAAAAAAACTTATGAAGGAAGGGTAAAGTAAAGCTATCTTCAATACTCTGTATGTTAATAACTACTTCTAAGTTGCAAGAGGAGGTTCAAAATTTGAAAGAGCTGCACAAATTAGCACAATATTGTTTGCATTATGCCATTCTGTAGCTGGGATGACACCTTGCAAAATCCTAAAATTCTTTATTTGTTCCATTTTATGTTCAACATGAATTTTCACAGCGGCAATTCTCCTTGTTTGCTCAACATTAGGAAATTTCTTGAAGCATTGTGGCATATTGGCTGCAATAATGTCTTTGCTTGGCCACACAATCAAATGCTTTAAATACTCAGCAAGCAAATTGTACCAGGTAATCAGAACACGTGAAACTGCACTAACTGAGACACACAATCTCTGTGCCAAGCCCTGTTCCATTAGTCCAAGCCTTAGCCTCATGAACACCATCAAATACTCATCCACAAGTCTCATTTTTCTTTGAGGACCTGGCTTCTGCTTAACATTATCTTCCAAATATTCTTTTAGCTTTAGTGAATCCTTTCCATTCCAATAATTTATCTTTCCATCTATCTGTGATATGCTGGTAAAAATTACCATGAATGTTCCAAATTTAGGAATCCAGTGTAAAATCTGGTTTTTGGGTCCTCGCCTTTAAGGTCCTCTGCTGTAAGCAAAGGTAAATTCACCTGTATTCCAACATCTTTCATTTCAATTTCCGTTTGAATACCACTGTCAACACAATCGGAATGAAATTGAACACCTGTATCTTTTGATCCATCCCTAGAAATATCTCCAGAGTCAAACGCACATACCTTGGCAGGGATATAGTCATGGAAACAATGATCAAAGTTTTTTCCAGTAGTTTTCGATGAATCTAGTGGTCCACCCGAATCTTTTAAAAGCTCTTGACGAGTTCACACTTTCGAACATGTTAACGATTCCCCCGATCTGCTAGACAAAGGAGTATTCCGTCGATGAGGAGATTTCAGGGCTGGCTTTGAGGGGAACAATGTCAGGAACTGACAGCACGGCTTTGGGCCTTCTCTGCCTTTGAAATGCAAGCTGCAACCCTTGTTCCAGGCTTTGCAGAAAAGTTTTGACGCACATTTCTGAGCCTAGCGATCCAAATCCTTCTTGCTTTACTATCCTTTGGAAGTTTGTGAAGTTTTACTGTCTTTCCATTAACGACTTTGCCACTATAACTGTGGCAAAGTGGGACACAGCATTAAATTACTCCTCTGGGAACTGTTTCCTTTGCCGCCATATTGGAAATTGTACTTACCCTAGCCTTGCTTTTGAGCTATGCGTTCCCAGATTCCTCTGCGATTCAAATATCTTGGGAAAGGGCTATTGAGAACAACTGTAGTTTTATAACTAAGTGTTACTCGTGTTCTTTCTAATTGTATTCGCTCTTCAATTGTGACTTTTCTTGCATGCAAAGAAACGTATAAAATCGTGTTGTTGTGTAAGTTATATATAAAACAAGTTGGCGACCAAAATGTACGATCTGGCGACCAAAATTTTTCCGTCAGTCACCAGCTGGCTCCTGGACGAAAAAGTTAATTTCAAGCCCTGGACAACATAACACCGCTTTCGCAGGAGGACAAATTAGCAAGTGAAAACCCCATTTCCACAAACAAACATTTGAATGCACTGAAAGAATTCACTAACAATAAAACACCTGGGACTGACAGCTTTACCCCCAAGTTTTACAAATTCTTCTGGTGGGAGCTGTGTACTGAAATGATTGCAAGTTTCAATTATACATTTCATTCAGGAACCCTGTCTATTAGTCAGAGATGAGGCATAATATCAAGCATTCCTAAAAAGGATAATGACACATTAAAACAAAAATTACTGAAAAGACCTGAATTAAGACAAAAATTTAATTTGGAGATCCCCTTCACCCTATACTACAGGCTTATATCTGCCATTCCTAAAGAATGGAACTCGTCTTTAAAAGACGCCCTCTCCAGGGACAATGACATCGTTGAAACACAGCTAGCGTTTGTGCAACAGTGTCGACCTTTTCTCCTTTTGATAGCTGCAGTCTTTGATGACTCTTCTGCTGCGGAGAAAATACATTACACTGTTGTAAGCCTGAGTGCTTTGATACATTGCCTTTAGTACAATATTGTAGTTCAAAAAAAAAATCAGGGACCACTCTGTGTTGTTGATATCAGTTATTATGTTTGACGTATGAGATGCAAGCCTATTGTGGTGTTTTTGTCCCTACATACCAAGAAAATTTGAGATTTTTTGGCCAAGGACTGCCATTCGCCCCTCGGGGTTCAACTTTGTTTTTCATCCTGTTGTGTTTCACATTTTTTTCGACCAACCCGGAGAATTGTTATGATAGTCAGATGGTTTTGAGGCTCAGGAATTGATGAAACTTTGGTTTCACATAGAGAAAAGAACCCAGATGTAATGTTGTCTAACTGAAAGTTAACAAAATGGGAGCTCAGAACCTGGAAGTTACAAAGAAATCTTAAAATTGACTTTGTTTCTCATTATTTATGCATGTACTGAGATTGTGGAACAAATAATTGCGTAAAAGAAAATACCGATTGAAAACTACATCTGTTGTGATTGTAGTACACAGTGAACATGCTGATTTTAACATACACAGCAATTTGCCAAATCTGCAAATAAAACTGAAACCTTTCAGAATAAAACGCAAAAGGGCACAAGTTGCTAAAGCTTGTTGCCATCTAATAGAACTAATTTGTTAACAAGATTTGACAAGATCTTATACAACATGTACAAACCAAACACATTTGCTAAATCTAATTACTTGTAACTTTCTTTATCGATGGCTAAGGTTAATTTTTTGGGCATAAATGAAGAAAGCAGGTATTTACTTATTTTACTTACTTTCTTTGTCGGTACTTTCCTCTTCGTTGCTGCTCCCCTTTTTGAGGCCGTTTTCCTCTTTGTCACCGCTGTTCTCTTCATCACTACTTTCCTCTTTGTCGTTGGTCTCCTCTTCGTCGGCACTTTCCTCTTTGTTGCCGCCTTCGTCTTTCTTGTCGCTCACCTCTATGTCGGTACTTTCCTCTTCGTCACTGGTCTCCTTTTTGTCCCCACCTTCATCTTCATCGCTCCTGTCTTCGTCGGTACTTTCCTCTTCACTGCTGCTCTCCTTTTTGTTGCTGCCTTAATCTTCTTCGTTGCTCTTCTCTTTGTTGGTACTTTCCTCTTTGTCACTGCTCTCCTTTTTGTCGCCGTCTTCCTCATCGCTGTCCTCTTTGTGGGTACTTTCCTCTTCGTCACTGCCCTCCTTTTTGTCGCCGGCTTCTTCATCGCTCTCCTCTTCGTGGGTACTTTCCTCTTTATCACTGCTCTCCTTTTCATCGCTGTTCTCCTTTTTGTTGCCACCTTCCTCTTCGTTGCTACTCTCCTTTTTGTCCCCCCCTTCCTCTTTGTTGCTGCTCTTTGCTTCATGGCCACTCCCTTTGTCGTCACCACTCTTTTCTTCGTCTCTTCTCTCCTCCTTTTGGTCCCTCTGGTTGTTGCCAACCTTGTTTTCTAATTTGTAAGCAAAACATTACCCTTCAAAAACAACTCAGTTAGAAAAGCCGAAGTGAAAGACAGGGCAACAAGGATTTTTGTGACACATCATTTAGAAGAAAGCTTGAGAAGTTGTTCAGTACAACCCGTGTTACAGTTTCTTTACCATTACAACCTCACATACATTGTTTAAAAAGAGAAAAGGCATGGCATCAAGTTCCTATTTTTTCCTATGTTGCTGCCTCTTTCCTAATTTTTCCTATCTTTTGAAAATTTCGAAGATGCATGTCTTCTTGCTTGTTTTCAGTAACGTTTTTTCTTTTAAATCAGGAAATCGTTCCATTATAACGACCATTGTGAGCTTGACTGTTTTGATTAAACTCTAAATTTTAAACTTTATCATGCCAGTACCTTGCACTTCGGGTTCATCCCGCTGTATGCTGGCAGGAAAGGTTATTTTTGTATCCGCAGGAAACATCCTCGTGGTGTAAGTTTCATCGGATAGGCCAACAACTTCTCCGCTATTTAAAGTATTACACATCAAGTAGAGGACGTGGAAGTTGCCAAGATTTTCCTTGCCTTGTGCGACTACAACATTGTTTTCTATCAGCCAGCATGTACTGGTTGAACCTTACAGAATGCTCTTAAGACTGAATGCTTTAAATTCAATTTGACTGTATATAGTCTGAAACATTTGTATTACTTATTAAGATCTAATATGCTGTATTAATTTGGTTTGTCACTAAATATTGTCCGATTATAATATAATGTAGTGTCTATATCATATAAAGAATATAAACAGTTGATAAGATTGGTTTCTTCACTATTTTCAAACCATAGGTGAAAATTTGTAACGTTGTACATCTTGACTGCGCAATTGCCATTCGATAATACCAAGTTAAGATGGATAACACTCCAGTAATTAAAAAATAAAATTGATTTAACCGACGGTTAAGTTTCAGTGGGAACTGCAAGTAAAATGTTTTACACCGGTTACACACACTGTCAATACTCACATATTACGGAAACTTCTTTCCTGCTCTCATTGACTTCATCTGTGAAAATTGGAATGAGGATACATCAGACAGTGCTGTCATCTTGTAGACCGCAAAATGCAGAGCAAGTATCTAACTAACACTACATAGGATTGAAACTGTGCTGTGGAACAAAATAAACCATAGCACTTTCTCTTTAATGAACAGCTGGTAGTTTTTAGCATTTATCCACCTGGACTCCTTTTATTACGGGAGCTTTAACACTAAGAGTTTCTCATGAATTTGCATTGTTCCCACTATCCTGATGGGTGTATTATTTCGTTGTCATGTGAAATTTCTGGTGTGATATTAAGTTTTATATCTCGAAGTGGCTCGCAACAGTTTAAGCATTTACACAATGATGCATCTTGGGCATTGGATTATACCTACAGCAGTAATGTTAAGTGAAAAGGTTCAGCGTAGGTTTGTAGAGACTTATCCGATGAACAGATTTAGGTGGCTACGACATCAAAATCTGTTTCTATAGCAACATTTAACGAAGTCAAAAAGAGACCCTTTTTTAACCTTTTGAGGCTAATAACTTCAAAATGACATGAAATGTTTTGATTTTCATATATTTAAGGCTGGTCAGCGTAAGAAATTGTTTGACTATCAATGGGGTTGAAAGACAGGTCACTTTTACACAAATTTAAGGTGGCCCTGTACGCCCTGACCGATTTATTTAGAAAATTTTTCAAAATATATTTCTAGCAATTAAACAAGAATATATCGAAAACAAAAATTTTTACTGTATAGTTTTTAATTTATTTGCTTCCAAAAGTTGAAAATAGGGTCATCTGGGCTCTTGATGTTGCCATGGCAACATATCATAGTAACTGAATTTCTTTTTCCATAAATCTGCACTAGATGTTTTAGTTGTCGAAATTGAATGTTAAAGACATATAATAATAATAATAATAATAATTTATTGAGGAAACTTTTTCACGTACATGTGGTTTTCGAAAAGGACCTCAAAGATTAATACTAATAAATAGAACTAAAAATATGAAATTTATAAAACACTTACGTTAAAAAATTAAAAACCTGTGTCTTCAAAATATTCACATTAGCAGAGTCTCGTATTATCTGGCTGAGAGAATTAAAATCATTAACAGCATGATAGGCAGTTCTTTGTTTTCTCCAATTCGTTCTAACGCAGGGGAGTCTAAGATTGACTTTATGTCTGGTGTTATAATTATGCTGATGTTGTTGTGTTACTAAAGTCAATTCATGATTTATGAAGCCAGTTAGACATCTGTATACATGCACACATCTTTGCTGGAAATGCCTTTTCTCTAATGGTAGCCACTTCAGAGTTGCTAACGCATGCGACGCAGATAAATACAGCGGTCGATCTAAAATTATTTTAGCCGCTTTATTTTGCAAAACTTGTAGGCTAGACATGATGGCAATGTTTAAACTACTTCAATCTACCTTAACTGCTTCATGTAAGATATTGTTGAAATACCCCAACAGGTATATTGATTGCATTAGTAGCTGTTCAGGAGTTAGTAAGACTTTGTAGAATAAGGAAAAAAAGATTCTACGATCAAAGTCCTGGTACCTCTTTTTACCTAGTGAGTTCAACGTACTCAAATCCCTGATGAAACAAACAATCCAACATACTGAAAAAATATATATTTATACATTTTAGGAGATTTTTTAAATTTTTACAACTCACTAACTTCTTCAACATCAGGCACGTAACCAAGGGCTACAGAAAGAAGAGGAACAAATCAGTGGAACTGCCACAGTATTTAACATTGCACTGCATTGGAGGTTGTGTAATAAAGATATCTTGGCAAGAAATTGGATTCAGTCTAGCTGTTCTGCAAACCCTCACTTTTCATCTCTAATTCTGTAGTCACTATAGTCTTTAACAAAGGTTCCTGTATAATCTTTTTAAGATCACTGTTTTACTTCTCCATACACCCACGAGAGCGATCATAATGGAAGACAGCTCGTACAATACTTGTTTGTAAACGAAAAATAAAACTTGGAAAGTAAAGTGAAATGTTTATATGAAAGTTTCAGAGGTTCTTAGGCGACGACGATGTTTTGGGCGTAGCCCTTCTTCAGGTCGTAAACTGTTACCACTACAGAAGCATATATGTTTATGGTTATATGATTCTGATTAACATTAACAATGATGATGAGGAGGCTGCTGCTGCTGATGATATTACGGTGAAAACTGTAAACAGGCCCATTTTTGACCAAAAAATGTTTCACTTTTTTTTAAAATTTGGTCTCGCCAGTTGATAGCATGTGAAAATTTTGATATAGTTTATACTTACCAGAGTCTAGTCTTTTCCTCAAATGTGAGGGCAGAGCGGTCCTTCGAAAAGTGAAAGCCCGTTGTTTGTTTTTTTGGCTGGCAAGGTCCGAGGAGAACTGCTGGTTCACGTTCGTCTCAGCCAGACCACCCTCCTTTACTGCAGTCAGTATGGCTTGTCTGGTAAGTGAACTTCCAATATCCGACAAAACATTGAGCCCCTTAGTTCTTGCCATGGCATGACTGACTGAGATTTCGAAGTTATGTCAAAAACAACATTGTCCTTCTTTATGGGGAATGTTTTTATGCTGATACAAAACCTTGTTTTCCATATTATGTTTCTCAGAAATTTTAGTGATATCCCTCTTAAATCCTGCTGAATTCGGATTTAGCGCGAGCATGACAAGAATTGCAGTGAAAATCTCGCCAAAAATGGCACCGAAAATTGCTGTGCAAATGAGCCTTAAGGCGTACCCTTTTAGTTATCTCGCCTCATTGGTGTCCATAAAGGACAGAGCGCCGAGTAGATGTTCACAAAATCAAGCTGAACTGTAGTTGATTTCTCCTCTACACTAGGTTCATACCACTTTTCTTCTTCCTTCTGATAGTTTTGTACCATCTGTGGTACGTTCTCCTCGAAAAATCCCATAGAGCCTGGGGATTTGGACATGATTGAGTACATTTCTCTGCAAGCTTCTCATGCAGGTATTAGTGAAAAAAAAAAAATTCAAAAAGGCATTACCACTTGGCCCAAGCAATTATCTATCAGTGTCATTGCTTTAGTTGAAGGTTATGGAACACTTAAAATATAGTTGCCACTAAATCTTTCTTTGTCCTGGGAGCATCTATTATACAAGGGACTCTGCCTATCTCACATATTTTCTACAAAATCAGGTTCCGTGGTTGATTCCTCCTCTGCACTAAGTTCATACCACTTCTCTTCTTCCTTCTGATAGTTTTGCACCATCTGTGGTACGTTCTCTTCGAAAAAAATCCCATGGAGCCTGGTGATTTGGACATGATTGAGGACATTTCTCTGCAAGCTTCTCATGCAGGTATTAGTGAAAAGAAAAAAAATTCAAAAAGGCATCGCTTTACCCAAACAATTATCTATCAGTCTCATTGCTTTAGTTGAAGGTTACAGAGCACTTACACAATATAGTTGCCACTAAATTTTTCTTTGTCCTGGGAGCATCTATTATACAAGGGACTCTTAATATCTCACTTATGTTCTACAAAATCAGGCAGAACTGTGGTTGATTTCTCCTCTGCACCAGGTTCATACCACTTCTCTTCTTCCTTCTGATAGTTTTGTACCATCTGTGGTACGTTCTCTTCGAAAAAATCCAATAGAGCCTGGGGATTTGGACATGATTGAGGACATTTCTCTACAAGCTTCTCATGCAGGTGTTAGTGAAATGAAAAAAAAATTCAAAAAGGGCTTACCACTTGACCCAAGCAATTATCTATCAGTCTCATTGCTTTAGTTGAAGGTTACAGAACACTTAATATATAGTTGCCACTACATTTTTCTTTGTCCTTGGAGCATCTATTATACAAGGGACTCTTACTATCTCACATACCTCAGGTGATATGAGCCGGGGGGGGGGGGGGTTAGGGAAAAACAACATGTCTGGCGTCTGTTACTTTGGAACATGGAGTTTGTATCAGTGGTCACTTTCTATTTTGGACTCTTATCTGTCATCGCCTTTCCCCCCACAAAAAAAAAACAACTGCATGTGAATTAAATTTTGGGTGGCCGCTAAATGGGGGTATAGACAATAGAAAAACATCTTCGGAACGACCAAAAGGTGGCGGCCGTCTAGAGGTGGCTGCCTTAGATTGTTGCAAAGACAAGAACATAGACAAGGCAAGAACTACTTTTAGAAAGACATGCATTCCTAATATCTTTCGTTTCACGTATTTTCTCTTATACATTCTCAAATGTGTACCTTTAATGCGAAGATCATAAGCATTAAGTAGACAATACGAGATTTTACATCATGAGAGACTTAAAGGAAAATTCGGGACAATATGAAATAACACAATGCGTGATCTTACATCAAAAGAAAGTTCACGACAATATATGTGATCTTACATCAAGTACTAACCTGTCTGCATAAGAGCTAAGGCTAACTGAACTCTTTGTCTCCACTGGAACTTATCAACAAATCCCAGGGGAAATGTAGCCAAAGAAATAAAGCTGTTCCACAGTAAACATCCCCAAGCCAATGCGATTCAAAAATTGTGTTTGGGAACATTAATTGTCCCAGTTGTGTAGCACGTCATCTGGCATCCCGACGAAACAGGCCATGTTATTGTTGATTGCACGGTCCAGAATCGCAACCAAAAACTAAACCATCTTGTGTGTGCTTGCTTTTCAATGATGTCATTTGTCTTCAGCCCTGCTGCGAAAAACAAGCCTAACCTGCAAAACGTGTTTACTTTAATGACTCTTTCAATGAACCCCCCCCAATAACTTGGGCTATATATATATACGTTTGCTGACTTTTGTTTTTGTTCTTTGTTCTGCTGGGTTTTAGTATACGTTGTGAAACAATGGCTACACAGGATTTTGCGAAGGTAACAAAAATGGCACATGGAGGAAAACCATTTTTCCTTTTTGGTTACATATTAATTACAAACCGAGAAGTGTGATTTGCTTGTAATACCTTGGACATCAAAACACCAGTGCAACTTACCACATTAAATGTCAAGGGTGCTGCATGTGATCTGTTTTATGTATCCATGGATATTAACCATGGGAAATTTACCTCCGGAAATATTGGTCATGCTCACTAAATGCAGTTTCCCATGGTAAAAGGGTCATTTACCACAGTAAAGAGTTCCGTGTAACTGAAACCTAAGGGAGCGAATTTCCTGGAAACTAAGTCCAAACATGTTTTTCCTGTAACTGTTATTTCGTCTGCAGCTTGGGATCTTATAACCAGGACTCTACGGTATCTTTACTTGACGTTCATCACTACAACACAACAAAATGTATGAATATTCACTGTAAAGCTACAATTTCTCTGATATATCCATAGCACATCAACTTTTATTTGACTGAAATGCCATGCAAGTTTGCATTGTGGACCTATTTTTTTGTGTGTGGAATGATCTGACTCGGAAAGATCTGAGTGTAAAAAGATCTGACCTAATTATATTGGCTACTTTCCTTGTGCTTTGGTGAGTAATTCTGGTGGTGTCCTTTTGGCTATTATGGTCTGACTTGTGCCTTGGTAGGTAAAATTTCATTGAAAATTGTTTATTTGCTGTGTGATATTAGCTTTGAAGCAATCAGTGCACACATAAAATCAAGGTGACTAGGTACATTGTTCCAAACTCAAGGTTTTCAGAAATCCCCTTTGGGCATTTCCTTCTGCACAATGGTCGCCACTAAGACAAATTTGGTTGCCAAAATGTAAGCTTTTTCAAAGGAGGACAATTTGTTTCACTCAAAATGTAACTAATACTGCTGACCACGACAAGCCTGCATTGTTCCTCTGCTTCCAACCAAATGTGGGTGGAAACCTTTGGTAGTGGCATTGTTTTCTCTGCTGGAAACTCAGTCTTCAACTGCACCACTTGCACTGGCACTCTGGTATACAGTGTTTCAACCAGAAAATTTTACTTGAGAACCAAAGTGGCCCCTGAAAACCTTTTTTAGGGGGCAATTTTTGAGGACAGGGGCTACTAAATGGAAAGTTACAGTAGGAAAAAATGCGTCAGGGTACCAAGGAAAATAAAGCAGTTTAGTAGAATTTATGATAAAATTTAATAGTAAGTGCTTTTTGAAGTGTTTCTTCTCAATAAAGTTTCTTTTGATTCAGATACTCGGGCTAGTATGAAGGATCTCGGCATTACAAGAGAACAATCCGTAGGCATACATGATGTAGCCAATGATTAAGGGTTTGCAATTATAAGGCAATTTCAAACATTGTCAGCCATTTGGAAGTTTTTGGTCACCAAGGATGAAATGTTAGTCGCACATGTAGTTGATTTTGAAAGACTGGAAAAATATATGGTCTGTGTGTGAGAATGGGATCGGCAAAGTGATCGCTCACTGGAAGAATAATGAAGCAAGCTGTCCTAAAGAAACACCTTGCATGTTTTGATAGTGTATCATTTGAACGGATGTTTCTTGGATCTTAAAACAGTAAACTATACACCGAATTAATTAATGGCGGACTGTTTGGGTAAGCCACAGTACGAGAACATGAAAATCTCAGTCTCAGTCATCAGTCTTTGCTTGGAAAGGACTTCCCCTTGGAAGAGACCACCGCCTAGACCCAGAGCAAGTAGTCATGATGATGGAAAACTGACTCCAACCTCACTCGATTTGAGTGCAGTTCTGGGTGCATCTTCAGAAAGTGTGGATTTCAGTAATTCAGTGAATGAGTTTTGTTTTGAAGGTAATTTTGCAGCATGCGAAATTAGCAGAAATTAGCATTACAGAAAACCAGCCATTGTATGATGATCTTTGAAAAAAGGTTGTAGAATTGGAGCGGTTACTTGAAGAGAGCAATTCGAAAATCGAAAACAAGAGGGCGAGGTGGAAGAAATTAGAGCTCATGCTGTCAGGCTTTCGGAGAAGTGTTTGAATTTGGAGAAGACAATTTTTGCATTAGATAATTTTACTTCTAATGAAGACATCGCATTTTATAGCGGCTTTCCTACGTATAACGTTTTCATGGTGACATACACATACTTAAATCCAGGAGAAAATGGGGAGAACATCCACTTTTGGAGTTCTGCCAGCAATGATGTTGACCCTGAATATTACAAAACAGATACTCAGCCTGGTGCTGGACCAGCTTTAGGCAGGCCTAGAAAACTAAACTCTAAGGAGTAATTCTTCCTAGTCATGTGTAGGTTTGGGCAGCTGAACATCTGGCCATCCCAAAAAGTAGTGGATAATAACATACCATGGCTGTAATAGATTCCACTGAGATCAAGGTTCAGATGCCAATTAGTTGACTTTTAAACAGTGAATTCTTCAGCAGTTACAATAACCACACAGCACGTAAAGGGTTGATTGCCATTTCTCCTGCTGGACATATTTCATTTGTAAGTCAGCTCTATACTGGCAGTATATCTGACCGGGAAATAACTGAGAGAAGTGGATTCTTAGACCATCCTTTTGATTTAATTATGGCTGACAAAGGTTTCACCATTCAAGATCTTTTACCAGTTGGTGTGTCTCCCATCCCCCCATTTTTAGGCAGTTCTGCCCAGATGCCTGCTGAGGATGTAATAAAAACACAAGAAATTGCATCTCCCAGAATTCACGTGGAGAGAGCGATAAACAATGTGAAGAATTTTCACATCTGGGACAGTATCTTACCTTTCAGACTATTTGGCATTGTAAACCAGATATGGACTGTTTGCACACATTTGTGTTATGTCCAGGATCCTATTATATCTTAGCAATATATTAAACTACCCTTAGTTGCAAGAAAGTAAATATGCTACAGTTTGCCTGGAAAAGACATTGACAAGCTACAAAAAGTAAACACTATCTTACTTTAATAACAGTTAGTGTAATTTAAAGAAAGTTGAACAGTCCACTATTAGGGATTGCAATCTCATTGGCCTTGGATCATTATCTTGGGCTTTGTATTCTTGTATAGCAAAGGCTAGAAAATGTTGGAAATAATATAACTTGAGTCTTTGACTAATGTTATCCCAGAATTCTTGATCAAATGGAATTCTTTGAATTGACAATCCTTTAAATGTATACACAACAAAGTCACACCAAGCAGCACCAGTCACTGCCATTTGGCCTTAAACTTGAGCGTAGTACTCATGGTCAGTTTTTAAACAACAGTGGTCACCCACTTGCTGATGAAAAAATTTGGGATCAGCACAAGCATTGAGTAAGGTAACAGTAGATTTTGTTGATGGGCATTTAACTTCTAAAATACCAAATGGCTGACTACGACCAAAATCAATAACTTTCCCATCAGGAGTAGCTGCAAAGACTGGAATTTCTTTTGAAACCACAAGTCCACACTTCGGCATTACTTCTGGTGTTTTCCTTGCATTCATGAGTTTTTGATACTCAAGAATTGCCGCTCCTTCATATTTTCTTCCGTGTCCTGTGTGTCTATTTACAAACTCCTTTGGATGCATCATTTCTTTAGCAAAATTATCATGATTTCTTTGCATTCTGGAAATCAAATGGAACCTTGAGGCTGTAAATGTGAACTTTCTTTCTACCTTCCATCTCTTAGTGCTTACCTGTTCCCTTGTTTCCTGTTCAATTTTTTTGAGTTCATCCTCATCAACTTCAAGTGAAGATAAAAAGGTTTTTTCCTCACTAGTGAGATTGTCTGGGTATAATCTACGCTCAGCATTTTTAAGAGGAAATCTTGGGTAGCAGTTAATAGCAAAATTTGAATCAGGACATCTTGGAATGGAACTGATATTAACATACACAGGTAAGCTGGCCTCAGTATATGAAAACTGATAACTGTTTGTAGACCCAAACGGGCTGCTACCAAATTTGGTTTGCACTCTTTCACTGGGTGTGTTTGAGGCAAGGGTAGCAATTCCCATTTTAGGATTGATGGCTGCAATGGGCTTTTTAAACCTCTCTTCAACTATTAAATCGTAATTTGTTATTTTGTGGGCCTCATAAAGTTGACAGCAGACAGCCTTGTCAGATTTCTCATCGTCAGGCCTAATTTTTGATAACAAACTCCATCGCTGGCTGGGGATGAATTGAATCACCTTGACCTCTCGTATGCCAGCTTTGTAACTGAAGCAAATTCCAGAGCTGGATTTTCATCTGATTCATCATTTAGATCTTCAGTTGTTTTGCTCTCAAACGAGGAGTATTTCCAAATTTTCAACACAAGTGCCAATGTATGGTTACAATAGCCAACTTTACCCGCAGCACATGTACAGGTGGCATCCATCACATGTCCTGGTATAATGTGAAGAGCAACTTCTATCGTATGAGGAACTTCATATTTCTTATAGCTGTGATAACATCTACATTTTAAATAGAAGCAATTTTCATCATTTGTTTCAATATCCTTCAAATTTTCATCTTCAAGGAAAGTTTTTGTACGTTTCAAACTTGTGGGAACTGAATGATGTTCCACACTTCCCATCTTTTTGCCAGAATTTTCAATGTGCTTGACTTGATAGTTACCTTGTTGTCTTCAGCAAGTACCATTAGTTGTTTCTCTTGCCTTTCATCTAATTCAAAGTTGTCATCATGAACAAAAGTGAATGGCTGCACTCATCCTTCAATTCTGTAATGAAGAACATTAAAGACTGTTTTACCTAATCAATTCTTTACTACTACTTATTCCTCAACTGTTTAAAAGCAAATATTCCAAAGCAACTAACCTTGTATCTTCTGGGTCATTGGATGTGATTACGATGCTACCTTTGGGCGCATACATCCCAGAAGATGCGAAACTTTGGACGAGTCCCCTTGGATTTGGTTAAGGAACTCCCCCAGGTTATTGGACCTTGATGGGTCATCCATCATCATGATAAGTGTCGGTTGCGACAGAATTTCAAGAATCTTTTTCCTGAAAGAATAAAAGTTCTGTGTCACTTTCAGTCATGAGTCACACTTGGCAGAATTAATTGATAAAAATTTATTCATGAAAATCAATGTTAATAATAATCAATGTAAGTTAATTGACTAATATTCCTTGGTAATTGACGAGTAATCAATGAATGACTTTCCTGTGATTTTCAATTGATAAGTAATTGATCATCATAATAAAGCAGTTATGTTAATCAATGACAATTACTGTCATTGATTAATATAACTGCTTTTCATCAAGTACTCATTAGTTATTGATTGCCTTCATGTAACACTCATGGGTATGGTTAACACTACAACACATTCAATTCCACCAGGGTAACAGGAATAACATCATGAAAATCTGATAATAATTATTATGGGAGTGAGACCAAAAGGGTAAGGGAGTGATGATAAATACTAAAACTAGCAAGTGAAAAAAGGTTTTCCCTGCAAAAGTGAGCTGAAACACATAAGCCCAACATAAAAAGAAGACTTTTGGGTAGACATGAGCCTAGGGATTTAATATACATGTAGTGTCAAATATTATCTTTAATAACTTAATATCAAATTTAACAGCAGATTACTAGCTGATCTTCATTTGTTTTATTTATTTTCTCTTCCAGGTTTGTGTATATGTGGCTGATGCAACAGCTGTTAACTTAAAGGCTTGTTAAATTAATAATTAGATAAATTTCCAAAACGGAACCATGGATTGCACAGACTTTATTCAGAATTTGTTTATAAGATGATCATGATACATATGCAGAAGTGTCAAATGTACTCTGCTTACCCCTTGACAGTAGCAATGGGTGTTGCCTTGCAGCAAGACCCTGTAACTTGCTAAGGAACTACAGGGTTATGCTTTTTCCACAATTTTTGGCCCACGAGTGGATGAGACCCGTGTTACTTTCTTCTTTAAAGAAAATAAGATATCTCAGAATATTGAATATGATTTTGGTAAAACAGTCACATCCAGTCATCTTCCTTTTCTGTAAATGTATTTTTCTCGTGATGTTGGCTGTTCTTGGTCTGTTCCTTCTTGACTCCTTGGCATAACTTAAAATGTAAAAGGCTCATGTTGATCGAAGATAATCAAAGGCACACCTGGCAATGAATGTGAAAGAATGCAGTCAAAATGGTGAATAACATTTTCATTCCCAGTGATGCTCACCTCCTCTATTGCATCATCCATTTTGTGCCCAGTCTTCCTATGCCAGGCAGGATGCATACGATTTGTGGATACATTCTTGGTATTCCAAAAAGGAGTTCTTTTTTTTAATAACAATCATTTTGTATTATAAATGTTTGAAGTTGTCCTTCAGTAGCATTTGGGAATGGATAAATTTCTTGATTCAATTGAGGTCTTGGGATACTGTACTGTATTTTAATTTCAAGCTTTTGCCGTTCTACAGCAGCATCAGGGAATGAAAGAAAATATTCCGTAGTGTGATATAAAAGTGGTGTAGGTGATGCGAATGATAGAATATATTAAGGACAATGAGTGCAAATATGGTGATGGCAGTATACAATAATATGGACAATAGCTAATGAGTATAAGTGATAAAGCTGTTTAAAATAAAGCAGTTCAAGGTAAAATGAAATGAAATAGGAGAAAAGTTCTCTGAGTTCGATACATTCTTTCGGAAATATACAATAAAATGGACAATCATTAATGAGTACAATTGATAAAGCAATTCAAAATAGTTCAAAAAAGAAGGTCTCTGAGTTTGATGCATTCTTCATGGGAATTAAGTTCGGATGTGTACTTTTGGATGTAGAATGCCTCGAATAATTGCAAGTTGACAGGATTGTTTTTTTTGTAATTATTTTAACATCAACACCTTGGCTTTTTTTTGGTTGTTAGTTGCCTCTTGACATGTTGCAATGTGTTTTTGTACGGACGAGTTGTTTAGGTGTTCTTTAATGTGATCATGTACAGATTGTGTGGTGCTTCTGATGTAGAACTTGTTACATCTCCTGCAGGTGACTTGGTACATGGTATTTCTTCATAGGCACAGGTTGGAGATTGCAATAAGGCAGTTTGTTCTTGTGCATATGTTTTGGGTGTGGTGAGAGAGCTTGTCTCAGCATGTAGGATTTGTGAGTGACGCGTACTGGGAGGCCTTCTTTGTGGTGGAATTTGTCTGTCTTTTCTTCATTGGTTGTTTGGAAGTAGATATCTACATAGCTCTTGTATGGGCTGATGATGAGGTGTGAGGAGAGCACAATACTTTCCAGTTTATCCACGACCAGTATGGCTAAGATGTCTGATGTGCTGCAACCGATAGGGAGGCCTTTGGTTTGGCAAAATATGCAGTCCTCAAAGGTGAAGTACATGTTTTGGAGTGTCACATCAAGTAGGTCAGTGATGTCTTGTCTGGAGAGGTGGTGTGTTGTGTACTGGATTCTGTTGATAGTGTTGCTGATAGCTTCTTGGATAGATATGGGTGTGTAGAAGGATACAGCATCCAGGCTGCGGGAGTATGGTCGTGTCTTGTTGTTGTTCTTGTTGAGCTCTCCGTCCTGTATGCGTCTAATGAGTTTGAGGCTGTTTTTGAGATGTGCTGGGATGTTCCTGAGCGTGGGCCCAAGGGTTCTGGAAAGTAACCATGAGATGCACTGTGTGGGTCCATTGATGTTTGATATGATTGGACTTATTTTGATATTTGGGCCAGTCTTGTGCATTTTGATTCGGTGGTAGAACTTGCATAAGTCAGTGTTTGTGGAGATAAAACTCTTTAGGATAAATTGAGGGAACTTGTATTGTAGGCAGATGCTTTTCCACACTGAGTTGACTTTGTTCTGTATGGTTTTGGCTGACATGCGGGGTACCTTCTGGTAGGTGCTGGGATCATTAAGGTGGTCTAGTGCCACTTGTGTGTATTTGCTCTTTTGGATGATGCAGAATTGGGTGCCTTTGTGGCTGGGAAGGCAGACAAGGTCGTTTTCCTTGAGTTCTTTAACTGTTTTCCTGTCTGTGTGGCTGATGTTGGACCATTTCTTTTGGGGGTCTAGCTTTCTGAGTGTGGGGTGGAGTTCTTGATGGATGTTTTGGAGCTTGAATTCTAGCTCGCCTGTGGAATCCGGTTTGTAGATGTGCTTGGATTGTGGATAGGTAAGGAAGTCGGTGTGTTGGAGGTTCTGGGTGTGTGTCGCCCTGAACTGTATCCACTGTATTTGGTTCGCAAGTCGGTAGAATGCTATGTTGATACTGGTAGTATTGTGTTCATTTACTGCGGGGGATACACATCAGATTGAGGTCTTTTTGTTAATACTTTAAACATATTTTGGTCCTTTATTTATTCAACTTTAAATAAACGATGTCTTGAAACCTGATCTTGTGTAAGTGAGTAAAAGCTTTATTAATGAGTCAATGTATTTAGTTTTCACAACTAATTGGGGACACAACAAAAAAAATATTTAGAAATAAGGAATAATAATAAAAATGTATTTACAATTAAAATATGTAGCATGTATAAATTGCACAATAAAACAATGGGTATATAAGAGGTAGTCTCTGAGAATTGCAAAGGTCACAGCAGCTATTGTTGTTTTAAGAGTGACGTTAGGTCTTTTTTCCTAATGTTCTTTTTAAAAGATTCAGTATTCGAGGAGCCTTTCAATTTATTATCTAGTTTAGACCATATATGAAGTATGGCTAATACTGTTACCATAGCTAATACTGTTAAAAGTAGGAAAATCAAAATCACTGTTTCTTAATGAATAAATAGCACTTTTCTGCTTAAACAGTTTGTCAACAATACTTGGTGCAAGGCCATATTTTACTTTGTACATTAATATAGCGATATCTTGTAGTCTTCAATTTAGTAGTGAAGGTAACTCTGCACGAACCAGGTTTCCATATTATTCTGAATGGGAGTTAAATACTGCTCTAAGTGCACATTCTTGAATCCGCTTTATTTTTCCACTGTCAGAAGATCTGCAGTTATGCCATACCAGATGGCAATATGTTAAGTGAGGTAGGATGGATGATTTGTAGATTATCAATTTTGCTTTGCATGGTATTAAATTGCGCAGTCTCAATAAGACACCAACTATAGAATCTTTAGAATTTTAACTTTTTAACCAATACGAACTCTTTTTACTCTTATTTATTTTAGCTTGTAGTAATTTATTAGGTAACTCTTATGTCATTTTTAGGTGATTTTTATTTAGGAGGGCTCCACTGAAAACCGCCTTTAGTGAGTTGGATTCCCTCACTAATTATTATTATTATTATTATTATTATTATTGTTATTACTTTTTGACTTGCTTTTATGCAAATGTTACTGATATGGCTGGTAAAATTAAGCTTGTCATCAATTTCAACTCCAAGTAAGGTGATTTGGAAAGTGTTGCTAATGATCTGATCTTCAATCTGCAGGGCTTCAGTCTGTTTATCTGGGTCAATGTTTCTTAGATTAATAGTAAGACATTGAAACTTCTCTGTGTTGGCAAGTAGAAAGTTATCCCTGTACCCTGACATGGCTAACTTTACTTGATATTGTAACCTGGAAGATGTGATGTTGTAGTCTGACCCTGTTACATATAGCTGATGGTCATCAGCATACATGAAAAGGTTTGTGTCTTTAACCAACAAGGTCATGTCATTCTGGAATAAGTTCCATAATAATAAACCAAATGAAGATCCCAGAGGACAACCTCGTGACATGTTAGACCATTCACTTCTAATAGTGCCAAGTTTTACATGACTGTATCTGTCATTCGGAAACAATTAAATTAGATCCAAGGATTGACTAGTAAACCCATATGCTTTGAGCTCCTTGATGACTAAGTTGTGATGTAGAGAGTCAAAAGCATTACTCATGTCTGTAGATAGAATGGTCACTAATTCTTTTCTGTCGATAGAGTGTTTCCAGTCCTCTGTAAGTCTTACTAGCATGGTTTCACAACTGTGATTCTTTCTGTATGCTGTTAATCTTGGAGATAGGGTAGGGTCAAAACAATGGGTTATTTGTTTGCTAAGCAGTGATTCAAAAACCTTGTCAATAATTGAAAGCGTCATGATAGGTTGATAATTTTCCACATTATGCTTGTCCCCTTTCTTGAAAATAGGAGTGAGTTCTCCCCTTTTCCATATAGCTGGCTAGTTACTAGTTTCAATACATCTGTTGTAAAGATTCGTCACTGATGCTGCAATGCCCTCTGCAACTTTCTTCATTAATTTTGGCATTAGTCCAGTGTCACCACAAGATTTTCTAGGGTTGAGGTTTTCAAACTAATCTTGTATGTCTTTTATTTATATGTTTGAATTGAAATGAAGATTACTATAGTTGGTTTGGATCATTTGAACATTACTGTGGTTGTTAAAGTCATTTTCAGTTAAACTGACCACATGGTTACCACTGATATCAGATGCAATATTAGGAAAATAGTTGTCAAGAGTCTCAGCAACTTGCTTTTGATTTTCAATAATGCCATCCTTGTGTTTGCTTTTAAGGAATATTGGATTAGCATCTTTTGTTTTGTTGGTCAGGAAAGGTCGAAATGTATCGAAAAAGTCATGTGGTTTGGACTTCATTTCTTCAGACTTTTTGTACCAGTATGCAGCAAGAGCTTTCCTTTGTTCAAGAGTAGCAATATTTTGATATGAATATTGAATGGCATATTTCCTCTTGTTTCTAAACATAAACATAAACATAAACCTGGATGTGTAGGTAGCTTATTGCAGTCCAGATATTCAGTCCTTTTGTGATGTTGTGAATGGAAAAGCAAACATCACAGCAGGGAAGGACAACTTCAGAAGGCAATCATGATGGAAACAAAATGGAGCAAATAAATATCCATGTGAGTGGTGAGCATCTAGTGTGGAAAAGTGGTCTAAGATGAAAAATAACTTCATCCCGGTCTATCTCTGGCAGATGCTCCTTTACATTTTGGTTGTAGGAGGGGCATATTCCCTATGCTTAATTGGTATTATTACGTGGCTGTGTTGTGATGGAAACTTAGTTCACACATGTGCTCTATGCACGAGTTCTTCCGCTGGTAAATACTGGACTAAATATGCAAACATCATTCGTGTCTATGGCAACCTGGTTGCTTCTGGAACTTTTAACAAACGGAATCTTGTCATGTAGGTGATGTATGCGTAGAAGTAAAAGCATGGTGTTCGAGGGATCGAAGAAGTGTGTGCCATCGAAAATCGGTTGAATTCTTTTCGAGTTTGAAGAAAAAGTGTCGCTACGGTGGATTCCAATGACTACACTTTGTGGAAATTAACTCAAATGTATGATTGCTATTTGTGAAAGGCCTGAATTTTTCCCAGCAAAACTGGTATGGAAGGTAAAGATGTCAACCTTCCTAAATCAAAAAGCGAAGAAGGTATTTTAATCCAAATTATTCTAAACTCCGTTTCAACGGCTTTTGATATTGTAAGTGCGACGGTTGTGCGACTTCATTTTGAATTTTCTTAAGGGACAATTGGTGCCAAAAAACAGTTATATTTGATATATAAGGCAAAATTTAGGCTCTAAAAAGTGATTTTCTCCAAGCTCACATATTAACCCTTTGAATGCCAACCCAAGTGTAACCCCAGCAACCGGTGGCCATATTGAATATTTCATAGAAATTTATTTTTCATAATTTAAGCACTGAAGCTCCATTGTCACTAGAAAAGTCAATACCGTTGAATTTTTTAATGATCTAGTGAGGCAGTCACGACTGGTATGGCAGCATCTTAGAATTTATGATAAAACCTTGATTTGTGCCAGTAAACTTTTTTTCAAACACTCTGCATAAAACACACAAGTATTCTGCGTACCATAATATCATTCGCTAACTCTAGAATATTCAATAGAGAAAAAGTTGTGAATGTTATGGCTCTTCTCTTTCAGTCAGTTATGCTGGTGGCCATCTTAAATTTATAATGAGGCGATGAATTTTCTTCCTAAAGCTATTGTAAACAGTCTATGTCATTAGATTCTTATTCATAATGAGGAAAACAGAGTTTAGGGGCTGCTGAGGTCAGCTTGTCTGTGGAACAGTCGAAAACATGGTGCAGCACAGAGTCCTGTTTTCTCAGGGAAGTCCCCACATTGATATCTGCTCTCCTTTCTCCTTGTTTCGCATGCAAACCACACACCTTCTGGGGATTCTGTTTCATGGGCGTTGGAGGTATAAGTTCAGGGAATTGGCGTCCTCACAAATGATCAGTTGCAACAGGAGCAGCAAGATCTGTATCAGCTGCAGCAAGAAGTGATGAAATTCTCTCCATCTTTAATTTCAAGAAGTGCCTTTTTGATGTCAAATTTATTTTTCAAAAGGAAGGAATACAGAACTGCTTCCTCAATGAAGTGAAATGCTACTTTGTCCATTTCATGGTTCTTTCAGGCATTGCCACATGCAGCTGTGGCATTCTCATGCAGATAAGTAAACAATTCCTGCCTGGTGTACCAGTTGTCCACATACAGCATGTAGCTTTTGTTTAGCAGGGTTTCCATCAGCCTGGGAATGATGGCTCCATTTTCCCCAAGCCTTCAGACTAGCTGAGGGTCATCATCGTTTCTGTTGGGTTCTTTGCCAAGGTAAACAAAAGAGTTCCATAGATACCCCGAGTTCTCACACAGACTAAACATCTTTATTCCAAGTTGTGCCCTTTCATTGGAATGTACTGTTTGAATGACAGATTTCCCTTCCATAAAAGGAGTTCCTCATCAATGGAAATGTGATCCTCAGGAATATACACAGTTTTGAATTTATTGACCAGGTAGTCAACAACAGGTCTGACCTTGTATTAAGCGGTCACAATCAGGATCATTTGAATCAAACTGGCTGTTCTCAGCAAAGTGAGGAAATTGGATAATGCTATGAAACCTGTTTCTGGACATCACACTATTGAAGATTGACCCCTTGAGGAGAGGATTTGTGCTCCAATAATCAGAAATTTCTGGTTTCACTACAATCCCCATCAGCAAGGAAAGAGCAACAAACTGCTTCGTTTCATTCAACAACACCATTGCGCAAACCTGTGTACACTGAAGCTCCATCAGAACCTATAGAGACTAGTCCATTTCTCCAGTCATTTACTCCAACTTTAAACATTGCTTCATCAAAGCTTACAATCACACCATCTGCTGTCCCATTAGGTAACTCCACAGTGTTTAGGTACTTATTAACCGGTTTGCCATTACAAAGCATTCTAACATAGATTATTTCCAAAATCTTTGTTACTGGAGTCAGTTCCACCATCACCCATCAATGAGAAAAAACATGGTTGAGAATTATTCATTTCCTCTCTTACTTCAAGTTCCATAATCTCTGCAATTGCCTCAAATTCATGGCAACATTTGTCATTTAAGTATGTTTCTCCTAAAGTAACACCATTCTTTACTTGAAGCATACACAACTGATTAAAGTCCGAAAATGGTTGCTCATTTTTAGCAATATAATAGGCTGTATTAAATGGTTTGACTAGGTTTTCCTCAGTAATCACATTAAGATTTCTTAGTCCAAGGCGTATGGGAGTTGACGTTGGAGCTTCTTTAGCTTTCTGAGCTTCCACACACTTGGTATGGCGACGGCTTTGATCCTGCTCTTTAATACTACTCACATGAAAGCTTTTACTTCCGCTGAAGAAGGAGCTATTCTTGTCAGCTATATTAGGAAAGTCTCTGCACACTTTGCAATGCATCTGTCCCTCCTTTTCACTGTAATCCAACCATGTAAACTCTGAATGCCACTCTTTGAAATCCACCTCCAGTCATCTTTCTCTTCCGTTCATATTTTTCCTGTGACGTTGACTCTTTCTGTTCAGTTCCTTCTTGGCTGTCTGCAGGAACAGCACTTTGAACTTCATCAGGAGTGCGTGAAAAACCAAAACGAAAAAGGCTCATGATTGTTGATCGATGGTAGACTCCTCAAAATGGCCGATCACATTTCTCATCCCCAGACCTACTTGCTATTGCATCATCCATCTCAAACCCAGTCTTCCTATACCAGGAATATGTCTGCAGATTTTGTGGATATTCTTGCGTTCCGAAATGGAGTTGTTCTTGTATATTTATTTAGTTATTTATTACCATTTATTTTTTACCTGGCTGTTTTAACACCAAAAACTACTTTCCAAACTGTAGAAAACCACTTGCCTTATTGGGCAAGTATTTTTGGTTGATTTTGTTCTTTTACTTTCCACTCAACTTATTTTACTCTCCAATGGTGAATGCGTAAGTGTTAGTGTCGAGCCCTGACTCTTGCCCTGACAGGACCAGCTCTAGCAGCATCATGACCACCTCTTGCAGGACCTCGAGGGTGACCTCTTCCTCTCCCTTGGCCTTCATTATTAGCTCCCACAGGATCCTATTCACTTTCACTGTCGCTTGCATCAAGCGGGTCATCTTCTTCTACACTTTGACCCTCTTCCTCATCATCTGACTCTGAACTCTTTCCACTGTATTCCGAAACATCTTCACTTTCTTGATCACTCTCATAGCAAAGATGAGAGTCCCTATCTGTGAAAATTTCTGCTAAAACTTCATCTACATTCATCCTACATGGCCGTGCTGCCATGTTGGATTTTTCTTGAAAATCAACAAGGCCACTTGGGTATAATGTAGTGCCCACATTCGAATTCTTTGGTCAGTAGACTCTTAAGGTTACTGTAGACCTTCAAGGGCCTATTTTGTTCAAAACTATTTTTTTACACCAAATTCAAGACTTTTACTTTATCTGAATTTTCCAAAAAAAATTACTTCAAAAACTTACAGGCGAACAAGTTATCCTCAAAGACCTAAATTCTTAAAACAAGAAAATGAACCGCAAACTGTGATAAGCCAATTAAAATGCATCAAACTTTGAGTTGAGCGGTAACAATTTTCGCGGCAACTGATCTCATCCACGGAGTTGTATTTCGCTTCTTTTGTTTACGTCTTGCAATTTCTCGCATAGAAATCTTCGCTTTTGTTGATTGTTTTCGTCTCTTGTTGTGAAAGGCTAGGTGCTTTGCATTCACACATTTAAACGCAAGTGCAAGTCGCAAGCGAATGTTTCGTCGATGCCCTGCTCTAGCTTCTTCTGGCACAAAAGTTGATTGCTGCGGAATTACCCTACGAATTTAATCGCTGATATCTGACAAGGCAGCTATTCCAAACACTCCTTTCCGATGCTTTATAGATCTGGATCCGTTAAAGAGAGGAGATACTGTGAGACTGAAACCGTTCCAGTTGGGCAAGCACAAATGGCAGAAAGGAATTGTACGAAAGCAACTGGACGAGAGAGCGTACGAGGTCGAGACACCTTACAATGTTGTACGTCGCAACCATGTTCACCTACGTTTGACAAATGAGCCATCACCGCCACTGATAGACGAGATACCTAATGAGATATCTGCTGAGGTACCAGAGGTGCCCGCTCCCTCTTTTGCACAGTCGTACAGGTCGCAGACAAGTTCTTCTGGAGAAGTTAGTCTACCCGCGTCGAGTCAAGGAGGTTCGTCTCCGAGTGACTCGGAAGTTCCTTCAGTTGCTGTGATGTCACCACCCAAGCTGGTGCTTAGATGATCAGTGCGTCGCGACGTCCACCAAAACACTTAAATGACTTTGTTTTGACATGAAGCCATGAACACTAAGAACACTCAAAAACACTAAAACCTTTACCGCATTATCACAGAGCTCAGTTACTTTCTTTATCAATTCATGCTTGTTCGTATTGTGTATTTATAAGCCAGTTTTCTTTTCCTTATCCATAAAAGGGAGGGTGTTATAATATGCATTAGCATGTGCCTCTAGGGACCTGTTCCCGTGGTGCCTCAGTCTAGATCTAGTTAGTATTCTGTTATAGCTTGAAGTTCAGTTGTAATCGCATGGAGCTCAAGTAAAGTGTATTTCGTTTTACTCTGTGTGTGTCCTTCGTAATATTACAGAAACACCACAATCTACCTCCTCCAATCTACCTTTCTGCTTGTAATTTCGGAAGTTTTCAAACAGGCTCAAGGAACATCACTTGGTAACTCGCTAGATCTGAATTATGTCTAAAGAAGAGGCTCGAAGAACACACAGGTTTCATTATTTCAGGTTATTTTACTCGTTCAGCTCCCATTCTTGTCCAGAGACAAATGCTCAGAGGAGCGCGGACTCTGGGGACAAGAATGGTTCGGCTCCAGGATTGATTCAGATTTGCTACCTTAGTAACCAGAACTTTGTCGGAACATCTGTGGACATCCAGTTGACGTCAAATTAAAACTAAACATGTATGGTGAATACACGAGAAATCTGATACTCGCTCTCGCTAACGCTAACAAAACTCCAACTGAGATTGTTATCATTCTTCAAGAAGAGAACATTGCTGTTGTAAGAACAACAGTCGCTAGAATTATATGTCGAGCCAGGGAAAGAAAGCAAGGACAGCAGCTTCAAGACTGCCGTGGGCGACCACCAAAAGCCAGTTCACCTGTGAAGAGGAAAATCGACGAGGTCTACAGGTGGGATCCCGAGGTCACGGCTTCTGAACTGAAAAATGTTTTAGAGAATGAGCTTACTGGCATTAGAATTGGAGTCAGCACAATTAAGAGGGCACGGAAGGCAGCAGGCTGGATCTGCACACAGACACGTTATTGTCAAATGGTCAGAGACGCGAACAAGATCAAGCGTTTGGAATTTTGCCGGAAGATCATAGAAATGAATGATGATTTCGGCAATGTTATATTCACTGACGAGTCCTCCATTGAAATCGAACGAGCAACAACGATCCGATTCCACAAGCAAGGAGAGATGTACAAACCAGTTCCAAAACATCCCCTTAAGGTCCATGTCTGGGGTGGAATAAGCAAGCACGGGCCAACAGAACTGGTAATTTTTGAAGGCATTGTGGACGCTGTACTTTACTGTCAGATACTGGAAACATCGCTCCTTCCTTTCATCAGAAACACGCTCCCTGCTCACAGATTCCAGCAAGACAATGATCCAAAGCATACTTCACGGTACGCGAAGCAGTTTTACACTGACAACAACATAAACTGGTGGGAAACATCGCCTGAAAGTCCGGACTTGAACCCTATCGAACTGTTGTGGCATGAATTGAAATGGTACATTCGCAAACACATAAAGCCAAGGATGAAGGAAGAACTTGTTGCTGGGATCTGCGAATTCTGGACAACAAGAGTGACAAAGGAGAAGTGTCAGTGATACATAAACCATGTTCGCACAAAGGTTGTACCAAGAGTGGTTGAACTTCAAGGCCAAGCAACCGGAATGTAAAATAGCTCTTTTTAGGAGTTCCACCCTGCATTGTACTGGGTAGGGAAAAACCCTGTTGGCGACTTGATTACCGTTTGTTTAGAAACACGAAATATTTTTTCTGCGAAAGTTTTCTTTGTCTGCAATAATGACTCTGCAACAAGTTCTAACAGAAATTTACAACATCGGAGCCATCTCATTTGTTTACACACGCAGTCTTAGTGGTTCAGTGTGAGGTTTGAACGAAAGTTGTCTTCGCTCACTGATCCATCAGTGGCAAACATTTTAGGCAGGATTACCCTGATATCCGGCAGTCTGAACCGGTTCTTGTTTTGGTTTGTCTTTCATTACATTCCAAATATTCCTTGCCGTCAGCTGTTTCCTTCAACTTTACATCGTCCCAGCACATGCCTCTATGTTCTTTGCAGCCTCTGAGCCCAAAATGCATAGTGCTGTTTAACCAGAGTGTGTTTAACAACGCTTCAGGATTTTGTGTACCGAGGAGGCCTTTTTCATAGAGTGTATTCAATTCATCACTGGTTAAAGCTATCGAAGCGTTTGGCCTGTTTCCTTTTCCTTTTTTCTTTAACCCTTTCTGTTTGGACAGGGGGACTTTTCTTGTTTTCTCAAATACGAGGTCATTCATGATACTGGCAGAGTAGCTGTTCTTTTTTAGATGTCGTTCAAAACTTGCCAATAGACTTTGGAGTGAAGAAGGCTCATAGTCTTTCCCATCTTTGGTTCTGATCGAAATGATACACTTGCAGATGTATTCGTTTAACTGCAATGCTGGAATTTCTTCAACTTTTCTAAGTTCGTTCCTGGTTCCTAAAAAGGTTTGCAAAAGTTTTACAACTCATTGTGTTTTTTGTAATGTGGCTTTGTTTTCTTGTTCTGCAATAGAATTGTCAACTGAACTGACGTCCACAAACCTTTACGACATCTTGAAAATAAAAAGGCGGCTTGCCAGTTTTTGTGCCAAGGATGACGTAGCTTGCTGTATGATCACTTTTCACTAGTGAAAAACATCATTCGTCCAATCAGACGCTGCGAACAATGATTTTTCATTAGTGAAATTTCATTGTTCGCGTCGCTGATTGGCTGCGACTAAAGACAGAACAATTTTTCATCACTGTCATCTCTGTGGATAAATCTCAGTACTTATAAAATAAAAAACATTTGACACGTCACCACACAACCACACTTTAATTCCCCTTTTCTCGGGATTGATGGGGAGATATTGTTTCGTTGCTAGTTCCCCTTTAAAGTGAGAGATAGACATGAGTTGGCGTGTATTTATGCGACAATTGCTTCATTGAGGTTTTGGAATGGTTGATATTCTTCAAGAACTTTTTGTTGATAGCCTCAAACAAAGGACCAGTTTTGAATAGCTAGTCATGGTTAAGGTGTCTGTGTTGAGCAGCCTTTTCATTGTCATTGATATGAATTACTCTATGCATTACTTCTTGCACATAAGGAACACCAACAGCTGCATCCTTTGACCAATACAAGTCAGTATCAGGAAGCTTCTTGATACGAAACAGAATGTTGGGGCCAAAGTGAGCTTAATTTGTTCCATGTTAGTTTCTTGCAATCTTTGATTTGGTTTATGCGTAATGCATAACCTCGTGTAGCAATTGGTTTCTTCCACAAAGGCCTCAGACACTTCATCAGAGACAAAAGGGTTGAAAAAGTCTTTTGCAGTGCTGTCTACTGGAATACTACTAACAGCTCCTGTTCTTGATACGAAAGGAGTTGTGTTTACCGGTGCTGGATCACGACTCCATCCGTCTTCATTGCCTTCATCTTCCGAGAAAGATCATCAGTATTTACATTTGAAATGAAACTGTCGCTTTTACTGCCACTATTGTCTCCTTCTTGGTCTTGAAAGTCCGATTCATCAGAGTATCTACAGCTGCCATTTCGCAGATTGAAATAGTAATATAGTAAATAAAAGTAGTAAAAAATAGTAACTGATGTGAACAAAGTCAGATTTCTCACATATTTTGTATAAAACCCATTCCATTAGCCTGGCAAGACTTGATCTGACACTTCATCTGATTGGGTGATAGTGCTTGGTAACCATTGAGCAACAATAAAAGATGGTATCTGAAAGAGTGCTGATTTGTACTTTTCCGATTTCAGAGCTTTTACAATGAAGTGTAAATTCACATTCTTAGGCCTTATAGGATTAAAATCTTGACTTAACACTTGCCTTGGCACTTTGGCTTGATGGCAAAGGATACAGCCATGGAACTATGTTCAATGCATGGTACATAGTAAAAACAAGCAAAACAAAAAGATGTGGTCACTTGTTTTTATTTTTTAATTGTATTCTATAGCATAAGATTAATTTAAGTTAACTTAACCTATGTTGTTTCAAAATTAACAGTAATTTACCATTTTACCACAAAAAATTTTGCAGGGCAACTTGGCATAGTGTTGAAGAGGAGGACACGGATGTTAGCGATAGACCAACATCTTATCCAGTGGAGTTAGAAAGCCTGCTAGACAACTCAAACAACCTAAATTGAATTGCTAACTTTCTACAAGGGTAAATTTGCTAAAGCTGCATGACACATAGACAAGTTAAGCTATTAGCAACTGTAATAGCTGTACCATATGTTAGCTTAGATAGTGCTATCTTGGACAAACTGAAAAGCAACAGCCTTTTCATCATGAATAAATAGTGCCGCACTGTTTTTTTTTTCGTTCTTCTGACATGAAGTTGCTGCTCAATGGTGGGAAAGGGATGCTGGTCTTACATTCTTACAGGGTATGGCTGTCCAACTCTGACAGGGTCATAACTGCAGAACAATTAAGCACCTTCTGTGGCATTCAAATAGTGCTGTGGCAAAACACAAAAGCTTGGTCCAACGGAGGGACAGGTGGCTTCCAAGCAGAAAATGAATGGCTAAAGTTAAAAACGTGTGAGCCACAGCCAGGGAAATATCACTGCAAGCACTGCTACCACTACAGCCATTGTTGCTTGACTTGAATTCTGCCAGGAATATCCAAGTAGTCATATCACCATCGAAAGAGAGAACTGGTATAAGGCGGGGTTTCACCTGAAAAAAGCACACTTTTTGTATCTTCAGTAGCTCTAACAGTTTTAATCCAAACCATGGCAAACTATATATCACTGGAAAGCTTACGAACCAAAGATTCTAAAAATGGCTGTTTTTGCGTAACAGCAAAAGTAACTTGACACCAGGCTGTCAAAAGTACCACCTGCAGTGCAAAACCCATGGATTTCTCTTTATAAATTTGATAGAAAATAAACTTTTTATGTCATTTCAAAGAATAAGAACTAATTGTTGATATGAATGAAGGATTTTACAAAATTATAACATCACACACCAAAGGAACCATCTCAAGTTACATGCTGAAAAACTAGGTGAATATTAATTGGTCATTTTTTCCCCAGCAAGCCTTTGGAAAATTCCTTCATTTATATCAATTCATTAAATGAGCACTAACTGTCCTGAAAATTTCAGGTCAATAGCTTAAATCCTTCTTTAGATATCTTTTCTCAAAGGTGAAAATCTGTCGTTTTGAGAAAACAGACTTAAAGTTTATAACAGATTATATATTATGATGAATCTTGAACAAAAACATCAATGGTTGGAAAACTAGTCAGATTTAGTTTCTAGAGGCAACAGGTAACCAATCAGAATCCCCCAGCCTCATAAGTAATTCCTTCAAGGTCCTGAAGGACTTCTTCTCGTCGTGTGCGAACAAGTTGGACTGCCTGGCGGCACTTCTTTTCCTTGGCCGTAGCTTGGTTGTCTGCTTTCTGCAAACGCTAGTTATCCTTTAGCCTGAAGGCATGGCTGGTGTGTGTCCCACCAGAAATTGAAAGTTTATCCATGATGTCCTTTGTACATTCTGCTCCCTGGTCCCACGAATGCATCTCTTGAGAAGTTTTGTATCACTCAGTGTCATGAATGATGGCCTTACAAGTTCAAGAAATGCCTCAGGCAAACACTCGTCATCTCTAGGTGCTTGTCCCTGTTGCCTGATCCTGTTGCCACTTACACCATGAAGTTTCTCCAACAGGACAGAAGTGGTGCTGTTTAGCAGGATCCTGTCCCTTAACACTGTGGTTAAGAGTTGCTATGATATTCTTCTTCATGGTATAGATGGCAACATCAACTTCTCTGTCAGTTGGATTGGACTTTTTTTAGAGTATTTTGACGTATTGTGAGGCCATAATATTTTTGTAGCTTCTTAATTTTGGTTTCAGTGAGCCTGCCATGCCCCCGTATGGGTTTGCCATCCTCCAGTTTGCCTTTTGTCCATGCTTTCAAGTTTAAAAGGTGTTTGCCCATCCTCTTTTGGACAACACAATCCAACTTAATCACCATTCTTGACAGTGTTGAATGCTTTGCTGTCCCCGTCTGAGACCATCCACTTGTATCTCATGTTATGCATTTCAGTGGATCTTCTCCAAAGGATAGAAGCTCCTTCAGCTTCCATGGCTGGTGAGCTACCATTAAAATTAATATCGCACTCACCAGAGGCCACATGTTCTCTCCTCCACTCCTGAAAGCTCTTGTCTTCCCCTTCAAACTGTGACTCTTTGCGAGCACACTTTTGGCAAGCTTTTGACAAGACAGCGTAGTCCAAAACCTCACCACTGTCTACTGAGATTGCAAAGACTACTCCTGTTAGAGGTAAAGCCTTGCTTGGCTGAGGTGCCATCAAAGCTAACAGCTGCATCCAAAGTCTCATTAATGTCAAGCTCCGAATTTTCATCAAGGGTGATGTTTCGTAGCCTCTGACCTGCACTTTTGAGCTCTTCCATTGCGTAATCTTGTGCAATGCCTAGGATGCGGTCTACCTGTTTGTAGTAGGCACTTGTCGACATACAAGGCATGTTCATGATTTCACAGAAGGATCCAAGCCCTTCATAACCAGTCCCCGATTCCAGAGAGTGGAAAACAGCTCTTTTGTTTACATCGATGGACTTTCCCCTTTTTGTGATGTTGGCAGATGTCTGGAGTGAAGTGCTTTCATTACAAGCACTGCAAATGAGGAAAAGGTCAGACTTTAACCCTGCCTGACCACTTTCAGTTTCTTGAAGAAACAAAAAGACATACAGTATAAGACACTGTTTATTTGAAATGTCTAGTGTGGCATCTGTTGTATGTCATTTGAAAACAAAATTCCTAGTTCAATAAATACAGAAAAACAAGTGCCAAAATATTTAAGCACAAACAACAAAATCAAAGCGACAAAATCACGAAGTTAAATTATACACTGAAATCGGTTTGTTTTTCAGCCCAGAAGAACAATCAAATGGTTTGGTAAAATCTGTCAAGGTAATTTTTTCACCTTCTTCACATTTGTGTGCTGCAGAGAGCACTGAAGATAGACTTTGCAAATCAATTAGTCTGTAGCCAGTTGCTTCGCATTGCCCAGTTGATTCTTCATCCGAGCTATTCAGTGATTCTTCTGTTGAATGGAACAGCTTCATCTTCTTCATCAATGAACTGAGTGCTTGATCAGAGTCCTCAGAGTCTGAAGCGTCAGCTCCCTCGTGAGAGGTCCTCGGTTTTGCTCGATCGATTTCTACTTCTTCTGATGCTTTTTGTCTCCAAATTTTTCCCTTTTTTACACCCACCAAATCCTTTTCCTTCCCTTTTTGGTCTGTAGAGGCTTCTTTGCCTTTTCCCAGCCATTTACAACAATATTTTCACTACTCTTGAACACACGTATTTCAAAAAGTGATCTCAACCTTCGGTTTCAAAATTAAATATATTCCAGGGTACAATTCGCAGTATGTTCCGTCATGTATGTGTCACCAAGTATCTCATTCGTGTTTCCTCAAGAAATCAGTCAGAAAAGGCCATAAACAGCCAAGAAAAACAAAAAATGCTATTATCATTGCCATGGTAACACATCCCCAGATTTTCACCTCTTTTAAATTGACTGTTAATTTACAGCAAAATGGTAAGAAAAACGAAAAAGTCCTTCCCCAATGTTAAATAGTCAAAGTTGCAATTTTGAGAAAAAACAAAAATTCATTTTTTCACAAAATTCAGGTGAAACCCCACCTTAACTTTCAACGAGGGCTCTGGTAATATGCTATCAGGCTTATCCACCCTACTGTCATCCCACTCCACCTCACTCAAGTCAGAATCCTCTTTACTGTTTTCAGAATGTTGGTCATTGGTGTCCACAAAATTTGCAGTCGTCTTTTGTAGTAGCTTTTAACATCAAAGAGCAATCTTGGACTTTGCAAAGGCCAGCCCTTTTGCCAGTACCTTCTTTCTGAGCACAACATGGGATCGTTACTTTTGCAGCAATATTGACCACTCTGACAAACAAGTCAACAGTCATTTTTTGAGCAGTCAAGAATAAACCCAGACTTGCCTTTTCAACACGAAAAATTATTGCAACATTTTGGATATTGTGCCACTTTCATTGGTGTGATCTTCCTTATTTTGAGTATATGCTGATTACCATTGTTGTTATTCATAACTTTGTTGAGAGATCCCTGAATAATTCAGAACAATATCAAAAAGCAAACTGTAGCAATCATTCTTGCCAAGCAGTTATTGAATAGTAGCAACATTCATAACATACAATACCTCAGAAATCCATCTTGAAGTTTTCTCATTTAAGACATTAACAATTGGAGAATCATGTTGATCCTTATGAGCGGTCATCGCCACCAAAATCCTGTTTCAAATTCTGTTATATGGAACCTGCATGTAGTTTATAAATTCTTTGCTGAAAATTGAACAAACAGAATAGAATTTATGATGAGAGATTTGAAATTACACAAGCAGAATGGAATTTAAAACATCATGAACACCATGCAACAGAAATTGGAGCAACAAAACAGAAATTGATACTGTTCAAATTTCTGTTCTGTTGATCAATGAACCATGTGGAACCTGGGAAAGACCCAGTTGGACTTGATAATGCATGAATATTAATGCAATTGTTCCTGCACAAGGAAAATTTATTCTGCTTTGAAAATGGATGCCATCTGACATTCAACCATTAAAGCATGCATAATAATTATTGATCTGTGAATGGCTTAAGTATCCAATTACAAAAGGTTGTAATTTGGATACATGTAATTGGACACCCGCATGATTGCATGCCAATTACATGGTAGATGGGTAGACCTTATTGCATTGTACTTTACACCTGTACAAGTACTTTAAGTACTTTAGTGAACACATTCACAAAATAACTCCAACTCTGAATAACGTCAAGGTACACAGGTACAATCTATAAACTTCATTTGAAGAAGCTAGTCATAAAATGCGAGGAGTGACAAATTTGGTTGCTTTTTTTGCTCCAAATTAGCTGAATTTTTGCATGTGGACCTCATTTCAGCTTAAAAATATTGCCCTGTAATTTATTTTTTGCTGGGTTGCAATTTGTTTTTGAGAAATAACATATGCAAAAAAGGTACTTTTCCTAGCGGCATCTTTTTGTTGAATGTGAAACAAAAGAAACCTTTTGTTTTGCTGGACAATGAAATCAACAAAGCATCACATTAACCACTCATTGTTCATGCCGATACAAGTATTCCAGTCATAAAAAAGTTGCTTTTATATATGTTTTGTGTTAGTACAGGCGATTAAAGTGCTACGCAGACTGAGAGCTGGTACAATTATAGTGGGTCGAGTTCGACACAATGCCGCCCCCTCTTTTTTTTTTTTGTTGATTTCTCCTCTTCTTTTTGAAACCAAAACATTTAAATAGCCTGTACTGTCGAGGCTGCTAGTGCTAAAATAACCCATTTGAGTTCGCATCAAAATACACCTTTGATTAATAACTTTCGATGTGTATCGAAAGATTCACCCATTTATCGATGCCCTCGTCGATAAACTTCTCAAGGTCTCTTTTTAAAGTGAAGTTTGAACATTTGAGTGTGAAGCGTTTTCAAAATGCAAATATCAGTGATGCTAGTTGTTCGAGCCAATACAAGTATTGTATTTGTAAAATTAGAGACATTTAGCACCAGGTTTTTCAGCAAAACCCTCTGACGGCAAACATGAAGAAATCACGTGATTAGGCTCTGAAGTGACGTTTGTGCTTTTGAACCAGTGTTTTCAACGCGAAGAGGTAGGTTTTCATGGGTCATTTACGGCAAAGTTTTGAGCCCCATATTTACATTTATGTCACGTACACAGACACGAATCACTTAGAGTAAGTTCTTTTTTACATGTTAAGGTGAAAATTAGGGTGAAAGAGGGGCCACTGGTGTAATTGTTGTTGAATGAAAAATAATGCTACTGCTGTTCACATATTCAATATGGTGGCCACAGCAAGTGAAAACATATTTGGCATTTTGCTCTTGGTGGGATTGTTTGTTTAGTGTGATCTAACTGTTGTGTATGATTGATGTTTGAGGTTATCCAAGGAATTTCCCGTTAAGAAACACTTTCTTTGCTGAGGTGGAGACCTAAAGTGTACAGTATTAACCAGTATCAGTGAATTCTGCTAAAAATGTTCAGGGCCGTAGCCAGTATGAGGCAAACCGAGGCACTTGCCTCTGAAAAATTTAAATTTGGGTTATTTTTTATTTTTATTTTTGTGTCCATTTGTGTGTCTTGGAGAAAATATTTAGCTGTGTAATTTCACATAAGATATTTTAGCAATTTTGACAGGTTCCTGTAAGAGGCTATAGCTTGAAAAATAATCGTAAACGTAACAGTAACATATATGAAAGTCTTTTTTCTGATGTTGCCTTGGCTGGCTACTGCTTTGAAGTTCTTAGTTACTTCATTAGAATTGAATAGTTATGAGTGTTCATCGTGTCATAATTTGAATTGAAAGATAATTACATTGACAACCACATTTTTATAATAACTGAAACTCTTTTAATGATTTATCGCTCCCTTATTCTGCCATATTTATCCTATGGGATTTGTGTATGGGGTCGTGCAGCCAAATTGTACTTTCAAACTACTTGATCTCCAAAAACAAGCTCTTCAACTGATTTGTTTTGTGCCCAGTGATGCTCATGCTAGTCGGAAATTTTCAAACGCTCTTTTTCAAGAACTGGAGCGATATTATGGAATCAAATTTCTCCAGACTGGAGAGATTTATCTAAACCAATCTTTAAGAAAAAAATTCATAGATTTTTATTTGAGACTTGTTCAGATAGGGATGACTATGTTGAAGTTGACACACTGACTCGAGTTCTTGAATTTAGTTCCTGATTAATTTCAACCCATAGTTTAATTTATCTCTAGTAGATTGTAGCTCCTAGTGTCAATCAAAATATGTAAATGTACTTGTATTAAACGGTTTTGTAAATCCTTCTATAAGTAGTTGCATAACAATCTTATCTATGTATTAACGGTCTAATATAAATATAGATGTGGCCCTCCTAGATTAGCCCAGGCTATCTGCGGGTTCGCACTGTTGCTATTGTCAAGCTCTTTTAACTTAATGTGTATATATTTTCTGTAAATTTGTAAATATGCCAGTCAGTAAAGTTGTTGTTGTTGTTGTATTGCACCACATTTTAGCAGAGTATCATTTTGCAAGTAAGCCACTGCCGGTAGCAGAGGCTTTTCACAAATTACCAACTAATACTATTGTAGGTTGCATAAAACACAGCGAACAATTTTTTTAAAGTTTTGCTTTCCCTTGGGATTTGTGGTACCCTGTCATAATTTTTCACATTGTTAACCCATTGACGCCTGAATGAAATTGCCTGCGACCCACCCCTAATTCCCTGGCGTTTTTTTGAAATATTTCTGAGTGAGCGAAAGCACAAAAATAAACAATATGCGCAGTAACCGCAGACACAAGATCAGGTTTCAAGACATCGTTTATTTAAAGTTGAATAATTAAAGAGCCAAAATATTAAAAAATATTGACAAAAAGAATTCAACCTGATGTGTAAAACTGATAAGTGAACAAGAAATTGCATTATTTCTTTTTCGGTGCGACAAAATGTCCCACAGAAGCTGAGAAAATTGACTTTGCGAAAATGAGTTAATTATTGACTTTGGAGGACAAAAAATGAAACCAAATTCGACAGAATTTCATTCTTGCACTATAAGGGCTAACATTTGAGAAAAAAACGAAAAATAAAAGCGAAGAACTCATGTAAACTCAATCTGAAAACAAGAAATCGAGTAATTTCTTCACCGTGCGATGAAAATATTACGACGCTGCGAAAGAAAGATGAAAGTCGTAAATCAAAAAGACGACAAAAACAAGCGGATTATTTTGAGATCAGTCGAATTTCAACTGTGTTAATTAGTGGCCATTTAGCTCTTTTCTCAGCGGTTCTGTAGTAGCTGAATAACACTCCAAAAAATATTTCAACGAAGCGAATAAACCAAATAAACAAAGTGCCTGGAGGTTGCCATAAATTAAATATGCAGAAATCCAGTGTGCAAATTACTGTTCGCTTTTAAAACCTAAAATTCCCAAATACAGGGAACTAAATGAAAGAAATATGAAAGGAAGTTCAATAACAATAAATTTTCATTCAAGCTGAGGTGAAGAAACCTATTTAAAAGCAAAAAATTGTTCAAAATTTCGCAGACGTGCTTCGCTGCATGAACCTCATGTTCAAATTATTCTTCACGCTAACGCGAAAGCTTGAGTTCTGGCCAACCGCTTTTGCAGTCATTTTAACGCCCGTGGCTTTACGAATCGTTTCAAAAGTTGAATTCAACTTCAAAGTAATAATGTACATTACCATTTTTGTTTCTCAAGTCCGAAAAGTTGCTTTCAATCTGCAATCTGTCGTCAAAACTTACTCGAAAGCGCTCCAATCTTCATGTTTTCACGGCGGTTGTAGGAAGAAAAACTTCTTCACCAGAAAATTTTGAGGACTCTGTACTCCTTGATCCTCCATTCTGAGGCCACCTAAACATTGATTTGTATTTTTCCTTTCTATTTTAAAGCCCAAATCAGTAATTTATCCGTGTCAGGAATGAAAACAAAACCTTGGAAGTTTTTAGATTTGGCCCGCAACGCGCCATGATTACCTGCATTTTTCGAGCATGCGATTTTAGGAAGAAAAGCCGTCTTTCTAGGACCCCTAAAGTCCTCTAAAAATATGCTCAGAAAGCCCATTCTGATTGGTTTGTCCTCAAGAACAATAGAACAATAGGAGAACCAAAAAGTCTTTAGGGAGGGTAGGAAAGGTAATTGTCACCATGTACTTTTTTCGGGCAGTTACGGGCGGCACAGGGAAATGGAGGAGTTTTTCGCACGGGCGGTTACAGGCGGCACAGGCGTCAATGGGTTAAAATAGATAAAATAAAGGTAGTTTTTTAAAGTTAGTTTTGCTCAATGACTGAACAAAATCAAATTTAATCGTTCGATTAAGTACGATGAAAATATAGTTTGATTTCATTCGATGGGATACCACGGGAAGATTAACCACCTCACTTCATTTCACTTAACGTTTATTGTGCAACCTCTTAGAAGATATAAATGGACGTAGACCATAGTCTGGAACAAGAGTTTCTTCGCTATTTTTGATGTTCACGGTGGAAGAGAGACACTTGCCAGTTGTCAATGTTTTGTTTCTTAAATTTCTCCCTGGTCAAAGGGGCTGAAATTTCCCGTACGAACAGATCACAAAATTGCTCTCGGTAAGCGAGCCAGCCCAGTTGCCAGGCTCATATAAAGAGGCCCCAAGTCACTTGATTCGCCAATGTGCATGTGTACATGAAATATGCTCCCATATGTAATGGCAACTACATCGTAAATGTACTTCACACTGTTCTCAAGCTCAGTGAAATCACAATATGTAAGAGCCAAAGGAAAGAATCACTCCTCCTCCTACTCCTCTTCCACATTCAAAGTGGCAGAACGCCCTCTGGGGAGCTAAACCTCTTGAAGCTTTAAACCCTAGGGACCTGCTGCAGGCTGACTTCGTCCAGCCTTTCAGGAGGCCTTTGCCTTCCACATAACCAAAATGTTAAAAGATAATTCTTAAAAGATCAACAAAGATCGCTTGGGTAAACACGGCCAAACATGGATCAGTAATTGATTGCGATAATCATACAATTTTCCTATAAATAACCAGATGATATATACCGTTTGATTTGATATCTGTTGGCGGATTTTACAAAACAAGGAAAAAATTATGGTATTCATTGCCAACGAGCAGCCCCACAGAGCTGATACAAGTATTGTATTTATAAACTTAATGCTATTAGGTCATGTTGTCTTCTTGGCACAAACGAATAATGTGCCGCGCATTGCAAAAATTGACATTTTGTTGTGAGACCGGTTTGACACAACGTCAGCCCGTTTTTTCCTGTTTATTTCTCCTCTTCTTTTTGAAACCAAAACATTAAAATAGCCCTTACTATTGATGCTACTAAAATAAACCGTTTAAGTTCACATCAAAATCTACCTTCGATTAATAAAGTTCCAAAGATTTATAGACCGATTTAAAATTCCATCATGCGTTAATAAACTCCAAGGTCTTTAAAAGTGAAGTTTGAGCATTTAAAGTGGGCAGCGTTTTCAAAAAGTGAAATCTACAACTTGAAAAAGGCAGTGAGCTTTACACTACAGAGAACAATGAAAAATCGGACAGCGACATGTAATTGGCAATAGTCTAGAATAGTGGAAGGATTGAATCTAATAAGCGTGATTCGCTTTTCTTTCTGTTGACTTGGTTTTTCCTTCTCTTCATGTCACAAGCTTCCCTTTTGCACACGGATACTAAGGCCGATTGTTTTTGTAAACTATACGGCACAGATTGTTTTTCTTTGAATAACCTTCCTGTGACAAAAATTAAACTACGGCTTTTTATGTACAGAGTTATAAAATGATTTTAAGCAGTTTAAGCGGTTTTGCTGACGATAACCAATTTATTTCAAAGGCAACGATGCCAAATTACTATTTATTTATAGTGTTATTTTGACACATTTACTTTTATCTGACTTTTGCATATGTACATATATATATTCTATTTTAGTTCTTATGTACAGTTGATGTGATGTCTTCCAAGATTTTATCAACTTAATAAATGTAGATGTAGATAGATAACCTCCTACTTTAACGTTTTGTATCAAATTTATTAATGATATGACAAAAAATGTACCAAGGAATTGGTTGGTTGCCAATTGCCTAGTCATAATCCTCGTTGTTGATTGAGTCTTCGATGGTGGGGTTACTCAAAATGTTGACATAAAATTGCCGCTGGGGCTCAGGAACAAATTTGGCGAGTTTTTTAAGGTCCTTGACTTTGTCTGACTTGAGTGAAATGTGCTCCGTGTAAAGTCTGGGTTGTGCTGCTGTCTGCTGAGCACCGGGCCTGGTTATTTTAATCTTTTTCCAAGGTTCATCCTTTTGGAATCCAAACGGCACCCAGACTTCTCCAGGGTGGTGCTTCATTGCCATTTTTTCATTCTCTCCTTTTTCCTCACCCCACCCAAAATTCATCCAGTGAATGTCTCTGCAAGACCCTCTCCCCGTCATTGTCCCTTAATACTGGTTTATAATGTTCCTCCGTACAGGGCTTCCAATCATGGAAGTCCTCCTGTCGCATCTTTGTTGCCACAAAGGGTTTCCTTGAGTTTGTTTTTTCAATTATATGAACCCAGTCGTCTGGAACAAAAACTTCTGCTGTTTTTTTTCTTTTTTCAATTTGGGCGAAGTCTCTATCATTTTCCAAGTAAGTGTGCCCTCTCTCTAAAAATTTGTGGTTGATTCGATGGCACATACCACTGTTGGTCAGCTTTGCGTAGAAGCCAATGATGGCGTTATTCTTGTTTTGCCCTTCTCATCTGTCTGAGTAGCTCACCGGCGATCTGAAAGAGGAAATAAACTTTGATTAGTGTTACCTAGTATACCAATCTAATAGAGGTGTCAGCATCCCTCCTGGGATGCACAAGGAGAAATGTACGGCTAAAAGTAAATAATTTGGAGATCCTTGTTATCCAATAACACAGTTAACTTCATGAATGTGAATATACGAAATAGTCATATATGAGAAGGCAAAATCCTTTTTCGCAATATCATTTTTAAGAATATGTTTACAATTGTTTAAATGCTTACATTATTTATCAGTCTAGTAAGAGGATCGTGATTGTGGGTACGGTTAATTTTTCTGATTTTATATTTTGTCAATGAAATTACTTAAACCGTCGAGCTATGCAGGCTACCTTTTTCACGTGCTAATAGTTTCTCGCATTTCCTGGGGACAAGTCACTCAGTGTCGTTTTTGCACTTGTTTTCCCAAGATCACATGACAGATGGCATTCAGAAACATCACGATTATATAATGAAGGCCCAGACATACGGTGCAACATTCTGCCCAATTACATCTTGTGTCCATACTGAAATTGCTGCGTGCAATATTGAAGGGGAAAACAAGACTTGCAACTACACCTGCAGTAGTAGAATCTAATTCTACTTCTGCAATATTGTGGGTAACAATTCCAGGGATTGAGCAAAAAAAAGAAATTTGCGCAAAACAATGCTCAAAATGTTACACCCTGTGTCTGGGGCTTCATATTGTTTTTAAACGCCAGCCCTTGAATTAACGCCTGATAAACAATGTTATGTTTTTCTGTTTAACGACTTCAACCAGAGCCAGCCGAGAATTTTCAACAAATGACAGCAAGAATTTGAAAGTAAAGAAAATGACTTTGTTCGTAGTCCAATCAATCAATCACGCTGGAGCAGGGTGATTGTTAACCATTGAAAATGTCAATTTGATTTGGGTGGTAACCATATTCTAAATCCCACTGCGACAAAAAATAGAATTATTTCAACAGTTGCCGCCCTTAAACCCTTCAAGTGTGGCCCGTTCCGCTCACAATAAGAGCTGAGTAAATTTCAACAAAAACTTTTATCTAGGGTTAAGTGATAATATGCTTTTTTCTAAGGAAATAATTTTACACTTAACAACTAGCTAAGTCCTTTCTACAATAACGTCCTGAGGACGAGTTAGGGTGCTTTGCTCTCGCTCGGAGGATTTGAATGTTACAAACCATCCCTAAGAGATGCAGTGTGACCACGGGAAGTCAGTCGGAAGTTTCATCCAAGGAAAGAAGAAAACAAAACAAGCCAGTAGCCAGAAGTTAACCGGCCTTCTCTAGTCATTTAATTATTACGAAGACATGTGAATCAAACATGATACAGCCGTTTGTGTCTGGCAGCTGAAACACAACTTCGCTAATTAACCAAAAGTTATTTAGTCCTGGTTAATACAAAGTATTCAATGCAGTATAATTCAATACCAGTGAAAAACAACCAGGGCACTTGCAACATCGGCAAGAGTAAAGGATGGTGTCTTTTTGTGTAAACCAACCACTGAAATCAAAGAATGCAAACAGTACAGTTCGACAACAAAGTTTGAAACCTGATAGAGTTGCAAGAAGTTGCGTAGCTCTTGGAAAACTTGGTCATTTGATGATTCATTAGTTTTGATCCTACATGATAATGGTAAAATATATGTGTATGTCTCAGATTGAGTTATAATCCAATCAATAAACTTGTTGTTGATTATATGACTGGTGGTTTCACGACAATGAGATAATTTTTATACATACAAATTGTGTTGATTGTTCATCGGTCCACACCCTTTGGATTCTATCTCACTTGGGTGTTTTTTTTTTTCTGGGAATTTTGCATGTGAAACTTTTACCTGTACAATTTTATTGGCTCACAAAGTCTAAACCTGTTGTAAAAAATAAGATCAAAACTAATTAATAAAAACATGAAATAGTTTCCTGAGAGGTCAACAACTTCTAGTTTATTAACAGGGTTCGTACTCGTTTGAGCTCTTCAAATTCCATGACTTTCCATGACTCTTTCCATGACTTTTTCAAGTTTTCCAAGACCTTAGGTTTAGCTGTCAGTTTCAAAAATTTAAAAACTTTCCTTGTTTTGGAGTATTTTTTTGACCTTAAACAGTTCAAGAGACGCAAACTCTGGTGTCCACCAAAATGCGTGCCGTTTGCTATCTTACATTGTCCTTGCCTTGTCATCTGCAGTAACAAATCAATCAAACAAAACTTTAATTTTCCATGACTTTCAAGGACCTACAATTAAATTCCATGACTTTAAAGGCCTGGAAAATGAAACTCTTAAACTCCATGATATTCCAGGTTTTCCATGACATGTACAAACCCTGTTATATTCTTCAAGATCAGTGGGTCATTTACAAAAAAAGATATCTCCAGCCTTTGTTCTCAATTAACGTTTTGATTGCATAATTAACTCTGCCCAAGTGAACAAAGTTAAAAATAGCTATTTGGCCCATGTGGCCTGGTTTGTGGACTCACAATGTAATATAACACTAGTCTTGAAAACTTACCGAAGCAGCCAAATAATTGCAATATCAACAACTACAAAGTGACATTTTTCTTAACTTTGTACCTACAGTAATATTCTAACGCGCAACAGCAATCTCTTTATCACGCCATGATGAGCCCAATAAGCATCTGCGCTGGAGGCTAATGTTAAGGTAACTAATACAGTAAAGCCTTTTTTCCAAGTGCTCTCATTTGACAGTTCACATGTCACTCTGATCCATTGAGATGGGAACAGAGAAACTTCGAATCAGAAAAACCCCGAATACGTTGTGTAAACAACTCATGATCGGGAGGTGGCGCATATTATAAATGCTTGTTTGCTGGCTGTGCTATGCTAACCTGTGACCCTGTTTGGCCAGGGCGATGTCCAACTTCACATGTGATGCTTGACAATACAATCAGCACAGATTAGTTATAAAAATCTAAATCAATGACCACATTTATTACATTTACCTTGCATTGTGGAAGTCCTGCGGCCGCTCAGAGGCTACATGTTTATTAGCTTTGGGCCTGATTTGCGTCTGGTTTGTATGTCTCAAAGAGGGCCAGGTAGCAGGGATATCAATCATCTCTTATTTGTGATCAACTCTTTAGTGCCTCACTGATGGGGCGATGAGACCCTGGGGATGCTCCTGAAACTTTCGGTGCGAGTTTGTGGCCAGCTTCTGGGAACCCTTGTCTTGTTTCAGCTGGACCAAAATATGTGATTTTCCATAACCAATTTCAGACCAAAATATGTGATTTTCTGTACCCTATTTCAGCCCCGACTCAAGATTGATTAAGTTAGTAGGGGTATCTGATTAATAATCTCTGGTACCAAGGAAGGGCTTCCGTTTCGTAAACATTTGAGATCGCATTTTTGAAAGTTTTTACTTCAAAACCATAAACAAGGACTTTTTAAGTCATCAAAGTGTTAGGATCTATTAAAGGGCTCTTACGAGAGTCCAAGGTTGTTTGAGCTTCGTTAGCTCCATAGAGCATGTGGTTTTCATGCTATTTCCAGCCACAACTATTGAGCTTGTAACGAGCCCAGTTTGTGAGAGATTGTCCAGATACCTAAAACGACTTCATTTCTTGATCAATGGGATCCTCACTTTCTAGACAATTAGCACTCCCTATTGCTGAAAGGTTTCGTTTAGGTTACAAGAGCTGCTACGCTTTTTCTGGTTGTGTGGCTTACAAGAAGTGTAAACCATCCAATGTAATGGTCTAAGATATTTATTCCTGGATTTGTCACGGTGAACAGAGTGCTTGTCACGTGGTTTACTATCGGGGAGGATAGGCTCCAGTCTACGCTCGGTGAATAAATTTGCGAGTCGCACACAGTTGACCTTTGCACCTTTATATGATAAGGACAGTATAGCAAAGTAATGAAGTCACTTCATCATTTTCTCATACGCATTTGAAAAATAGAATATTGTTGACGACAAAATATACTAAAATCGTCACTAAAATGTGTATTTCTATACTGTTGGAATTTAATTGCGTTACGCAGTACCAACTGAGATAAAGTAACTGTCAAGTTTGTCACATGCTCAGATGATATTTTATGTTATGCTTTACAGTAATGAGAGCAATTTAGCATAGTGTATAGTCTTTCCCTGAAGAAAAAAGGTTTTAGACCGGTGGGTCTTCGTTTTAGAGCAGTGGGACTTCGTTTTAGAACGGTGGGTCTTCGTTTTAGACCAGTGGGTCTTCGTTTTAGACCACAGGGTCTTTGATCTTCGGTCTTCATTTTTGGGTCTTCGTTTTCAACACATCCACCTGCACGGCCTCAGTATTGTTATTTACATTACTAGTAGTAATCAATGATTAGAGCAGTGCGTTTGTACAGTACTTTGCATGTTTGGACTGTTTGGTCTACTTTGGTGGTTCCTCTTTATTTTATAAATATTATTTCTTAACAACAAGCACTCTTTGTTCATAAAAGCCAATATTTCCTTTTGATAACAATGGTAGCTGCATCGCACGAAACATGTGCAAGACCATGTTGGGCGGGAAGCGATGAGAAGTGGCCAGGAGGCCTGGTAACATTACAAATTATGTGAGCATGCAATAGAAGTTATCAATACTCGAAGCAAATGTTGAATCCGTAATTGACACTCCTAATCAAGACAAGGAACATCCCCGTGAGTCCCCAAATTACGTAAAATACATAAAATAAAACCTCAGCTAGACAACGCCAAACTCAACTGTTTCAGTTGAGCGTGCTAGCTGAGGGCTGGGAAAGTAGCATTGTGCGGTTTCTTGAACCAGAGTAAACCTGCTACTGAAATAGTAGTGCATGCACAGTAGCCTTGGCGTGGTTACCCATTCGGGTACCCCCACCAGGACCACAAATGCCGGGACTACAGCCTGATCCAGGGGTCCCGCCTCTCTGCCACTTTCCTGTATACATCTGTATTTACAATAAAGCAAAATAACTAACGATACTGTGAAAATAAATATGGCTGGTAAAAAATAAAAAGCTATATACAGACATTCTTCTTTCCTTGTTCTTTTTTCTTTCTTCTTCTTTTTCTTCTTTTTTCTTTCTTTTATTTTCTTTTTTAATCTTTCTTCATGGCTTGTTTTTTTCTTATCTGTTGTTTCTTCTCTCTTAGCCTTCAGTCTGTAGGAAATAATCTAAGTTCAAACTAGTGCGGCTACAATTGTTTGCTTTTGAGCCTTGGAAAGAAAGCACTGAACTGTTGAACTACTTATGCAAAAGAAGTTAAGTCAAAGAATGGCTGATCTTTAGGCAGTTTAAATTTTCAAAGCGCTCAAATTTTCAGGGGTGATTATTCAAAACTTCAAGCAAACCAATGTTCCTGCTTTAAAAAGAACCTGCATTTGTTACTGTCTAATTACTGCTAAGAAAGCTAAAAGGTACGGTGAAAAGTGTTAAACGAATGAGCAAAATTAAGCTTTTGAACAAATCTCTGAGTTGCTCATTGAAAATCAGCACTATTTGCATCACAATTGGCAATATTTCTACAGCAAGGGCTTTACACTCAAAACAACTAATATTTTGTCACAAAGTTCGCATATAGCTACCTACTAGCGTCAGCAATAATCCATAGTATGGGCAGCATGTCACGGTTATGATGAAATGAACAACGTTTTTAATATATTCTAAAGGCCCGTTTACACAGACAATTTTTGCTACGATTTGTTTTTTCACTGTAAGATTGAAATCTCTGGCGATATCATGCTGAAATTGCACACATGCGATTTGAAATCGCACCTAAAATTGCCCGTGTAAAAGGGCCTTTAAGTCTAACATGAACATCAACAAACTAAAATAATAAATAAATATCAGGGTAGTTCAGTTGAATATGATGTGGTGTTTCCAGTGTTCTGATAAGCTGTTTCGTGAAGATTTTTCCTTTTAGGAGGTAGTGCTGGTGGAGGTGGGGATGGTGGAGGAATGTCTGGTGTTGAAGACTGTAGCAAAAGTCCAGCTGGCAGACAAGGTGAACATTCTGGCAGAGATTGTAGTGGTAGCAGAGGAGAAGATTCTGGCAGTGATCGTGGTGGTAGAGGAGGCGTAAATTCTGGTGAAGATGGTGGCGCTGGTGAAGGAAGGGATGGCAATCTGTATATAATAGCGTTCCTGCGGTCCACTGGTGGTGCACAATGAAAACAAAATACGTGGTGAAGAATGAGGAATCTAAAAAACAAAATTATCAGACGAACTAGAGCCAAAATAACCAAAATTAAAGTTGTGTTAAATGAAAGAGATAAAGGAGGTGCGTTGGGTATCCACAATGTGCTGGTGTATAGTGGCTTGAGGTTAAGTCCAGATATGGGTTGAGGGCAGAAAATGTAGACAACTGTGTTGAAGTGTTTCACGAAGTGTTCAACGGAGGCAAATGATGAATATAGGATGAAGGAAGTAAACATAAACTTGGTGATGAGGGAAATTATGAGCAGTTCAGGTAGGTGGGCCATTGTTGATAATGTGCAGTAAAAACATGGTGGCAGGCGGTGTAGACAGCAAAGCAAACTTCTTTACATGAATGTAAAACAAAATGTGAGGAACAAAATGGGAACAAGGTTGAGCAAAGTAAAATTCTTGAAAGTAATGAACATCTGGATGTAAACAATGGGAGGAAATGTAAAATAACTTCCGGTTGATCTGTTGTGCCTGGTCTTCATTAGTTGGATTATGAAATGGGCAATGCCACAAACTTTCATCAAAATATTTCGGCATGTTGCCCCATCAGAGGGGCAACATAAAACAAAAAACACGGCAACCGTAAAGTGAAACTGCAAATCATACATCGTGAGTGACCGTTGAAGTAGTAGTGTGTGAAATAACAGATTGACTGATTAATACAATAGACTTCTGTTCCAAATTGTCTTGCAAATGAAATCAAGGGAAATTTACCTCTTGCAAACTATCGTGTAATAAACACGCTAATAAATCTCACTCGCTTGGAAGTAGCTGTGCTAGTAAACACTGGCTGTTTCCATTGTTTCAATTGTTAGAGTAGTTTTCTTACAGAAGGAAACAACGTGTAGTCCCATGAGAGAATAAGTCGAATAATCAAATAGAAATCTATGCCGAGTGGCCACGAGAAGCGTGAGCATCCATGTTTCAGTCCATCATTTGCATAAATATCAACTTTTTTCCTGTCAGAAGGAAGATCAGAGAAACAATAACAGACTGCTCACATCATATTTTTAATGCAGGGATGCATGTGAGAGTGACAATGTAATTTTCCCAGGAAAAATTAAATTCTTGTAGCATGCGGTGAATAAATTTGCGAGTTATGCACAGTTGACCTTTGCGCCTTTATATGATAAGGACAGTATAGCAAAGTAATGAAGTCACTTCATCGTCATTTTCTCATACGCATTTGAAAAATAGAATGTTGTTGACGACAATATACTAAAATCGTCACTAAAATGTATTTCTATACTGTTGGAATTTAATTGCGTTACGCAGTACCGACTGAGATAAAGTAACTCAAGTTTGTCGCACGCTCAAATGATATTTTAAGTTATGCGTTACAGAAATAGCGCAATTTAGCGTAGTGTATAGTCTTTCCCTGAAGAAAAAAAGGTTTTAGACCGGTGGGTTTCGTTTTAGACCAGTGGGTCTTCGTTTTAGACTGGTGGGACTTTGTTTTAGAGCGGTGGGTCTTCGTTTTAGACCACAGGGTCTTTGATCTTCGGTCTTCATTTTTGGGTCTTCATTTTCGACCCATCCATCTGCACAGCCTCAGTATTGTTATTTATATTACTAGTAGCAATCAAAGAGTAGAGCAGTGCATTCGTGCACATACTCTACATGTTTGGACTGTTTGGTCTACTTTGGTGGTTCCTCTTTATTTTATAAATATTACTTCTTAACAACAAGCACTCTTTGTTCGTGAAAGCCAATATTTTCTTTTGATAACAAGAGTAGGCACATTGCTACCCGCCGCTACGAGTGAAACGTGTGAGACCATGTTGGGCAGGAAGCGATGAGAAGCAGCCAATTATTCAGAGGCCTGGGAACATTACATTATGTGAGCGTGCAATAGAAGTTATCGATACTCGAAGCAAATGTCGAATCCGTAATTGACACTCCTAATCAAGACGACGAACATCCCTGACATTTTCATGCGGGAGTCCCCTCCCCCTTCCCGGGCCTTTAATACTGACATGCTTTTCTCTTTCGCTCAGGAAACATGACAATTTTGCACCCAAGTTTCATGTGGTGTAAGAGTTTCTAATGCCTCCGCTTGGTGAAAGAATATGAAACTGTGGTACAGTACCAATCCTGAAAAAAAGGACTCTCCTACGGAGATCTCCTACGCAGATGTTCAGTTAATGTATTATTTCTCTGCAGGTTAGCTAGGTGAAGACCAGAAACAGCATGGCAGCTCTTGTATTAATCAAGGTAAAACATTTCACTAAAAGGGAGTGCTAATTCTCAAAAAAGTTATAATCCCATTAATCAAGAAACAAGCTAGCTGCAAATACATCTGGGCAGTCTGACAAACTATTTCACAATGACTCGTCAATCGTATGTCTTGTAGGACAATTATTTTTGATAGGAGAACTTCTGTAATTTGCAAAATCAGCTAACAACGCAAGTGAAAATAAATGAAAATAACAGCTGTAGCACATTTGTAGGAGCCAAGTGCCCGGCCAAGCGCTCATCATATTTATTGCGCAAACCTGGGGCTCAAAGCAGAACACTGTTCAAAGGTGGCAATGAGATAAACAAATCAAAATCTACCAATGAAAACCTTTTTAACACTCCTGCATTTCTAAAAGGTTCATTTTATCACTTATTGCTATTCCAAGAGTGTTTGCAGTCCTCGTTCTTTCTTTCTCCTCCACAGACTTTCCTTTGCCCCCCACCATCACAGCTTTTACGATGTTCAATATGTTTTTTAACAGTACTTGCCTAAGTGATGTAAAGTTTTGTGTTGAAGGCAAAATTGTTCCGGCCCATAAGTTGCTGTTGGCGGGAAAAAGTCTAGTTTTCAATGTGATGTTTGGTGGTGAACTGGCTGAACAAGAACATATCAATCTCCCTGACTGCGAATATGAAGGTATGCTTGAGTTTTTGCATTTCCTGTACACCGAGAAAGTTTACTTGAGTGGCATAAACGTGATGCACAAGTTTTGTATCTGGTTGAGAAGTACATGGTTCCTAGCCTCACCAAGAGACGTAGCAGCTTTCCAAATTTAAATTTAGACACATCAAATGTGTTTTCCGTCTTGGAGCACGCAGATTTCTTTTCAAATGATCATCTTGCCAGTGACTGCTGGTATTCTGTGGACAAAAATGCAAAAGACGTTTTGTCCAGTGGCGAGTTTCTCGCTATTGAGCAATCTGTTCTTGAAAACGTTGCAAGAGATGTTGAACGTTGAAGAAGTGGTTTTGTTTAAGGCTGTTGATTGCTGAGTCATAAAGGAATGTGATAATTTTTGTTTTTATTTCACAGCACAACCAAGTAAAGGAGGAGCATGCAAGAAATTTAACTATTTACAAATATTAATAAAATCACTAAAATAATGAAAAATGAAGACAAATTGTGACATATTACAGTATTTTTAACAGTGACAGAAAACTGAAAATAAAAAAATATTTCTTCTTATATAATGGTATTGACAAAGAATCACAAGTTGTTTCACATAAACATAAAAAAGACCAATAAATAATTGTGGGACTACAGCCTGATCCAGGGGTCCCGCCTCTCTGCCACTTTCCCATATACATCTGTATTTACAATAAAGCAAAATAACTAACAACACTGTGAAAATAAATATTGCTGGTAAAAAATAAAAAGCTATACACAAAGACATTCTTCTTTCCTTGTTCTTTTTTCTTTCTTCTTTTTTCTTTTTCTTTCTTTTTTTCTGTCTTCTTTTTTCTTTTATTTCCTTTTTTTAATTTTTCTTCATGGCTTGCATTTTTCTTATCTGTTGTTTCTTCTCTCTTAGCCTTCAGTTTGTAGAAAATAATCTAAGTGATAAAAGTGTTGACTAGCCTGCATGACTCCTGCCATTCGCAGATGAAATGAGATCCTTTCTGTAGGGCCGTCACACCCTGATATAATTGGTCTACCAACAGGTGTTGGTTTGTGAATCTTTGTAAGTGTGTAAACAACTGGTATTCACAGAGGGTTGGGTGTGAGGGAGAGCCATTTAGCCGTCATTTCGTCTATGTGGCCTTGTAGTAGTGATCAAATCAATTGATGACCTTTTTTGGCTGTGGTGTCAACCATAGGTTTGTCTAGGGGTCAGTAGTTATGTATATCATCAAGTTGGACTAGACCCTCGTTAAGTTTATTTGTTCTGTTCATTATGACGGTTGTGGTACCCTTATTGGCTTTCTTCAGTACAATGTTCTTGTCACGCAATAGTTCTTTGAGAGCATTTTGCTCTTTGTGTGACAGGTTGTCTTTCAGCCTGTTCAGTTTGATATTAGCAACGTCAAATTTGACTTCTTTTAGGAAGGGGGTCCCAGTCTGACTTGACGTGGGAAGGATGAGGTTTTTTATTGTAACCGTGAAATATGTACTTAAGGTGCATTCTGGCAAAATGACTGAAATCATTGAGTAGCTGGTGCCTGATAATGTTTTCTCTTGTCAGGGGAGCAGGAATGAATTTCAAAGCTCTGGATAGCAGGGTGATTTGCTCATTTGTCAGCCGTGTATTTGACAGGTTTTTGATATATTGTTTGTGTGACTCAATGTTGTTTTGAAAGTGTTTTTACTCTGATTTTTCTCCGCTCTAATCTTTTCCGGCTTTTAACTGCTTTGTTATCTGTGTTGTTTCTTTTCCCTTCCTCCCTTATTTCTAAAGGGTCAGATAAGACAACAGGATAAAATTCACTTTTTTTATTCGTGGCTTGTGATCTCATTTGTTCTAGCAATATATCGACCTCTCTGATCTTGGCTTTCAACACTTCGGCTAGCTTGTTGTCTTTCTTATCTTCGTTCGCATTTCTATTTCTAGCCGGCATTTTGCGGGAAGACTGGTTGGTTTCATGGAAACTTCTGCAAGACTTAGCTTGTTCGAGCTTGCTGTACTTATTCTTAAGCCTTTCTGTGCCAGCGGTGAAATTTCACTAGGGCCCCTACAAGAGCCTGTTCGGCTTTCTTTCTAATGGAGTTAATGTCTTTCTTAAAGTCCTTGTCAGGCGCGATGTTCTCCCGTGCATTGTATCTCAAAGTCTTGGGGCATGAGCCCTTCTCCAGGTGAGTATTCAGCAGACTGATAGAGTAATTGGAGCTGTCAATGTTGTCCTGGATGGAGTTTAGCTCTTCTTCATGTCGTGATCTCTTTCTATCGGAGCTGCCAGTAGTTTTAGCGGACTTTGGTGGTATTTCTCTTTGGCGCTTTCTGTCTCTGTCGTTGCTTGTCGTGTCAGAGCGTACAGGGTCTTTGGTTTTGTGCTCGGGCTTCTTTGGCTCGTTCGTTGTCTCCTTCTTGCACTCTTGTCTTTGAGCATTTGGGACACTGTCATTACTAGAACCGACATCTTCGTAAGACATCGGTGTCCATTCTGGTATCCTCAGTGGCAGGATCTGTCTCTTTGGTCGATAAAAGACCATCAGCAGTAAGTTTGGTCGCTGCCATTTCACAAGAGTATTGCTGAGGCGAGACTGCAGTTTCGATTCTAAAAGAATCTCGTCAGTTGCCACTGATGGTTCTGTGAGCAGTCAGAGTAGATTATGCTGTTTTGAGTTTATATATCCCCACTGACCATTATTCAGATTGAAAAATGCCGCCAGTTTTTCTATTCGTTCCTGAAATGAACCAATGAGTTCTCTAGGAGCTCAGCCATTGGCATGAAGAGATTTTCGATCCAGATGTCAGTTAAGGTCTGTGTGTTTTGGTTCTGGAAGAAGGCTAACGTTTAGCTTCCCAGATATGATTGCTAATGTACAGACTAGGGTATTTTCTCTGAGAGCCATATATGTTCTTTGAAAATGTAGGTCTTCTGCTCTAAAAAGATCTTAAAGCCTTTAGTGAACGTGGAAAGCATAGTAATCTCATGCGAAGCAGGATGGGGCATGTCCATTAATAGTCAAACTGAGTAATAAAAGTGTTGACAAGCCTGCACGACTCCTGCCATTCCCAGATCAATAAGTTATAAAGCCTTCATAGCTTAGCTTTAACTAGGATGTCTTTTAGGGATTTTCTCTTGCGATACGAGATGATGGGGGGCTCCTTAAAGATTTCTCGCAGTAGCGGGGCGCTTATTCAAAGGGGGCATTTATTCGCGGGGGATGCTAATTCAAGGATTTACGGTATGTTTGAAAAGTATGGGAATATTGCAAGAGTCTTACTGTCATCAAAATTGCATGTTAAGTGTATGTTTAAGCGAAAAAAATCAATGTAAATCTACCTCGTTTTCTCATCCCTCTGTGGCAAAATTACCCGGCATAGTCAATCAAATCCAATCGAACTCAATCAAACTCAATTCATTGATTGAGTTCGATTTAGTTTGGCAATCAAACCTAATCGAACTCACAAAAATAATTGGACAATCAAACTAAATCGAACTTTTGATTTCTCAATTCTTGATTTTTTTAAAATTCGAATCGACAAATTTTTAGAAACGGATCTCACTAAAAAAGTTAACGTTAAAAAGCAACGACGTTTCGACCACTTGACGGTCATTTTCAGGTTGAAAAGTAAAAGTTTTGCATGTGCCCAAATATATACAATTGAGTATAAGAATGCTAATGAGACACTGACTAAAACTCTAAAATATTTACATAGAAACAATACAAGAAAATTGCAGCATGAGTAATAAAAACGTTAAGGTGATAAAAACGATTTAAAAATAAAATAATTAAAATAATTAAGTAAATAGCTTCGCGCGGATCAAGTCACTGTTCAATTTTGGTTGAAGTTTACGAATAAAAAGCATTTCAAAAATCAAACAGTCGAGTTTACTCTGACATTCTTTCAAAATCCTGAAATTGCTTCCAATGTTCTCTGGATCCTTTCCGTGCTCATCCTTCACGTGGCTGCCGATTGTTGATTGCTTATGTTCCTCCACACGTTGATGTAGGTGTCGACTCGTGAAGCCGACACAGTCTGCATCGCACAGACCACACTTGTAATAATAAACAACGTTTTGTTGATTCACAATTGGAGGTTTATGTTCCTTTGGTTTGAATTGTCCTTTGATCTTCTGACTTGTGTAAACAGGCTGGACAACGGCATCAATCGTTTGACTGAGATCACTGATTTGGTGTCTTACCACATTCGCTGATTTCTGGTCTTTGAACAGTAAGACAATTTTGATGGGAACATCTTGTTTGTCGGTTACTTGTTGTTTAGAACACACATTCTCAGTAACTTTCATTTCAATAAAATGTCTGATGGTGTTCTCTGTGAGGGTTTTGGGATAATGCAGGTGAGCAAAAACCATTTTAAGATGCATCCTTACTGCGCATGCAAATTCACACGCCACGTCATGCATTGAGCACGCATGCTAAGTGATACAATGAACAATGATAGGGCAGATGGCCATTGCTATAACTTTTCCTGGATTTAACAATCTTGGACGTTCAGTGACCTCTATTTTTCATTTGATGAATCATTTTCTCTACTGAGTTTCTATGTCTAGCAAAAAAATGAAAATCTATCAATTAGAAGTCTGATTTTTTTGGAAAATGCACCATCGAATTCCACTCTTTTTTGCTTATCATTTATCTGTGCGGCAGTTTCAAATGCTTCTTGGGGGTTTAAGTTTTGTGAAAAAGTTGGCAACATTTAGAATATTAGTTTACGCAACAGACCCACTTCTACAAAATGTGAGTAAGATTGTTTACCTTTGTTGACTCACCGATATTTTTAACTATAAACCCCTGTAGACCATGCTGAATTACATGAGACAATTTTTCAAAATCATGGTACTTTTCTGCATGCTTTATCTCTGAAACAAAGTCCGTGACCCCCAATTTTTGTGCATTTCTGATACAAGTAGCTCATAATCTGACTGCAGTAAAAATTTAAAAAATCCATCGACTGGAAAATTTGTGCACGAAACTCGTTAAAAGTCTCTTGCAAAACTTTGCTGCATTAAAAGTCCGAAGCCATGATCAGGACATGCGCAAACAAAGGGAAAGGAATGTGCCCTTGGTTTTAGCAGATGTTCCTGGGGATGAAGATTGCGTGACGAGCCCAAAGACGGTCTGCGCAGGAGGCTAGCATTTGAAAATAGGCCTGTGCACATCCACCCCTCCCTCAAAAAAATCAACATAAGATAGTTTGAAATATTTGCTTGTGGATTTAATAGCCAACAAATTTAAACTTAATGAATTGGTAGTTATATTTATTGATCAAAGGGAGCCAGCACTGGCACTGGTTCTCAAAATGCAAATTGTTCTCTTTTCGGAAAGAAGCAACAGAGAACTGTTTTTTTATAAAGTGGGATAACTTTATTCTACTGTAGATCACTTACAGCGCCTACTTCAGCATTCTTATGTAAACTTTGTAATTTCTGCGCACGTCATAAAAATAGCATTAATAAATAGTATTATGTCCTGCGCAAGCTTTCTCCTAACTTGTGCAACTTTCAAGTTAACTCACATTTACAGTACATAATTTTAATGGAAAGCAATTTCTTTTCGTTTTAACCTATTCAAAGTAAGCAGAGGAAGTTGGAACCAGATGCTAAACAAAGTACCATTCATGAGATGATGCTTTGTTAAGGTATCTTATTAAAAACTTGACCTTGTCTTGGTTGGTTTTTGAAAATAATATGTAGCACATCTTAAACGACATTCCTCTGTTCAGAAAGATATTAAGCTTTTTGCGATCATGGCAAGAGATCGGTATGAACGAAATGAAAACGGGTCTCTACCATACTTTCAAAGGGAGGCGCGGTGGCCTCATGGTCAGTGCGCTCGTCTCCGGATCGAGCGGTCCGGGTTCGAGCCCTGGCCGGGGACATTGTGTTGTGTTCTTGGGCAAGACACTTTACTCTCACAGTGCCTCTCTCCACCCAGGTGTATAAATGGGTACCGGCGAACTTAATGCTGGGGGTAACCCTGCGATGGACTAGCATCCTATCCAGGGGGGAGTAGAAATACTCCTAGTCGCTTCATGCTACAGAAACCGGGATAAGCTCCGGCCTGATGGGCCACTTGGCTCGTATGCAGACTTTACCATACCTACCATACTTTCAATGGTGAAATTTCATCGTTTCATTCAACGCAAATATTATAAAAGTAAAAGATTAGCCGAAATTTAATGAAAACAAAATGATGCCCGTCCAGGAATCAAACTTTATCCTTTTTGGGACGCGTGATTCATGCGCAACAAGGTGTGCTCGTGACTGAGCTAAGCTATCAAGCACACCAAACAATTTTTTCTGTGAATCCTCTACACCAGCACAGTGATGACTGAGCTCCTTTGAAGTGGACCCCCTATTAAGCGGACACCATCTATTATTAAGTGGACACCAGCTTCAGTCCTTAAATTTTCTTCCCACATTTACTGGGGCAGACCAGAAAGGGAAAAATCGGTTCATCTACTTTACATAAACATCTCTTCTGTGATCTAAATTATACACCATAAAATCCCTACGATTGTTTGGATTTCTTTCTTTTTCTTGTTCTGCCCACCACTTTCTGTGGCAGTCAGATCCCCAAAAATTGACACGAGAAAAGGAAATGTAACGTGAAGCCAACTAAAATGCAAAATCAACTTAAACTCAACAGGGGCATTATATATCTATCAGCTTAACCACCCCACTGCAACAGCATGTCTTAAATCAAGACAACCTCTCATTTGTGGGACATACTACAACTAGTATGCTACTTACACTTGTGCAATACTGCAAATTGGGTATATGATGGACATGATGAATTTTGCAAGATCAAGTAATTTCACTTTGATAAAAAAATTAAACACCGGAATACTACAAAAAAAACCCTAAAAAATATAGGATACAAACCCCGGACACAAAATTACTAAAATCCTGAATGCATGAAAAATCCTAAACGCTGGATTAATTAAACCGGGAACACAAAATTACTAAATTCCAAGAATACTTAACAAACCCTAAAAACGGATTATAAAGACCTGTACGTCTGGGAATACTAAATCACAATGCTGTCGTCAATATTAAACTTCATGATTTTTTTTACGTGGAGTTTAGTCACCATTGAGCTGCAGTCTATAGTATTATTTAAAGTTTACATTATAACATTACATTATTGGCCAAATGTTCCGGGAATGTACTGTGACTTGAACACAAGAACGTCACAAAAAGTAAAGACTTTTGTCAAGGTAGCTGGGATTGTATGTTATGTTTGTTATTTTTGTGGTACTCTGGACACACGCTTCCTGTACAGATGTTCTTTGCTCTCTGCAGCCAAGCTAGATAAAGACCAGAAAAAGTGTAGTGGCTCTTGTAATTAGAACAAAACCTTTCACCAATAGAGAGTGCTAATCGACAAGAAAGTGGTAATCCCATTGATCAAGAGACTCAATTCGCCCTGACAAACTGTAGCCTGCATAGCAGGCGTTAAACAGGTAAAGGCAAAGCGCGAATGGAAGGAGGGGGACTTTCCCCGTTTTATGCCTGCAACGTATGCTAACAAACCGACACGCAGTGGGCTGGTATTAAACTCAATAGTTCAGTTATTGCTGATACAGTGTTTGCTCCCCTGTGGTGCTGCTTGTCCAAAATCAAAGGCTCCCTGAGCCAGCTCGTGGATGAATAGTTGACTTCTGCCTCTATGGCAAAACGAGTCTGTGCAAAACTATTCGTATGAAAATGCATGTCACCTGCAGGTTTGTTCTCTTGAAAATCAAGTCATTTTCATATGAAATGTTTTGCATGAGCATTCGTTCTAAAAAAGAGGCAAACAGCAACTCCGAAGTGAAAGTAAAGTCTGCATATGAACCAAGTGTCCCATCAGGTTGGCACTTATCCCAGTTTCTGTAGCATGAAGCGACTAGGAGTATTTCTACCACCCCTAGATGGGATGCTAGTCAATTGCAGGGTTACCCCGCAATATTAAATTTGCCAGTACTTATTTATACACAAGAGTGGAATGAGGCACTGTGAGAGTTAAGTGTCTTGCTCAAGAACACAATAAAATGTTCCCAGCCAGGGCGCGAGGCCAGACTGCTCGAAATAGAAAAGAAATACAAAAATCAAATAACACATTGTTTACACAGACAGCTTATAAATTCTAAAATGAATAATAATTTTCATTGGAATTGGACCATTGTTATCATATTAACTTGTACATGATGTAGTGTCAAAGAATAACAACAGTCTGTTTCAAAATAAAATCACTAAATGAGAGTTCACCATATTTATCAGTCAGTCCAAAATTGACAATATAATTACGTATATGAGTCAAGTGCATTTTGGGTCAAGGTAAATTGGTTATGGTCCTTGTTCAGTTAACATTATGAAACAGCTGTATAACAATGATTACTGATAAGTTAATAAAGCTGGGGAATTTTAAGCTCGGTAATGAAATGTGAAGGTGAATTAATCAACATGACACGAGCGTGGGACAAAGAAAAATTCTGAGTCCCCGACAGGAATCAAACCCATGACCTCCCGAACACCGGGCGGGCGCTCTATCCACTGAGCTACCAGAACTCATGGAGAGCAAGGTCATTTAACTGAGTTCATATATGATAGGTGTCCTGCATACTGCTAGGATCAACGCTATCGCATTCATCGTGAGTAGTGATAAGTTAATAAAGATGGAGAATTTTAAGCTCGGTAATGAAATGTGAAGGTGAATTAATCAACATGACACGAGTGTGGGACAAAGAAAAATTCTGAGTCCCCGACAGGAATCAAACCCATGACCTCCCGAACACCGGGCGGGCGCTCTATCCACTGTGCTACAAGAACTCCTGGAGAGCTCAGTGGATAGAGCGCCTCCTCTCCATGGACATAGTTCTATAGAAAAAAAACCTTATAAACTCAATAAAAACATTCCCTTCCCTTCCCTTCCTTTCAGGTTCATGATTGAAACAAAACCGTCTGAAATCATTCTTAAAATATTGAAGGAAATACTTATTTTTTCTATAGATTTCCTGTTTACCTGCAAGCTACAATCAAATTGTTTATGTTTGACTTAACTTAAAGTAAACAAGATTTTGTCAATGTCCATGTCTCACTTAAGTGAAATTGGGCAAAACACTCTTCGCAGTCATGGCATTCTCCAGTTGATTGTCTAAAATAAATTTCAAACTCACGTATTGTAATTTTTGCATAATAGTAAATCATTGTTGTGAAGGTGAATTAATCAACATGACACGAGCGTGGGACAGGACTGCCAAGAGTATTTTGCCCAATTTCACTTAAGTGAGACATGGACATTGACAAAATCTTGTTTACTTTAAGTTAAGTCAAACATAAACAGTTTGATTGTAGCTTGCAGGTAAACAGGAAATCTATAGAAAAAATAAGTATTTCCTTCAATATTTTAAGAATGATTTCAGACAGTTTTGTTTCAATCATGAACCTGAAGGGAAGGGAATGTTTTTATTGACAGTTTATAAGGTGTTTTTTTTTTCTATAGAACTATGTCCATGGAGAGGAGGAAGGGAAGTAAGAAAGTTTTATACAAAGAGGCTCTGGCCCAGGGTCAAAGACCTATCCATTTTACAGTGTTTTTAACAAGAAAGGCTTTCCTTTCATATACATGTAGGTTCTAGCCTGAAACCCCTTTCACAAACCTAATGTGGCCCACTAGATCTTATTTCTGGTATAGATAATCAATTAATGTTTGAAATCCCTGTCCTGTTTAAAAGTCTTATAATACCTCCAGCCTGAAAAAAAGTACACCTTTAGTCGACTGTGGGAAGAAGTCCCCCAGCTTGGTGCAATACACTAATAAGGGTAGTACATATTGTAGTGCATGCAAGTAAAATAACAATAATTTTCTTTCTTGGAAACAAAAATCAAGGTATTTTATTCCTATATATCTTGGTAATTTTTTTGTGCTAGTCTCACTAGTAATAGATTTTGCAACGATTACAGAACATACTTATATAGACAAGTATCAAGCATTCTCTTCTCCATAATTCAAGTTTTGGTGTCAGTTTGTTTAAATCTCTCATTCCTAGGAGCAGTGTATATTTACTCAATCGTACATGTAGGGTTGCCTTGCATATCATCCGTAAAGAAATTTTCACTCTGGTCGAACTGCATGGAATACAAAAGAAATGTAGTGTGAACGACAACAAAACTAAAAGATAAGGCAATTTGAAATTTTTTTCCCCTAAGTATTTAAAAACAAGCTTACGAATCTTGAGCTTGTGATACTAACACGGGCAAAATTTCAGTGTGCACCAGTAGTCTAAATGGACACACACTAGGCCCCGACGAACTGTAAGCTTTATCTTTAATGCAAGCGAAATCTCCCCGTAATGAGAACTAGATACAACCAAGATGGTGGACGAATGAAGGCTGATCGCGCGGGCTTTTATACAACAATGAATGTCACTTACCGACCGACTACAGCGGAGTGCCGCTGGACAACCAGCCTACTGGCGTGGCTTCTTTTTCCTTCTTAAACAAATAAGCATGCAAACAAAGAAACACTAGGCGATAAGTCGGTATGAAATACACACACAGGTTATGTACGAGAAACGAGAAATGTACTGTGTGAAGAGCAGTCTAAAAGTCTCGGACCAGATAAGAGGAAAAAAAACTAAACAAATGCTGAGAGACAGCTAAATGTCTAGAATTGTCCGGCTACGGCTAAAGGATTAGGATCGACCGGGCTACTTCAACTCTACTACATAGTCCTGAAGACGTTGCGGGAGACGCCGTTGCCGAGTTGGACGTTTGTTCACTGCAGGGCTAACACTTGGAGAGGGGGCAGGTATAACCTCGACGTCATCCAGCGAACTGGGTTGGCTATCCTCACCATATCTCGGGACATCTTCTGCCGGGACAAAAGCGGAAGGTGGGGACGATAACTCGATAGGGATCCCTGGGGCAGGTGGAGGTAACGGGGGGCTTTCTGGGGAAGGTTCCTCGTTGTTAGGAAGTCCTCGATCATCAATAGGAGGGCTCTGGTCGACACCGATGTCAAGATCGCAGTCGCTGGACTCTTCTTCACTGGGGCGCCAGGGCGTGTGTACTCGGATGGGAGCGACCTTATAGCACTCGTTCTTCCCACAGTACAAAACGTTTCGTAGCTGTAACCCAACAAACTTGCGAACATTGCACCACTCATCGTCCACTAAGACAACGAGGTATCGGTCACGACTTTGGGACTTATTACGATCACAGTAGAGGTAAACTAAGTCACCAACAGTTATTGAAGGAGAGCTGCGCAAGTCACTATGCAGGGCTTTTGACATTTCACTGTGGGGATGGTTTACCAGTCTTTGTAGATGCTGCTCGCGTATTAGCGCCTGATCTGTTAGGGGAATCTGAGAGTTGGTAAACTGATCTCTCTGAGTCCACATTTCTCTAGAGGATAGGCCGTGGCAGCAGATTCTTGAGTTCAGGTGGGCAGTGGCTACGGACAGAGACCTAGGAGAGACAGGGCCACCTTCCGGTTGCAACCGCTGGAGTTCGTGTTCCAACTCTTGGATTGCTTTTTCAGCGACAGGGTTCTTGTTCTGATTCTTCACGCGACCTATCTCAAGGCTAATCTTGTGTTACAATAGGACTTGGTCATTCATGAGAGCTCTGAAGGCGGGCGCTGGATCACACTGAATGACAGCGTTAGGCCCATCAAGGGGTTGTAGGCCGACACATAATTGGATTAACCCATCGCATAAGGTCCCATGCTTCTCGTCTACCATGAGGAGGGTCGCAGTGTAGGAGGTAACACACTCTCGGAACACCAAAATAAGTTGGCGAGACTGCTTCAGGATATCGGCTGCGAAGGAGACACCCACTGCTGCTGGAGGATCAGAAGTTGACTGTTCTATAACAGCGTGGGGGATGTGGCGAAGTGCAGCGCAAGGATGACAACCAAGAGAAACGCGCTCTAGGGCCTTGTCTAGGTCAAGGGCGTAAAAGTAGCAGCTGACAACTTTCTTAAGCTGGAGACACGATGGATGAGACAACCTGAGGTGTAGGGCAGTTAGTAAACCATCTAAGACCTGTCTGGGCACTACGATACAATCACACGAAGGAGCCAAAGGCTCAGTCTTTTTCACGACTAAGAGGCCATCACTGGAGATAGAGGCGACAGACAAGTACCTTTTCATGTCCTTAATGTTAGTAAGCTTCTTGGACGAACGAGTCCCTTGTATCAGGTGGGCACACGTTCGACGTAAGTCCGCGCACTCAGATTGGATAGACAACCAAGTTTTTCGACTTGTGAAAGGGAGGTTCGTCTGACCAGATAGGACGTCCTGGGCAGATAGGTGTCGGACGACAGATTCCTCAGCTTGGGTGATGAATTTGCACACCTGACAAGAAGGATCAAAGCAGTCCGGTGCATTGTGGCTTGCAAAGTCAGAAGGTAGGATCGCAGCACCAGCAATATGCCTCATGTTGGCTTGGAAGCGGCTGACAGTTGACAAATAAGTCGACACTCGCGGGCTAGCAGAAAACTCTCCCCTGCACATTTTCTCGAAGGCCTGGACACAAGGCTTACTGTCGGTGAGCATGCAGGCCTTGTGTTTAGATTGTATTAAGTAGGGGCTAGAGTGTTTTGTTGCAACACCAATCGCAAGTGCTTCCACTTCGCACGGTAACCAGGATAATTGGTGACTACGCAACTTTGCACTAAAGAAACCAGCGAGGGCTAGCTTGTCACCCCACGAGATGTAGAGAGTGGCGGCGATGCCGGGTCTCTTGACAGCAGCGTCGGTCACGATCCATAACTGGTCATCTGGCTTTGGGAGAGTAATTGTTTGACTAGACGCCACGGCAGCTTGAGCAGACTTGAAGGCTTCAGTAAGATGTTCGGACCAGATAATGTTATCCTGGGACTGTTTTCTGGCTACAGCCTCGTCAAGAGGGGCCAATAGAGCAGAACAATGTGGAACAACACGAGCAAGGACCTTGACCGCACCGATAAAGGACTTCATGCCGCCAACTTTATTGGGAGGACTGCACGAGGACAGTGTTGAGACGCGATGAGGGCTGGCGCAAAGAGTGCCTTGGGACCAAGTCCAACCCACGATGGAAGTAGTTTTGGGGTTGATGATGGTCTTCGACGCCAAAAGGTGCAGGCTAGCTTTATGGAGAGCTTGGAGAACAGAAGACCAATTTCGGAGCTACTCGTCTGGGCTGTTGCCCCCACAATACAGATCATCTGCTATCTTGACTACGATACCAGCCTGGAGGAGGTCACCCAAGACGTGACACATAAGCTCTTCAAGTGCGGTTTCCGAGCCAGGTATACCCATGGCCGACCGGGCATAGACACGTACACCCCGGAATGGGGTAGCGACTCTGCAGTACTTCATGGACTCACGGGCAAGAGGGATCTGATAGAAGGCTCTGGTTAGGTCAGACGATGATGTGTCTCCACTGGGCTATGCAGCGTAGGGTAGAATCCACGTCCGGGAGCAGGGAAGGCTGGGGTTTGCTATAACGACCTACGTCTGCGAAGTCAGTGACGAGATGAAAGCCACCCGACGACTTTTTGACCAGGAACGACGGGTTAAGATACTCAACAGAAACATCAATGTCTTCGGGGCGACGGAACACGCCAAGATTTTCCAATTCACCGAACTTCTGCTGGAGCTCGACAAGTTTATCGCGACCATACAGGGGGAGGCGACCTTTACGCTGAGGAGGCTCTACCGGGCCCATATTTACTTTTGGCTGAACGGGACCAAAGGCGCCATTGTAGCCGGTAATTGCTGGATCAAAGACGGAGTCGTACTGGACCAAAAGGTTACGGAACTTGGTTGTGATGTCTGGAGGGAGGAGGTTGTCGGGGTCTAGTGCCACGCCCTGGGAGTACTTTGACTCTGAAACTGGAACTGAACACACCTTGTGGTATGGAAGGTTGTCAACTGGGTTGGAAGACTGATCTGGAGTAGACGGACAGAAGACAGGGTTGACCTGGCAAAAGTGTTCATTTCGTTTCAGGACATAAGGCCTATCTGAGAGGTTAGGAATACGCACTCTACCAGCAACGCTTGTGATGAGACAGGGAGGCGGCCACATGTCGACGACTTTGGCCGAACGGGTGTTAGTGGCATCAAATCAAGGCTCTAGAGCGTACTCAGCATCAGGTAAGGAATCTTCCGGGAGAACTATTTCTATAAAGTCGCCAGGCCAGACGGTAGAAGAAGAGGGTGCACGCAGCACTTGTGCATGGCGGACAGCAGAGTCGGAGGATGGTTGACAGATCCGTAGGTGAAGATGGTACCATCCCCAAGGATGACCTGGCGTTTGGCAGGACGAATGGTTATGTCATTCGCTTCCATGAAGGGAGTACCAGCTAAGACATCTACGTCCAGATTCTCCACAACAAGACCTTCAAATTGAAACGAATGACTCCCACGGGTGAGGCTCAGGCGAGTTTCCCCCAGGACTTTCAAAGGAGAGGAGCCATCCGCTTGATGAGCCGACTGTGAACTGTGCCAAATCCCTGCACCGAGCCTCTGTACAGCAGAGAGCCTGATCATGTTACCTGTGGCACCGCTGTCAATGATGACTCTAGCCTGATGATGGCCGAAAAACGTGTCAATGTATGGGGACTGACGAACGAGGACCCTCCTGGATGTATCAGACGTAAATGGATCACTCTGCTCGACCAGATTCTGATGACGCGGCGGGTCAACATTACTTGACAAAAGGTCTAACTCAACGCTGTCGTCATCCAGGATTAAAACAATCTGATGAGCTTTCAGAAGGTACAAACGGTCCTGTTCAGGAAGGAACCCACATTCGCTTAAAAAGTGGCTGTGAGAAGCGCGGCCAGCTTGTTTACAGAGGGGGCATTCTTTCACCTTTTGAGAGGAGTGTCCCGGGAACCTCGCAGACGACTTACTGTAAGTCGGTGTACCCCTCCAAAAAGAGGACTTCAGAGTGGCAAATGAGGCTCCTGTATGCATGACTTTTGTGTCTTCAGCAGAACAGATTTCATCAAGGAGTGAGTCCAGCGCCTGGGAGATCTCAGGCTTTAAGGACGCCAAAGTATGAGACCAAAGTTCAGTTCCATATCGTTGTTTAACAAGTTTAGGTAAAGCAGGGTTAATCAATCTCAGCCACATTAAAATAACAAAATTCTCTAACGTCGGTGACAATTCCTCTTCCTCCTCAAGAACAGAACCATGGTGGAGCAGGGTGTGAGGTTTAATTAAACTGTCCTCTACAAAAGCCATAAGACGCTGGAAAAGATCTTCCGGGCGCTCATCGAGGTTCAAATGAATGTCATCCAGGTCTAAAAAGTGACCCCCAGTAGTCTGGAATCCGAAATGAAGTCTAATTGTCTGCCATATGTCCCCAATACAAGTAGAATTCTTGACAATCGTATTACGAGAGATAATTGGGCAATAATTTGCAATCTGGCCTAGCATGAGTTCGAGCATGTTTACCTTTTGGGTAGCAGTACGCCTTCGAGCAGCTGGAACCGACTCCCCATCATCAGTGTAACCGCGTAACGGGCTCGCCCTAGTCTTTTTCAGCCACGACAACCCTTCGCCCAAAAATGGCGCGAAATTGGCGTCCAGAGACAAGGTGTAGAGAAGATTTTGTTTCCAACTCTCAAAGGAGGTTAAAGTTTCGTTCTTTGAGAGGCACCACTGCTTGGGGGCTCTGTTAGAAGACATCGCAGCTTCGGAACAAGATGATATCGACAACCGACTCTTGGCTGCTTGGGAATCCTGACGAATCTGTCGAGAAAGTGCGTTGGATCTGACAGGAGCGTGACGATTCAAATCTTTATCGCTGCCACCACGCCAGTAGTCTAAATGGACACACACTAGGCCCCAACGAACTGTAAGCTTTATCTTTAATGCAAGCGAAATCTCCCTGTAACGAGAACTAGATACAACCGAGATGGTGGACGAATGAAGACTGATCGCACGGGCTTTTATACAACAATGAACGCCGCTGACCGACCGACTACAGCGGAGTGCCGCTGGACAACCAGCCTACTGGCGGTGTGCGTACAAAATAAAACAGTAAAGAAACAATGAAACCAAAACCTAGCATGAACCTAAGCTTACCTTAGACTACACCACGAGAGAAAGCAAGTGGAAACCATCAAATTCTCTTGCCAAGAAAAAAAAGTTAATCAGGATCTCACTTTCTGGCTCTGTCTTCCCAGGTGTCTTGTATCAATTCTTTGACCTCGCCGATAGTACTGTTGTGAACGATACATGACCACAGTCATAAATACATCTACCAGCTTGGACAAAAACAATATTTAGCAGGGAAGGTAGGGGAAAACTGTGTAATCCAGGTTTAATGAATAAATTAGTTAGAATGGAGTGAATGAGTGAGTGCCATCGGACTGCCTCCTAAGCTCATGGATGTTACATAACATCCATGAGCAAAAACGGTAATTAAGTTGTTCTTTGCGGTAGGTACTATGTACGGGGAAAAAGAACAACCTTTACTAGGATTGCTACAATAAAAACATTTACCACTATCTGGGATACCCAATTTGATGTCCATGAGTACGACCGAGCCTTTATTAAATTTCATGAGGCATAAGAAAACATCATCAAGCTCGTGACAGCGTCACAAAAAAAAACGAAAAAAGGGGAGAAAAAATTTTTTAACCAGTCAAGCGCCAAAATTTTACTCAGCAGTGAAGATATAACCTTCGTTCGAAGCAAAGTTTTGTTTTGAAATCTGTGAGTTGCGTGACATTTTTCTCAGAAAGACTGGAACCAAATATTCCCCAGGCCCCTTGGACGAGCGGTACTGAAAAACATGGAGGACAACTCAAGATTTTTTTGTTTGGGCCGAAAATAACGAACCAGAACAGAATTTACCAAAAAATACGCTCAGGCAACGTGCTTAAAGTTATTTTTTCACCACAGAAGCTGCCGAAATGAAGCGAGCAGGAGGAAATGAGAAAATAGCAAGATTCAATCGCTCGTAACATGAAATATGCTTGAACAAGGGACTCAATCGGTTTCCTCTGCTTCTCGCATGGCCTCAACGACTTACATGTTATCTGTCTGACCTCTTTCTGCCAAACAGGTGTAGAAAGTTCCGTGAAAATAAAGCAAATAGCGTGGAACAGCACAATCATTTTGGCCTTCAGAAGTGCTGTTGTGATATAATTTATTCAGCCAACCTCTAAATATAGCTCAAGCATGACATCATCTCGCCTCCCAAAAGCGCATGCGTATGTGTGAAAACCTGCGAAATTTAGGCAAAGGACAGAGAAGCAACACCACAAGTGATAGGAGAGGCAACTGGATCAATGTATATAGCTTGAGTATTATACAATTTATCAGCAAGCAAATGATGGTGCTTTTGCATGTGAGGGTGGCCACCTCTGATTCCTAATACAGCACGTACAGGCACTTGTCAGGGGTATGGGGCGAGACCGTCAACCCCGGGTGAACCCGCCCTGGCCCAGTGGAGACTGGGGGTGCTCAGAGGACCCTCGGGCCCTCAAACCTCGTCCGGAGGTAAAACGGGACAGCCACCTTGTCAGCGGCGCGAAAAAGTCCTAGCCCGGGGCTAGGCAAAACAGCCCACGAGCAACCCCGACAGGGTTTTTGCCCTTTTGTGTGACCTGTCACGCAATGTCACACGTGACAGTAACGTAACCCAGTCACGCAACGTCACGCATGAAGGTAACGGAGAAGGAGAACCCTGGTAGCTTACCTTTTCATAAGGCTTCCCTTTCACATCAAACAAGGCTAATACATCTGACCTTTTGCCATTGAACAGATTCTGTTCTGTCGATCAAATTATAATGAATAAAATATGTCGTTGGATATGTAAGCCGTTTTACGAATGTTATAAGATCCAACTTTCGCCCAATACCAAGCAAATTGGCTAAATCGTGATCAAGTTCAATCGGTCTTGCCCCAAAATTTCTGATCACAAGCTGGCCAACAGGCTGAGTTATTTCTGTTTCCAACTGTTTATAGTGATATTTGTCGAACAGACTGTCTATTTATTTTGCCATGCTTTCTAAATTATAATTCCCTGGGGTTATTTTACTAACTGACAAAGCTCTATCTTTGTTTTTATCTCCCAAGGAGCCTGAACCTTCTTTTTTCAGTGTCCCAGCTGTTGTACAAACTGCAAGAAATGAGTTTCATGAAATGTACTTTCGGTATCAGCTCTTCAAAAGATATTGTCCCTCCGTTCTGTTGCTTGACAATAGTGAGAACAACCATTGTATATTCAACAAATAAAATAGTGTTCAAATAAGATGGCTAATTTTGTGGAATGGTCGTGCTTTAAAAAAAGCGGAGGCAGCGAAGAAAAAGGCGTGGACAAACTTTTTAAACCACCTCCCCAAAGCGGACAAAAGCCGGTTCGTTTCACAAGGAAGCGTCAATGAGAAAAATAACGTGACCGCAGAGGTGTTTTTCAGAGAAAGCGAAGACTCGGTTCAATGCGTCTTCGGTTCAGATAGAAAATATTGGAGTGCCGAAATGAAAGAAGTGCTAGGTTTGGGAGACAGCAGTGGTTTTCCTTATCAATTGTCGCTGCTTGGTTCAAAAATTTCCCTGCCCATCCCTGCGGTACCTTTTGATGGCAAAGCGCCAAGCTTGAAAAAAATATTCAACGACGCAATTTAAATCTACGTCACGCCTGACCAATATTTCACGACAAAATTCCGAGAAATATTTCAAGAAACCAAACTCAGGCACACTTCTGCAGCCGAATCAAGACACTGGTTAGGAGGGCCTAACATGAAATATTGGCCGCAACAGCTTAACTTTGCAGTTTTCTGGCGATACAAGGTTGCGGAGTTTCTCGCAAAATCTTTGACAGCGGGATGAATCTCCCCCTGCAGATAAGAGCTTTCTACAAATTCCACGTCTATTTCACGGTCAGGCACATTTTGTACCAGCTAGGAGGTATTCAGAGCGTGAGCGCTTTGCCCGGCGATCTGCCATTCAGCCAAATGAACAATCATGACATTGCTTCATACAAAAGGCTATGCAGCAAGTTCAGCATTTACCCCTCTAGCGATTTTCGCTTCACGCACGGGCCAAACCACGGTCTGGGAAGCGTTTACATCTATGCAAGCGGTGCGTCAAACTCACTACCTTTACCCGGGATGGAACAAATTCAGTGATGAAGGTGGCAAAGCTGTTCAAGGAAACCTGATTTATTACATCGAGCCGGGGGCCGCTTCTGATACCCAATCGGACTGGTTCACGTCAAACACAGCATCAGGTTTGACACAGGTGGGCTTGTTGAGAATCAACCAGTCAATCGAGGCTTTCGATTACTGCATCCTGGGCACGCAAGTCAACGTCTGCAGTAGCATTCTCGGTTCAGGTGGTCGAGCGAGAGAAGCCCAAAGCGAGTTCCTGGTGCTGATGGAAAGCGCGATCACACAGCCAGACCTGGCCGCGAGCATGCAAAGGTACCAGCTTGTGGTGGATCAAGTGAAGGTTAGGCTCAATCTCGCTGTTGCACCCATGGCCTGGCTTATGCCTGCGCAAATGATAATCAATACCGCAAGCACGATCGGTTACAACAGCAAGCTGAAACAGGTGGTCTCTGGGATGAAACTGGGAGTGAACAACGAGGTAAATCCAGACACAAAAAAAGCTGGGCTCAAACTCATGGCAGGCCACCCATCAAAGATTAACCCTCCCAACAGCCATCTGTCCAACCCGATACACAAAGCCGCAACAGCCGAATCAAGGAAACCAGCTTCGTCCGAAACTCAACAAGCATAGGTGCAAAAAATAGAGCCCGAGACTCCACATAAAACATTGCAACACAAAATAAACAAAACAGCTGTCATTGTCGGTGTAGTAGGATTATCGGCTTTGCTGTTCATGGCTTGGCGGTGAAGTTAACGCTGCTTAAGAAATTGTTCTAACAAAAAGGCCACCACGGCGAGAATAAGCTGCCAGGTGTGCTTGGCCAGAAACCTGACGACGTGGCTGGCGGCTTTGAAAAGAAAGCTCACAATCGAGCCAATCAGCCTGGGCAGTATGGAAACGAGTTTTTTGCCGAGCTCTTTTAGCCCATTTCCTAAAGCCTTACCGGTGGCTTTCAAACCTCTGGTGAGGACCCGATGACAGCGCCGATTGTGGTCCCGGCAGCAATAAATATTGCTGTTAGCGTCAGTTCCTTTACGACCATGTGATGCATGACAAAGAGGTGGCCTTCAAAAAAGACACTGACACGAGGATCAACATAAAAGTCAACGCCCAAAGGTCGCTAAAAGTCCTCCTCCTCCTGTTTGTTGAGCCGTATACTGCTGGTGACAGAGATTCAGAAAAATTCATCTTCCCAGATCTGACGAAAGTCAGCATCACGGTCAACGGCACGCCAAACATGCTTTACAACAACGGCATCGAAGGCAAGGACATGTGGGAAGAGGCCCGCAACTTGTTTGTGAAAGAAAGAAATAAAACAGAGCACATGGATATGTGAAAGTTTTACACCGGTGATAAGTTCGGGCTTGTGATTAATATGCGCTCCATGGCTGACGAAGAAATGCACGGCAGCAGCACGCGGATTGTAAACAGTGCGGATGGTGTCCAGCTGGAAATTGAGCGGAAAGCCAAAGGCTCAGGCGACGTGAAATGACACGTATTCATCATTGCTGACTTCCAGTTCAACCTTATGGACAGACAGCTGGAATCTGTAGAGAATTGAATATGAACATGGACCCCAGCAAGACACCCTTCAACGCTCTCATTGTGGGGCCAACAAATTCAGGTAAATCGAGGTTTGTGGTGGACCAGCTCTACGGCCCTTTCCGCTTCAAGTTCGACTACATCGTGCTCATCTGCCCGACGTTCATGCACAACAAGACCTACCACCAGCTTAACGAAAACAATCCAAGAATGGATGTGATAGTCCGCGAGCAGCACGACGTGGAAAAGTGGTTGAAGCTCATGAGATGGCTTTTCGTGGGCACCAACATGCTCATAATCCTCGATGACTGCGCAGCCTCCAAAGACATGAAAGGGCGCACTGGCGAGCTGGTGAATCTCGCCTTTTCTGCCTGCCATATGGGCATCAGCGTTTGGGCGTTGACCCAGAAGATGACCGGCATAACAGCTTCCTTCCGGGAGAACGTAGCGACGATCGTCCTCTTTTACACCCCCTCGGCCAAGATGACAAAAGCCATCTGTGATGATTACGCCGGCGAGCTCCCCAGATGAGTACAAAGGTCTGGTTTCAAAGCTGAAAGAGCGAAAGTTCTCTTATCTTGTGTTCTCGCTTCGCCACCCCTACGGGGTAAAGTTATCTGAAAAAAATGAAAGTTGTATATAGCCTTGCACAATGGCTGGTGAAGAGGCCACGTTAGCAGAAGTTATGAACCTTCTTGAAACCGAGCCCGAGCCGTCGAGTGGTCCCACAGGTGGCCTTGTTCCAACCGCCCCCAGACCTGACATTCCTGCTCTTCGTGAGCAGCTGGCCGTGCTGGTGTCCACAGCAAAGCCAAAGAGGCCATCGGAGTGCAGCTAACCCACGAGCAGGTGAAGCGCCTGAGCAACAAAGAGGTTGAGAAATTCACCAAACGCTACGAGACATACGTGGGCTCAAAGACAACGGAAAGCCTGATCGACAGCTTCATTTTTCTTGCAAACAAAGTGGTCGAAATGGCAGTTAAAATTAAAGACATCGACGCTTACCAAAAAGAACTCAGAAATGACTACATCTTGAACAAAGAGCTCTCCAATCTGGCCGGCAACCTTGCTTTTAAGTGCAGCCAGTTTCTTGCCGCGGCCAACGCAGCGCTGATCACCACAAAACATATTGATTTTAGTCCACAGTTGCCGAAGCAGAGCCATCCTTCTCGTGATGAATACAGATATCCGCTTGAGGGCATTGATGAAGTACCTGGCTCAGCAACTGCAAAATAACTGGGCAGCATTCATCAACAACTGCTGAGGGCTTGCTGACAAGTTTAAACAATTAAACTTTTTTCATTTGCTTAGAATACGGTTCGTCTCAGAATGTCTACTGAACAATCCAAGAGCGCACCTCAGGTCGAGACCCAGACAGCACCCGCCGGCGATATCACACAGCAAGCGACAACTCCAACTGCAACCACACAGCGTGTAAAAAATCCAAAGCATGTGGCTGCTGGAAAAATGGTTGCTGAAAGAATGCGGCTGGCCCGGGAGCAACAAAAAAAAGCGGCTGAGGCTTATCACGCGGAAAATAAGGCGAAAGCTGCCACAGCTGCTCCTGAACCAGCCCCGACTACAGAAGAAGAAGGCGAAAGCCCAAAGCGCAGCGGTGAAAAAAATAGTGGCCTCAGCACCACCCAATGGCTTGCTGTTGGCAGCATAGTCGTTTCACTGATTGGGATTTATTACAAACGGGAAGAGCTCAAGGCAATGGCCAAGCCCGTGTTTGACAAAATTAAAATGCCTGAGCCCACGGATGTTGAGCCAGAACCTGCTCGCGCGACACATCGAAAAGGATTTTAAAAAATGATTTGAACTTTTGTACACCCAAAAGTATATCACGATGTCGAACCCATCCATTGCGCATCTTCTCATCTCTACAGCCGCAATTGGCAGAATTTTGGTATTATGGCTCAAATTTACCGCAAAAGCTATCAAAAAGGTGGTGCAAGTTACCAACGAAATGTTTGCTGATAAGGGCGAAGAAGAAAGAAAAAGACAGAAAAATAGAAGTAGAAGTAAGAAGACTATCAAAAATACTAAGAGAAGAAGAAGAAGAAGCCGCGGGAAAGACTTTAAATTTGTTTTAAACTTTCGTTCTTTACTTATATCAAGCACGCCATGTCTGACAACAAGCTTGTCAAGGCCGTCATTGAGGCCGCAACTCTCACGGGATTAGCTGTGGGCATCGGCTGGGCTGCAAAAAAGGTTGTGAAAGAGAGTTGCACTTCCGATCCCAGCAACAGCCCGATGAATTACGTGAAGTTCACTGCCGTCATAGCGGGCAGCATTTCGCTCAAACAGTACCTCGAGGACCAAAAAATCCTTCCCACCAGCGTTTGAAATTTGTTTTGAACAAAAAAAGTCTCTTATATTGCGCAATGGCAAGTATTACAAGCGTGGACGTGTTTGAGATCTGCGAGAGAAGATGAAAAGAGCTACGACGAAGCACTCAAGGAGTTTCTTGAGCTTTTCGAGCGTTCACTTCTCAACCACACCTGGATCGAGGCAAACGTGAATAGAAAGGAAAATGCGGAGTTTTTGAAAGATTGTCAAGCGCGAGCCGCCGAGGTGTATCAAAATGCCAAAGACAAATAAAATGAGCCCAAAGACCTTCTCGACTGGATTGCGAAGAACTTGGTACTATTCAAGGAAAACAGGAATAACTTAGAGTTATGATTTGAAAAAAGTTTCCGATATATAACTATGGCGAGCATCGCGATTATGGTTGGTGGGGCTGTGTTGAACGCCACAGCTTTTATCGGAGGCAATTATCTGGCAAGGGCGCTTGGCGGGGGCGAGAAAGCTGCACTTGAAGAAAAAAAGCGCCCCAACAAAGCTCTCAAAGATTATCAAGCTGCTTACACCAAATACACACGAGACCAAACACAGCTTCTTGATTGGATCGTGACCAACGCGCAAACAAAGGAGCAGGCCAAGCAGAACTTCACCAACACCGACTATGCCTTCAAACTCTACAACCAGGCGTATCCTGACGAACAGGTGGTACCCCCCAAAGAGCCCAAATTCTCAGATTTCTACCAACCAAGCGAGCAGCAGAAAAAGGGTGAACTCATGCTTGTGGGTGCCGGGGCGCTCGCTCTGGGGTACGCGGCCTTCCGGTTCCTTTAAACTTTTTTACTCCTTACTTATATGGATGCCAAACTTGCAAAGATATACTATGGCCCTGGCCACTACTGGAAAGGAATTGCCGCAATCAAAAACTTAGCTGAGGCCGCCAAGGTACCTGAAGAAACCGCAAAAAAGTGGCTGATCAGGCAAGTGCTCTGGCAGATATTCCTCCCCGTGTCGAAGCAAATTCCTCGGCCGAAATTCGATGTTCCCACACCCAACAAGGTCCATCAGGCAGACCTTCTTTTTCTGCCACATGACAAGCTCCTTCGCGGCCGCAAAGTTTACAAATACGCTCTGACCGTTGTCGACATGGCCAGCCGCTACAAAGAGGCCGAACCCCTGACTTCGAAAAATTCTGATGAGGTTGCCCAGGCCTTTCAAAAGATTTATAAGCACTTGCCTCTTGAATGGCCCGAAATGCTGCAGGTTGACCCCAGGTGCAAATTCATGGGCACTGTCACACAAGAGATGGACAAGCACAAAATGTATATCCGGCGCGGGCACATTGACATTCACCACGACCAGGCCATTGTTGAACGTTTCAACCGCACCCTGGCTGAGCGGTTGTTCGGCCACCAGTACGCCGTGGAAATGCTACTCCCTGAGGGCAAGCGGTCCACAACCTGGGCAAAAAGACTTCCTGAAGTTGTTTCAGCTTTGAACAATGAGGTCACAAGCCTTATCGGCAAGAAATCTGCCGTCACCATCAAAGAAAAATCTGTTTATGCAAGGCCATTGATACCTTACACGAGGCCTGTTGGGAAAAACAAAAAATACTCCCCTCTCTTGTCCAAGTTCATTATCTCTACCAGCCTGGCGAGCTTGAAGGGGGCGTGAAAAGAGCCACAGACCCTATCTGGTCTTTGAAGGTTTACAACATTGAAAGGTCTTTCACCAAACCGGATCAACCCGTTCTCTACTATCTGTGCGATGGTCCTAAGCGCGGCTTCGTGCGTGAAGAGCTGCTGGTTGTCCCTCCAAACTCACAATTACCCCCAGAGCAACTTTGAAACTTCAGCTTCCAAATCTCTAAGTTCATCATCCGTTAATGTAGGCAATATATCCATGCTGGTGTACCCCTAAGCTTTTGTATGGATACCATCATCACCTATCCATCGCTTTGAATCGAACGGTGAAAGCGAAATTTTGTTAAGATGCATGCCATAGATCTCATGCCCCTCACTTCGAAGAATGTTCATTCTATGCCATTGCTTCTTCGCACTGAAAAGCATTTCCTTGTACTGTTCATTCGTTATTTGTTTCTTGACAATGCTCTTTTTTACGCCCTTTGCTTTTTTGATATTTTTTTCATCCAACTTCAAGATAGAGTACATTTTCAGTCTCAGACCAACATACTCTGCAATGGGGGTTTCTGCACATTCGTCTTTCATCTTGCCCAAGACCTTTTTGTTGGTGTTTGAGTGGAGTGGATGCTCCTTCGGGTAGTCGCTCGTGTCGTAAAGGTCAATGTTGTTTTTCATGTCTTCGTAGACGTCTTCTGTTTCGATCATGACAAGAAGGCTGTTGGTGTCTGTGTATAGCAGCTTGCACTTTGAGCCGTTTTGTTTTTTTAGCTCGTTGTAAAAGAAGTCGTACATCAGGATCTTGCTGTTGTCAAGGATCGTCATTCCCGTGTAGACCGGCTTGTTGAGAAGCAGCTTGCTTTTTCGCATGTCGATTCCTGCCATGTCGTTTGAAAATAAAACATGCCTTGAGTACAAAGGGCTGGCGATCAATTTCCTTATTTTGTCCGTCTCGTTGCTGCGCACTATTTTTATGTCAACGCGGTTACGCAGGTTTTCCATGGTTTTGCCGAAAACGGAGTTGTTCACGAGCTTGTAAAAGTTCTTTTCGAAGTCGCTCTTCGCTTTCTTCCTGAACTCTGTGTTCATCCGGATGTACGGCTCCATCCAGCATTCTTGTTCAAACTCCAACACCCTGTGCAAGTGCTTCAGTTTCATGCCCTGCTTCAGATAAAATTGCAAGTTTCTGTAATGCAAGACGTAGTTCTTTTTGTCATGAAGCGTTAGCAGCAGCTTCTTGCTGTCCGGGGGTTTCAGATCCAGGTCTTTCATCAACCCCTTTTGGTAGTCCGACATCCACTCCTTTTTTACTGCCTTTTTCTCCGGCGCCAGGGGATAGCTGTTGTGCTCCTCATGAAGTTCTGGCGAGTATGCGAGATCGACCTTGAGAATGCACCCCTTTGTGTTTTCTTTCATACTAAGAATCTCCTCCTCTGTGGGGATGACGCTTTTCCACTTAAAACCTCTTATCGGAAGGGCGTTGCACATTGCCCATCCGTAAAGGTTGTTTTCATCAAGACACAGGTATTTTTTTGGCTTGCCGGGGTTGTAGCCCAGTACTTGCGGGTTGTTCGCTTTTGCGTACCTGTTGCTTACCATGGAGATTCCGCCCCGCATATCCCTTTCCACGAAGAGATGCATTTCATAGTCTGAAGAGCTCAAGCTCGACCCCCATCTTTTTCAGGAGCGTATCCCAGGAAAGGCCTGGCGACGTAATAATGTGCTGGATCTAACCCATACTGCTTGAGGCACAGGTTTCGGAAGTTCTCAAAAACATCCGCCAGCAGCGTGATGTCCGTTTTCACGTAAAGATCGTGATAATCGCCCAGCGTTTTGCATCCAAAAGCCTCCCAGACAGCCTGCGCATGCGCGTACTCTTCGTTAGTTATGTGCTCGTCGTTCAGCTTGCTGTAAAACTTCTCTTTGTCCGGAAGCCTTGTCTCGCTAAATCTTTCCCATGAGTCCATGTACTCGTAAGGGTAGATCCCTTTTTTGTAAAGCAGGTTGCTGCCTTTCAAAATTGTTGATGTTATTTTCAATGACTCCTTCACTGTTGCGCTTACAAGTGAATCAAGGCTTCCTTGCAAAAAGTTCAAGCTGTCGATGAAACGCAGACCTCCGACCGAAAATGTGATGTATTTCTCCATGTTGGCGACGCATTTCACCTCTTTCTGCAGCTGCGACATCGCTTGCATTAAATGGTGCGCGTCTTAGCCCCTCAGGTTGTGGAATACAACTGGTATTTGGTCCGTCTTGGGGTTTATTCACAATTTCTTATTGCATTCGGCGTGCACGGCTCCACGGTACCTGCCCGTTATGTGGCAATGGTCCTTTACCGCGTCTCTGAAGTTTTTCTGAAGTAAAGGGTTTCCACAGTACTTACAGTTTTCCTGTGATTTTGCTTCCAACTGGTCTTTTTCGTCTTCCAGCCTTTTAAGCCTTTGAACACCCCATTTCTGCTCTTTCTGTGCCATGTAAAAACATTTTTTGTGACCTTGTCCCGAATAACTCCATTTTTTACCTTCATGCGCTTCTTCAACATTACAAACAGGCAAAGAATCCCCGAATTCGTCTTTTATCAGAGCTTTGTTGCAAATGTGGCAATCTGTTGTTTTTTTGAAATTTTCCCAGTCCTTCCACGTCACAACAATTGGTTCCGGGGTGGCCAAACTCTCTCTTATTTTCTCCTCTTCCTGCAGAATGTCACTTAAAAACTTCCCCACCGCGTTTTCGCCCCTGTACGTATTTGAACCTACCACTTTACCTTTGCTTCTCACAACAATGTAAGAGTAACCGCATGCCTCGTGCCTTTCAGTCTTCTCTGTGTAGCTTGTTTGCGTTCACCCACGCTCACAGCCCAGAATCTTTCTGACAAGAGCCTCAAAGTCCGAGTAAATAACGTAGTGCATCTTCATCTGTTTTTTGTAGTTTTGGAAGGAAAGGATGTTTTCCCCCTCTTCCGGCATCTCAGTCCTTGTCGGCCTGCCATTCACACCGTTGCAATATTTTTTGTGATTCACGAGCAAGTCTGCTCTTGAGAAACCAGTTAAGCACAGCATACAAAAGTGCTTTGCGTTTCTGTTCTTGGTCTGATCGAAAAGCAAAGCGTTTTCTCTTTTTACGTAACAATAGTGCTGGATTTCCCCTGACTCGATTAACATCAGGTTTATCCGCGGCACATTCGCTTGTTTTTGGCTTATATGGTGCACAATCAAACAATCGTTTTCCCAGCCAAATACGTTTATTGCGAGTTTTGGGTTTTGTGCCTCGAACTTTTCTATCTGTGTTACTGGTGTTGGGAAATCAATGCCTACATAGTTGATACCGTCGTTAACCGGATATTTGCTTGGTCTTTGCGGGTTCTTTCCATCTTTTGGAGGGAATAAAGCAGCTCTGAGTGCCAACTTTAAACATTCGTTACCCTTGTTTTTCAAGTTGATTATTGCTTTCTTTTTTGCCAGTTTGGCTGGAAGAGGCAAATAGGTCCCTCCACGAAGCGGCTGATAGCGTGCAACATTCACGTACGCGATCTGTATCTTTTCAACTTCCCATCCTGATCCTTTCTCAGACCAGTTCTCTATTTCTCCTTTTGCGGTTTCAATGAATTCATCGAATTTTTGTTTTATCTGTTCTTCATCATTCCTTTTCGAAAACGTGCGGTTTGTCGTCTTTAAAATAGTGCTCCATGTACTGCGTTTTGCCGTTTCTTTCTATTGAAAACTTTACTTTTAACCCAAAACTAACTTTAACACTATTTAACCTTTGGGCTTCTTGTTCAACCAAATCGGTGATCTTTCCTTTGTTTTCTCTTGCAAACTTCAAAAGATCTTTCTTGTTTGGGTTCCTTTCGGATATATCCATTCTCCACATACGGAGCCATTCTTGGAAATTGTTTTGGGATATTAGGAACCCGTCTAATAATGCAGTAAAATCTGGTTTTAACAGTTCGGGAAGGTTTATTTTTTCCTCCCTCGGTATTGGGCCGTAGAACATTTGCAGAACATCGGATGAATATCTTGCGGCAGCCAGGTCAGCATATACACTGTGCACACATTTCTCCATTAGGAAAAAAAATCTGGCACATTTTTGTATAAACTAGTCAAGGTGGCACATCCGCGCATATTGATTACAGACGTTACAGACATTGCAGCTTCGCTGGACCCGCTATTTCGCCCAATTTTACTGCTGTACTGTTGCGTTACACACACATGTAAAGTGACGGTTCTGGACACAGCGGGTAGCAAGGGGACAACAACCGTCTGAAAAAAAGCCCCCAGCACCTTCTCCTCAGATTAAAGCTTCGGAGAAGGTGCTGGGGGCTTTTTTTCAGACGGTTGTTGTCCCCTTGCTACCCGCTGTGCCAGAACCCTCACTTTACATGTGTGTAGAACGTCCAAAATGTTTCTGTTAGTTGTTTCTGTTCTTGTTATTTCATGGATTATTATAAAACATATGCAGGCTATGATAAATTGAGTCATTAAGGCCATTACAAACAAACTTTGTCAAACATTTTATCAGCTGGTGTAACTTGTAAAAGGACAAAAATAATTGCCAAAATCGATTCCAATCGCTGAATGAATCGTTATCAATTACTTTTGGCAATCGATAACTAGTGTAACTTGCATTTTTTTCCATCTATTTTCGATTGCTATCAGTAATGGTCGGTAATCAATATCAGTTGAAGATATTTGTATCGATTATTGGTTTATCAATTGAATTTTTAAGAGACCCATGAATGGGGGATACGTTTTCTCAGATCATGATCTCTTGAATCTTCTGTTAGGGACTGATTCAATTGTTTTTGACTAGATATTGCCAGTTGTATTGTTTCATGGGTTAGATAAAATCACTCTAGCACTAAAATGTCGCTAACTTAACTTGATCATGACTGTCATAACATTTGTAATGGTACGATTTTGCGGTAACTTGGCCTGCTTTGTAAATTATTGGTAACTTTTGCAATGGTCCATCTGTGTGGAGAGGTGCTTCGTGACGACCTACATGAAGGCCCAGAAAAGGTGTTGTCTTACTGTTAGAAAAAGCGGATTTGCCCAGGACCTAGTAAACCAATCAGCCACACGTTCCAGTTTCTATTTTCTCTGCTTTCCTTTATCCGGCTACAAGACTAACTCTTTTAGATCATACTAATTATCATATTAAATTGCTTTAAAATAGTCTTTTAATTTAATGCCATTAGTTTTCCTTTCTCTTTCCCTTCCCGTCTTTTCAGTGACACAAGCACTAATGTAACTGTAGAAACATACTGGGAGGCTTTGTGCATTGTCCTTTGTGCTCTGTTCACTGTGCTTTGTATTCACTGAGAATATCTGCCTCCTGTCACTGTCACTATCAAAATAGCAAACAAAGTTTCTATTGTTTTCCTGATATCTCTACGACTATTTGCGGTTACTTGTGACTTAGTTGGAAATCAGCCCCTGATAAATGTGTCTCTAAAATTTGCCTTGTTGAAGTAATTTAATGGATAATATTATTTTCTTGTTGATTAAAGATCATAACTGGTCATGTACGACTAATATTTTGCAAGTATTTTGTGATCAAGCTGTACATGACGAACCAAATTTGGTTAAAAAAAAATTTAGTCACATAGTTGAAAAATTTCTCTTCACATTGCGGAGCCGATTTGCAACTGAAGTTAATTGTATGTGTGTCTTAATTTGCCTTGATTTTGGACAGCTGAGTTCATTCTGAGCTAGAGACTGAACCAGCAAGATGATGGCAATGTTTGTGTTGCCATTTTGCTCCTGGAGCAATGCAGTGTGTGAATTTTACCTCTTTCGCAATGCAAGGGTGTCCATTTCCGAGACTTGATAAAATTTCTCTTCAGCTGATTTGCTAGCCAATTTGCAACGAAAGTTTATTGTGTAAATGCATCTTTATTGTGATTTTGCACAGTCAAGTTTATTCTGATCGAACCGAATTGGTAAGATTTCTTCACTTGTTTTTGTTATCGCTTGTTTTGCCTTGTGTTGTTCCTTTGCTGCTGGAGCAGCAAAGTGTGTTCAGCTGACTGGAGAAGTCAAGGATATATGCCCTTTCTACAACAACACAGTAGAGGGGCATCTGCCAGAAATTGACAGGAATGCTATCATTCATCATTTCAAGGCATTCATGACTGAATGTTCTTCACTTTCAAGGATTTTTGTTTGCTACACTTTGTTCCCATTATGTTTGCTGACTGAAGTTGTCCTGCCCTGTTGTGATATCTTTTTCTGTTTACACATCCTGCCACCGTGTTTATTTACTGCACTGTCAAGAATGGCCCACCTTTTTTAACTGCACTGATTTGCCTCCACGTCCACAAGTATGTTTATTTCCACCGTCGACAAAGTCACATCTTTCAAGCCTGTCACCGTTGTCTTGGCCTCCGTTTGCTTCTTTACCCTTGTCTACCTTTTCATCTCCATTGCCAAGTCACATCTTTCAAGCCTGTGACCATCATCTTCGCTTCCGTTTGCTTCTTCACCCTCGTCTGCCTCCTCATCTCTGTTTCAATCGTCTGCTAACTTTTATTGTTTTATTATATTGGCTCCGCTCCTTTTTCTCATATTTGGACTCGTTTTAAAACACTTTTTTGTTGCCAACCTTCTGCTGATCACACTGTAAGATTTACCACAAATTCTGTGCCGTTTTTATCGCTGCCAGAAGAACTATCCTCACCACCACTTGAACAGCCACAATCACAGTCGCAATCACCTGATGTCAGTCAACCTCCACCACTGCCACCAAAGAAAAACTACTCACTTATTTACGAGAACACAAAGAACATGACACTCTATGCTGTTGCTGAAATTTGTTAACATTCATGTTACTTTCATTTTGATGCATTTCTGCCATGAACACAGCTTTAGTTATTGAAGATTTATATTTTAATTATATTGTTCTACACTCTGTCCTACATTTCTTTTTTCAGTAAAGACCCGGCTAAATGCACGCAAGACATGACATTGTTGCACACAACTTGTTGCCCGTTTTTCCACAGAAATCTTGTTTACCTTCTTAACGTTGTAAGTCGTTTGTTCGAAAATTTTTCTAACTGTTCGCATGCTTCACCAAGCCTTTTAAAGCTTTGACAGACGTTTATTACCTACGTTTGTAATATTATACATTGTAAGTTTACTTTTAATTGTAATTTTAGCTTTTTAGCCTTTTTATTCTGTTTTTAATCTTCTCATGCGCATTTGAACATTTTATGAAATTTGCGCATTATAAATGTTATTATTACTATTACTATTTTACATCTAATTTCTAGTCTGCTCAGTACTTACTTGACTGTAGTTTTATTCAATCCTTAGAGAGAATATTTTTACCTATATTTTGTATGAATATTGTCAATGTTCTTACATTGGTATTGGCTTTTATTTCTCATGAAATGAATAGCCTGTTTAGTACTTTCCATTGTGTAGTGAATGCAAAATTCAAACTTCTACTTAGAATACATGTTTTCAATATTTGGTTCTTCGGGTTTTAGCCAGTATTAATGCCAACATGAACTAGTTGTTTATTTTAATGGCCTTGACAGGGATGGTTTTCATCTTGTTTTGGTCTCAGTCAATGCTCTCGTAGTCTAGGAAATAAAGGACTTGTCAGAAATTAGCAGGAGGAAGGGGGAGGGGGGAGTGGAGATTTTAAATTGAGTGATTAAAATGATTTGGCCCTCCCTAACGATGGGACTGAAATCTCCTAACTGTCCCAGTGGACTTGGCCTAAAATATCATGGCCCTTTCCCCTCTCCACTAGATCATACCTCCAATCATGCCATAGCTGGAGCTGTTCTTGTCAGGAGTTATACCCTAATTCCTTGTGATAATATTAACATCAAGAAGGCTAAAGAAAAGAAAAGCAATTCTAAGTTTCATTGACAATGATTTTTTTTCCCAATTTTTTTCTCTGCATTTCATTTTACATCAGACTTTTATTAACGTTTTGTGAAAACAAGTCAAATGTGCACACCTTTTTCGCAAGGCGAACTTGCGCAATCAAATTTTAGGGATTTTTTTGGATGACCTTGCAAACATCAGGTTGAATATATACTTTCAGTTGTCTTTTTAATGCCCTAAGTTACTAATCAAACCAAATTGATCTCAATCAAACTTAAATCAAACCTAATCACGCAATTGTTTTTCGAACACAATCAAAGTCTCACAAAGAAAAAATTGGTGAACGGGTGCCTTCGGCAGACGTGATCCAAATTTTCTAGTCCCACATAAAGATCCCTGCAAAACATTTATACGTGCTTATCACTTCCGCTAAAATATTACAGTTTTTCAGTACAGAAGGTTTCATGTGTTGTAACAGTTTCTTTTGACCCTAGTTTGTAAAAGGATAAGAAATTGTGGTACTCTGGACACTTGCTTCCCGTGCAGATGTTCTTTGTTCTCTTCAGCCAAGCTAGATAAAGACCAGAAGGGAGAGCAGTGGAATTTTGATGACGAGTGGGTGCTTTTGCAGCTATGGGCTGATAACCTGGAAAAAGTTGAGAGCAAAGACAGCCGAAAAACATAGCAAAATATACCAAAAGCCCTAAATGAAAAACAAGAGTTGCAGAAAATTAACACATTAAACCGGTATCATATATCGATTATGTCGCACACGTGCGATCCCCGTAACCCCCATGCCTTTAAGACCTCTGAAAAAGCAGTTTTTAATGTGACCAGTACAGTTCCACAAATATTATCATTGCACACGTATCACATTATTTCTCTCACTTATTACACTTTTTACACTTATTACAAATTCATCATTTTGCTCTCCATTACACACATCTCAGGTGTTCTGCCCCTGTGACCCTAAGGATAAAAGAAAAACCATTTGGGATTAATTTCTTAAACCGGTTTGCTCAATGTTTAAAAGATTTCAGGTAGTTGCACTATGAACTGAAGCAAAACGTTGTAAAAGATTTTGGGCAGTTTAACTATGAACTGAAACAAAAGGTTGTAACATTAATCTGCAAAGTTTTGAAATAACTTTATTAAAACCTACAAAAAATGATGGAATACTCACCATTGAACCTGTTTATTAATTCCACTACTGCCGGCTGATCCCCAAGAAAAGCCAGTGCAATGATGACCATTGGGTCCCTACGAAATACAGCATACAGTGAGTGCCAACTAAACACCACTCCTGCACGCAACGCCACACAATAACATGTTTATAATTTCATCTTGGTACTTACCATCAATGCCAATCATTAATGTTAAGACTGACCTGAAAATCAATGAAAATTTCAAACTTTAGCCCAAGAACATTCCATTTTTGAGTTATCTTGTTAGAAAAAAGTACCTCTTGACCACAGAAAAGGGAATACATGTAGCCAGTTTTCACATGACGTCACTAAAATTCAATCTACAAAACTATTGATCTTACTGAGATGTTTCTTTAATGATGTATAAGAGCAGCTGGAAACTAATATTCACACAAATTTTCACTCAGAATTGGTTTTTGTTTTTGTGATACACTGCTTGAATTTCTAAGCTTTTGCGTGACAAGGCATTTACACGACGGCCTAGAAAGCCGTCATGATGGTTAAAAGAGTGACTTATTTTGGGGATTTTGGCTATCTCAACAGTTCATGTCTTACAAAAAGTATTATTTTAATGTTTTAGAGTTCCTTGAGGGATAAATTCACGCTTTTGTAGCAAAACTCAGTGAGAGATGTTTCTGTTGATTTCCGGCCGCCATGTTGGTGCCCATACGGATGGACACCAGCATGGCGTCTCCAAACAAATCTCTAAAATTTGGGTAAAAAATTTCTCCGCATATCTTGCATAAGAAAAATCACTGTGACCAGAATCTTGGCGAGAGTCTTTTATTTCCCAGTTTCTATCGAACGGTTTTGATTTTTATTTTGATCTATTTTGAATGGCATGACACTGAAAACCAGCAATTATTTTGGAGCCGATTTTCTTGAGGTTTGTGGTATGGAAACTCTTTGGCTGTATTCCAGAAGTAACACTACAAAGAAATAAGCTAAAAGAAATGAGCTAAAAGTTACCTCTGCCAGGGTAATTCGGGGGAAGGGTTGTCTAGGTTACCCGAGACCATATAAATGGGGCCGTACAGTGATATATTTCTTTTTATGTATGAATAAGAGGTCCCAGAGACAGGCTATGATTTTTAATCTGATATACTTTATACAAGTGGCTTTTACTTGCAGCATCCAAAATTATGAGGGCCACCAATTCTTCCATGAAGGACGCGACTTGGTCATCCGTGAAAGAAAGCTGCATAAAGAACAATTTTTGCGGGCTTTAATAAATGTTACAATTTTGAACCTCAGTTAAATGACAAATTTGTCGCCAACATAAACTGTCTTACTGTTTGTATTTGATTTTCCATTTTTCTTTCTCGAGCTTCTCTTCAGTGACTTCACCGGTAAAATTGATGTGTTCCTCGCAAGGGAAATCAGCAGATGACTGGAAATCAGAAATCAGGGTTTTCTCTCGACCCAGAGCTGTATGTCACTAACCGTAAGGACTGTGTGTGCGATCTTTATTGTTTGTCAGAAAGAAATGGCTGCTTCACGAGTTTGAGAACCGAATGCTGCCAACATCTGGGAAAAATTTAAAGGTACACAAACAAGAAACCTTTCATAATTCCATTTACAAACACATATATTTTTTTATTGAAGCTTTTCAGCCACAAAACATGACAATTAAACAAAGTAAAAACTAACATTAAATTAAAGTAAGTCAATTAAGTCAGTGAGCTATAAGCGTATTGAGAAGTCTCTTTGTACAAATTCTAGTCTGCTACCTCTTTAAAGGTCCTTGGGAAGTCTCTTCCAACATGCAGCACCTCTTTAGGCTAAAGATTTTAATCTGCATCTCAGCAGGTTTAAGTCTCTTTTATGTCGTGTGTTTCTGTCATGGAGATCTAATCTACATGTAGATATTTGATTGAGATAATTGTCACTCATTCAGGCACTTGTGGACCATAAAGGAATCTTAAAAGTTGTTTATTGGCGATAGTAAGCCATTTGAGTGACTTGAAGTCTTTGGTAATATGATCGTACTTCCATTTGTGCTTGAGTAGTGAACACCCTCATTTTTCTGCAGGCGTTTCCATATTCTGTTGTGGACTATTTTAAGGTGCACAGCAAAAGACGTGAGTGTTACACAAAAAGCAATTGAATTGGGTTCAGGTAATGTGAAGTGCGGCATTTGATCCAGATCTTAGTAGTGAAAGCACGATGACACAAAAGGACAAAACAATAACAAAATTTCTCAGTTTATTTTGTTGTCGTTACAGAACACACATGATAACACACGCACTCTTTAGTTTCTTTCACGGTCAGTTTGACAAATTGATACAGTAAATCATGCTTATAATGAGTTGCGCTGTGTGTATTTATACAATCAACTTTCGTTAGCCTTGCACGCTCCTTGGGATGGTTTCTCTGGGCTTTTTTGTTCTGCTCTCAGTATAATAAGACCTTCGGAATAGTTCTCCCATAAACAATTTTCCGCATCACATCTTTGCAAGCAACGGGTGCTTCACAATCGTACTTCCTCTCATAATCGCACAAGTGAACAAGGAACTGTGGGCATTGGTACGCTTCCCTTGTCGAGCACTTTAGACACTTCATAAAAGTTACTCATGTTTCTTAGCATAATGCTCAATCACAGACTGTTATAAGCGATTTATAAATCCAGTTTTATGTTTGTGAGGCCTTTTATACAATTGTTGAACTTCAAAACAAATGACCTTAATTAGGTGTTTGCCGCCTCCATGTATTTTAAGACGTTGCCACCTTGCTTTACCCACCTTCCTTTATTTCTGAATGTCACTTTGGTGAGTGTGACTTAATCAATACGGTGATCTTCAGTCATGATGCGTCTAAGGAAAACAAAGATATAAAGTGTTTATGGCATAACTGCGTTCCAGATTTTATTATGTATACAAGTGTGAAGGACACTAACGAGTGTTTACCAGTGTTGCCGTAGGTCATGATATATTAAATTTGGCATTATGTAAATCAACTCAGTGGCTGCGAGTCCCACACTTCTGTTGCTAGGCAACCCATAAACAATGCTACTATAAAGTTTGATTTTAGTTCTGTCAATAATTGTTCAACTCAATCATGCCTATGGACAGTTTGCCAATTTCCTGGCTGTAAACAAACTGGCCTTTATTTTATATGGCTTGACAAACATTTGAAATGATGCCACCCAGGAAAGACGAGAGAGGATAATTTAAAATGCCCTTCCCTGACTCATGAAGATTGTTGCCTGGTCAAGAAAAACGACCAAGAATGCCAGGCTTGTCAAGTTATCAGCTTCAACCTCCCCAAGCACATAATCCAAGCATAGTCAATCAAAGCTAATCAAACTGACTTTCACTTTCCGAACTGAGTTCGGCAAATTGAAGTCATTTTGCTTTTAATGTGAAAGCCAGTTCGCTGGATGCCAGTTTGCCCGGACTCCAAGACGGTTAGCCTAGGCTCTAAGTTCTGTGTTCATTGGATTTAAGAACAAGAAATAAACATGTTTTCATAATTTCCACAATGTTGCCTTTTTTGCTCGTTTCGCTTACTCACAGTAACCAAATACCGGCAGTCAGATCACATATACTTTGTTAGAGCGCATTAATTCACCGCACACAATGGAATACAGTTTGATTGGTTTCAGTTGCCGAACTCAATCGGACACAATCTAATGGATTGGGTTTGATTAGCATCAATTTGTTCTATTGAGTTTGATTGCTTCGGAAATCAAAGTCACACAAACTTTGGTGTCCGATTTAGTTTGATTCCTGAACATTTGATTGAATAATGAACTTTACAGTCGTGAAGCTAAAGTGTGAAAAATTCAGCTAAATCACGGCTTGTACACAACCGAGCATAATCGATTGGAACATGTATCCATAAGATTTTTCCCTGATGCTCTGAGGCAACACTAAAGTGCACGCTAAAAGAATGGTGGATGAATTATTCGTTGCAAATGCTGTCCTCAGAGACAGATACCTGGCTTTCAAAAAAAGCTTGGCTATTCTCAAGACTGATCGGGCGACTGACCCGCCTAGACTAGCATAGTTCTGCACAGACCAGTCCAACTGTAAAATGTAGGTTATCAAGGAAATAAAATCACAGATTATGCCAGGGCCACTTGTGGCCTGCAGTATAAGATGAATGATATGAAGATAAAGGAGGCGAATATAACAATTTGTAACCAACTTTAGTTTGCTCTGAATCAATAGTACTTACAGCATGTTCAAAGCATAACCGGAACATAGTTGAAAATTAACATAAACCAAGTCCCATAAGTCCCTGCGCACTTCTCCTCTCCTTGCCATTTTATTGAGCATCGTCCAAAAGGGGCAAGTAAGAAGAGCATCAAACATAACATAAAGGCTTAACCATAGGGAAACCTGTAGAGAGAAAAAAGAAGAAGCAACAGAAAAGGGTTAGCAATGAAGAGATTGACACAAGCCCAACCAATAACAGAAGGGTGAGGCGGGAGGGACATTGTTATATTCACCTCCTTTATCTTCGTATAATCCATCTTATACTGCAGGCCGCTAGCAGCCCTGGCATAATCTGTGATTATACTTCAGAACAGTCATCTCGTATAACAATGTGACTTTAAAGTGGGCTTGTGTCTTTTTCATAAGGGGTGCTAACCAGGGAACGAGCGGAACCAGGATTGTGAGTTGGCTGGTAATAAAACCGTCTAAACATACTGTGTGCTGACCATTCGGCCAAATGAAGGATATCCTCTAAGGGAACGCCCTTGTTATGAGCAGCTGTAGCTGATGCCCCCCGTACTGAATGGGCTTTGAAAATATTGGTGTCAACACCTGCCCTGGCTAAAACCTCTTTAACCCATCTACCGAGTGTCTCAGAAGTGATAGGCTTGTGAGGTCGTATATGGGAAAATAATAATCTGTTAGGCTTAGCTGGGTCCACTACACGGAATGGCAATGTGCTAAACAGTCTAAAATTATTTTAATCGCTGCTCAAAAGGTCTACATAGTAGGTGATTTTTTTTCTGTAATTTGAGTGCATTGGTATTAAGAGTCACCCATTTGGGTAAAGTGTGTCACTTTTTGGGCAAGAAGGTCATTGTTAACTTTCTGTTTCTTGTTCTGAGTCCGAAGGTAGCTGTAGGGTTGCACTTGGCTTGGCTGTAAGATTAAAATTTATGATTTGATTCATAAAGGAATTTCAAATGAACTTCGAAAGTCAATTGTCAAAGAAAATAGGGAAATGAATTGCCGAGGAACAATTGTTTGTGCAATTATGTTTTTAATGTTGGTTTTTATTCAAAAGTCAAGAAAAACGTATTTCTGGCTGTATCTTGCAGGTTATGTTGAAGAAAAAGGGTGAAAAATGACAGAGTTTGGAGTCAGACATGGTTATCAAGCCTCTATAAAGGAACATTTGGCCTGGGATTTGTAAGAATGTCGAGGCAATTAAACACAAAACATTGATGTCTTTCATGGTTTTGATGAGAACCAAATGGATGATTTAATGTTACAATTTATTTTTAATAGCTTAAAACGGAAATTCCGAAATTTGTTCCATGTCATGGAAGTGTTCATAACTGCTAAATAGTGGTATAATAGGAGTTAAAGGCCTCGAAGTCATAATTTTGTCTGAAAATCTGTGGTTTATGTGTAAGATTTCAAATTACTATGAGCATTACATGAGTAGTGAAAAAGGTACAATAAATGAAAAGGCAATAATTTTTGAGGGTATATATAATGTAACATTACCCCGAAATTTAACTTGTAAAACCGAGTTGTGACAATTTCTATATTGTGACGTGACATAACTTTTAAACTTGAAAAATAACAACGTAAATGTGTGTGAAGGTACATTGACGAGACTGTTATTCGTAGTGTATGGTTGTTAAAGAAGCGTAGTTTTTAGTGTTATTATTGGCTGTTTTCAAATTGATCGGATAATCTAATTAGCGTGAATATCTCGTATTGCAGAGCCGTGTACTGCTCTAATATAGTAGTCACACAGGTCCTCACCCGTACCATTTTGTCCGTTGGTAGTTAGCTGGGGCTTTTCCCTTTGCCAAAAATGAGTGGAGAGAAAACTTGATAAAAGATAATCTTGACTGTGTGTATGTTTGATGTGTGTATTTTTATCAAGGTCCAAAAATAATATACGATAAATTTGGTGTTAACAAAATCTAGAAATGTAAGTAAACCAAATATTGATGGAGGAAATGAAGATACTGGTATGAACATGCAAACTTTAATGATGATTACCATGTCATTTACACATTATGTTACAGAAATTCTAGTGTAACGGAAATCAGAGCTTAAAGTGCCACTGAAACGAAATTTTCGTACTCTCTTTTATTAGCCCAATTTGTAGTTTCAAACATGCTTAAAATAATGGTGAACTTTATTTCTGTCAAATCCTAACGGAAAGTGCTTTTTTTAGCTGCTGAAATCGACTTTTTGGAGCAAAACTGTGTCCGGGCTCTGGAACCGAATTTAAGGACCTTGTGACGTCACTGGTTGTATTCACGCAAGAAGCGCTATAGATTCTCTCTTGTCTTCACTTGATTTATTCAAGTTTATTTTTCATATTGTCGATACCTGCTAGTTTTCTACCTTGTAATTTCTGTCCAGTCTTGACAGGAAATACATATCATGAACGTTGAAGGGCGCCAAAGAGTGTAGATTCACCAAAATAAATGCTACAGATTAGAACAGCTCAGTTACTTTTCGAACATCTTGAGTACTCGATTGGAGATTTCGAAGACGAGTGTGGCAACTTTTATATCACGTCCTAAAGCCTAAACACGATATTTCGTCGTCTGTTTTCAGCCTGGTTCTGAAATTTGGATTCTCACGTTTATCTAAGGTCTATTACACAAGGTTCGAATATATCCTCGGCAACTTTACTGCAGTAAAAGCCGTAAGCGCATCAGCCATCCGCACAATCACAAAGTTATTAATGGTCCACAAGCTTTGAGTCGAGTACTTCTTTGCACACAGAGGGCATCTTTTTATGATACTAATAAGTGAGAGTTCTTGTGGTAGACAAAATGTATCTTTGAAAATTGTGATCCTCAGCAGGGTTTGCTTTATCGCTGCGTACGTATCAGTGTATACAAAGCGGGAATTTCGCTTCTCTTTTACACGTATCTCCCAATTGCAATATTTCACTGTCGATCGATTACTTTGAGTTCTTTAGCACATACTTATGTCTATGATCTTCATTTAATGGTATCCAAATTCAAAGCAATTCGTTAAAACGTCATTAGTTTACACTCCTTTCGAAGGTTTATTAAACAGAATTTGAACTAATTTGCATATATCACCTTTCGCCGTCAACAAAGTCACGCTTTCTCTCGTTTCCTGAAACCATACCTGTAGGGTCATGGCAGCTTAGTTTACCTTTATAGTTTAAATTCGCTCCCTCACATAAAAGAAGAGGGTTTCTTAAATTGTTGCTGATTTGATAACTTGTAGGATGTAACAGATACAACTGGACTAAAGGTCACTAGCACAATCTCGTCCGCGGTGAAACTCACAAAGCGTCCGGTTTCCTCAAAGCGAAGCGACTCAAAACTCGAAGCGTTGTTGCTGCGATTCGTGCAGCAGCAGTCCGGATAATAATTTCAAAAGCCGCTTTCTCTTGTTTCCATGTCTTTTTTACTTTATGAGTGTAGGTATTGTTTAATTGAGTGGTGGCCATTTCACCAAGAGTCCCAATCATTTTACGATCTAAGAACTCCTACTCGTTTGCTTGCTTACATAAAATATCCTGCAAATATCCAATTAAATAGACTGAAAAGCCCCAGGATCGACTCTCCACCTCTTCTTGTCTAAGGCTACTGTTATGATCTGCTTTACAGCTCTGAGATGTCCTTAAGATGTTTTTTGGGGGGCTTCGAACAGTATTCTCTTCTCCCATAATCACTCTAAATTTTCAGCACGACATGAGAGTAATACAACCAGTGACGTCGCTAGGCTGTTTTGGCCGCGCCAAGATGGCTGCCAATTTTGGGCTTAACCAGCCAACTTCGAACGGCCGAAAAAGCAGTTTTCGCTTACCGTATGCGAAAAAAAAGTCCGCAGTGTTTCCAAGTAAGGTTGAAACTTTATTACTAAGCAAAAATCTCACATACGAAAATTTCGTTTCAGTGGCACTTTAAATTCTCTGATCATGCAACGGATATCTTCCAGTAAATAACATATATATACTTTAAGGGAAAATATCATTTTGTTCTTGTTCGTTTTTTTAATTTACTTCAATTACAAAGTATAATTGAAAAAAAAATTGATTAATTTTGAACAACCCCTAGCCATCTGGCCTAGTTGTACAAAAGGGTGATGAAGTCATCCATTGGGTAGATCGGTGTTCAGTTAGGGTTAGTGAATGTTCGGGTGGATAGAATTACCCATAGCTTGTGAGCAGGCCGCTGGTACTGCTTTCTTGCTTTCACTTTAGTACGTGCGGTAGCGTCTTGTCATGGCATCACCACTTGTATCCTTGGCCCAAACGAAAGAGCCTGAGCCGGTCCTTTTTTCAAGCTGGCCCTGACGGAGCGCGGTTTTTGTTTAGATCAAATTGTTTTGAGAAGACTAGCGAGTAGTACATTAGCAACAACCCACTATCACAGCATTAACATCAGAGTGATGTTCGCGTGCGATGAGTTTCAGGCAGTCTTTTAGTATCTTTTATATCCGCTTTCAGTGTTACATGTGTACGTGACATCTTTGGAGCATCTTGTGACATACCATCTCTCGACACGCTATTTAAACGGCTGAAAAATCATTTAAGTACAAATTAGTATTAGTTAATTAGGTTTAATGGATTGTATTCTTAGATCGTATTTCAGCCGCACCTATCTTTACGTGTATCATATTCTCCTTGAGGTCACGCGATTGGCGACTCGTACAATTGTATTTTATTCCATATTCCTTGATATACGATGCATTCCCATAATGGGGAAAATTTTCACCCACGGCCTCACCAACTTCACTCAACAAATTAACAGCGCCCTCAACGCCAGTACCTCGCCTTTTGTTCCTGGCTGGACCTTTATCCATTCCCAGCCTCCGAGCAGATGCTGATGCTTTTTGTCACCGAGTTAGTGAGCAGAATTCAACTGCAATCTATACCCGTGTATCTCTCTGCCATACGCACCCTTCATATTGCCCACTGCTATCCCAACCCACTCAACGACACACTGCAACTTCGTCAGACTGTCCGAGGAATAAACAGATTACACGGGATCACAGCAAAGCAAAAGTTAGCCATCACCGTCGAACTGCTCGGCGACATGAAGCAATACATTTCCCTCAGCTCTCATGACGATTATGTAAAGTGGTCCACCATGGTCACTGCGCATTTTTGCCTGCTCAGGTGTGGCGAGTTTACCATCTTACACCCAAAAGATTTCCATCCGGATTGGCACCTTACTCTTGCTGATGTTCAATTTCGTACCTCTCCCTACGGTACCGAGTTTATCGGCCTCAGGCTTAAAACTTCTAAGACGGATCAATTTCGCAGATCGCACACTCTCTTCTCTGGACACAGCAAAAGTGACATCTGCCCTGTCTGCTGCCTTCAAACGCTAATACGCCATTATAACCCAAGCTCACACGACTACAATACCACCTCTCTATTCGCACTACAAGACGGCTGCCCCCTAACCTGCCCATGTCTCTTATCATCCTCTTCTTCACGTCTTCACCTGCTGGGAATCGACCCCACCCTCTTTGGTGGACACAGCTTCCGAATTGGGGGTGCCACTTCCGCTGCCAATGCTGGCATTCCAGACCATCTCATCAAAACCATCGGTTGCTGGTCCTCAGACTGTTAACAGTACATTCGTACTCCACTGAACTCTGTCATTTTGATTTCAGAAACTCTGGCTAAACCGTCAAATGTTCCCTATGTGTAATTAACTTTATGTGTAATTAACTATGTGTTATTAACTTTATTATTAGTTTGGGCCAACCTTCTCTTTGGGCAGTATATAGGTTGTCCTATTAAACTGTCTTTCGTAGCACAACTCGCGTGTTTTGTTTGAGTTTGCATGTATGGATTGTTTTCACGTGATGTCATCACTTTCTAAAATCCAAAACAAAAGAGCCACCAAAGTTTTTGTCCTCATCAGGCACAAGAGGCGGTATATTTACATCTGTTTACAATTTTACAGCTCAATAGCATGCTTCGTTTGGAATCCAGAGCATTTTGAATTTCAGGGTTATGGAGGTGCATGACACAAGGCTATGATCGAGTTTGTTGAAAAATATATACTTATCCCACGATTTTGAGCCTTTTTAGAAGTTAAAGCATTAGGAAAAGTGCTTATGTAAATGATTGTTTGAACAGTACTGATAATCAGTCGCCTAGATAGCCAAAGTAAGTTCCACATGTTTGCACTATTTTCCGGCCGCCATATTGGTGTACCACAGAGGTACACCAACATGGCGTTTTCATACTGGGTTCTGTAAATATCGGCGAAACATTTCGACGACTATCTGAAGTTTGGGGAAACACACAGGCCTAAAACTTGGAGAAGTGGCTTATTTAGTTATCTTCTATAACATCATAATTTCATAGCTTTTTCCACTGGATGCCTTTCGATTTAATTTTTTATTGCATGACAGTGAAAACGATCTATAATATGAAGACTGACATTAAGTACAAATTAATATTAGTTAATTAGGTTTAATGGATTGTATTCTTAGATCGTATTTCGGCTGCACCTATGTTTACGCGTATCATATTCTCCTCAAGGTCACGCGATTGGTGACTCGTACAATTGTATTTTACCAATCCCCGCCCGTTCCGGGCAGTATATAGATTGTCCTATTAAACTGTCTTTCGTAGCCCAACTCGCGTGTTTTGTTTGTGTTTGCATGTATAATATGAAGACTGTGACATTAACTGTGAAAGTGGCAATTTTTCTGGTTTTAAGCGGAAGAAATGATAAATGATTGTTTCGTCAATACTATGAATTATTTAGATTATTAACTTGATTTCCTGATTGATTTTGATTGACACTAAATTATATAATTTAGCCACGTAAATAAGGCAGCTTTCAGTTTAGATATTTGTTGACCTGTCTTGCTCTGGGGGGTGAGGGGGGTACTTCCATATATGGGCTATGTAGGGGTGTGCCGCTGTGAAGGGTATGGTTTTCAAGCAGTTTACTCTAGGATAGGGTATATAACTCAGAGCATCTGGGTCTAAAATAGGGTATCATTTTACATGAGTGACTAGTTGATTGAAGATTTTATCTAAACTAAGGAAACCAGGAATTGCCATTAAAAATATAAAAAATGAAATCGGCAAGTTTAAATTTTTGTAAGTCAGCCTCAACATCGTTGATAGATGACTATCATAAAACGCTACTGGATACTATTTTAAAACCGTCCAAAATCGGGATTCAGACAAATCGGTGGTTTTAATACTGGTTTATAGTCTAGTATAGGGTAGCAAAATTCAGCTGAACTAGCTCTAGTATAGGCTAAGGGTTCCAGGGTCCCAGTGGCACAACCCCACCCAGAAATTCCTAAAATACCACCCCCCGGGTCTCACTAAGCCGTCTTCTGTTAAACCCTGACCTGTTTTATCTGTTGTTGACCTGTACACCATGAAACAATCTTTCTAGACATCGTCAAAGTAAGTTCTCAGTGTTGTAGTTTTAGCTAATAGTTTTACTCGTGTGTTTATGTAGTGACGGATTCTGTCACAGTTTCGCAAATGTATTTCATTCTTTTAGATCGAATAATAATATATTGGAAATAATCATATGATTTGCATAACCTAGTAGGATTGCCTGTTTGGTTTTATTGGACCAATGATTGCATGTTTTCCGATTTACGAGATAATTGAAACGATTTTAGTGTAGCTAGTCAATGTACTCTCCACAGTGACTTCTGGTAGAATTGGGCCACTAATGCTCAGTTTATGTTCAAAAGATGTAGACATTGAAAACAGTTGATTTATCTCTCACAGAATGACTTCTTGATACTCCTTGCTTTAGTTTGATATTGAATAAATTCATCTTTCATGACTAAAGGGCAAGTTCGACCGTGAAGAAGTCAGTTGAGTTTATAGTTTTGAGGTTGACCAGGTTACATAGCATGTCGAGCAATGGCCATGAAGAATATCTAGTGGTGATTTGTAACAATACTGAGTGTAAAAATAATGTTGATCTGGAATTAGTCTAGCATCTTTTGGGAAAAACAAATTATTTACACAAGCCAAATTAGTGTTTGGACATCAAAAGTGGGAGGCGCGATGGTCAAGGTATTTCTATGATATTTGCTATCTTGTTCAGTATCTACTTAAGTCACCCGCAGAGTGCGGAGAATCAAATTATGACGCTTGTTTGATTAGTTTAGATTTATAATCATAACCCTCATTAGAAGGAATTCCACGAATTTCCACAGGCAGGAAGTAAGGTTTTTGTTTAGAAAGAGGTGAAGTTTGAGGCCCTTTTTTCTCGGTCTCTTAATTCTTACAGGTAAAAGCTACGTAACAATTTTCGCATATTTGAAGAACTTGATTTGATTTGTAAATTCCAGATTCCGAATACCGGATTCCAAGTTTACAGTTTCTAACCCTGAAACGGAGTGGACACATATCAGAGGCGGTTTATAATAAGATCAGACCTCGACACAAACAACCACCTAGGATCTATGGTTAGCCGAAGATCCACAAGGCCGACACACCGCTTAGGCCAATTGTGTTGTGTGTCAAGACCTTTGCATACGACCTGTCTGCTTTCTTGGCTAACGTATTATCTCCTCTTGCAGGTAACTCGAACTTCACAGTGCAGAACTCAACTGACTTCGCCTCCACCATCGCCAATGAAGAGATCCAGGACCACGAGATCATGGTGTCTTTCGACGTAGAGTCACTGTTTACCAATGTACCGATCGAGGGCGCCATACAAGCCACGCTACAAAAAATGGAGAACGACGCAGGCCTGGCTGACCGCATGACACTTACACCAGTTCAAATCGTGGACCTCTTGAATTTCGTATTAAGATCTACGTACTTCCAGTACAACGGATCGATTTACGAACGACGAGACGGCACAGCCATGGGGAGCCCTGTATCCGCGGTTATTGCTAATCTCTACATGGAGATATTTGAAGAACAAGCAATAGAGTCCGCACCTTGCAAGCCTAAGATCTGGAAACGCTACGTAGATGATACTTTCACCATCCTGGATCGGGATAGAGTTGACGTCTTGCTGCAACACCTGAACAGTCAACAACCATCAATCCGTTTCACCATGGAGATCGAGAACAACAACAAGATCGCCTTTCTCGACACGTCAGTTTACAGAGAACCTGATGGCCGCCTTACCACCAGTGTCTACAGGAAACCAACACATACTGATCAGTACCTAGCGTATGATTCACACCACCCTCGTTCAGTAAAGCGCGGTATTGTGAAGTGTCTGTATGACCGGGCTAAACGTCTCGTCACCAAACCATCAGTAATCACTGGAGAGAAGAACCATCTGTCATCTGTACTTGTTTCTAACGGATATCCCTCCTCTTTTGTACAGAAGATCACAAAGGCACGAACAACCCCAAGAAGAGAGCCTGTCATGGAATTTAAATCCACCGCCGTTTTACCTTATGTCCAAGGAGTTTCGGAGTCTCTCCGCCGCTGCCTAGAACAACAAGGCATTCGCACTGTCTTTAAGTCCGACACGACACTTCGGTCACACTTAGTGCGACCAAAGGACACCGTCAACCCGGCTAAACAAGATGGTGTTGTCTACAGGATTCCCTGTGAGTGCGGCAAAGTCTACATCGGGGAAACAGGGAGATCTATGCAGGAGAGGATCAAAGAACTCGACAGGGATATACGACTCGCCCGAACCCACACCTCCGCTGTTTCTGAACACACCCACAAGACCGGCCACTATCCTATCTGGAATGAGGTCAAGTTTATTGATCGAGATCCTCACTGGTACACACGTAGGGTCAAGGAAGCTATTCACATAAGACTTCACCCTAACAACATCGACAGGGATAGTGGAATTGAAATTCCTGAAGCATGGATACCCACGATCAAGAAACACAACAACAGGAGAACGGTACAACGGCGGACCACTGAGGGAACAGCTACTCGCCGGAATAATGGAACAATAGGAGGATCGAAATGCACCAATCACAGCCGACCTTAGTGATATAAATGATACCGTGCAATCAGTCGACCTTATTGCTTGAAGAAGACTAGCAGTAAGCAGTTGAAACGTCGCGATCTACATCTCAAGTGACTACATTGTGAGACAAACGATAATACACTTTATTATAGCATCTTTTTTCTAAGGTTACATTTATTTTTCACAGTATGAAATTTCAGAGTATGACTTTTCACTTGGTGGGAATTTCCATTTGCCATGGATTTATTTGACGATGATTTTGCTTCATGTTCATTATTTTTCTTTCATGATATGATTTATTTCAGAGTGAGATTATTTTTCTTTGACTCCATGTTCATGGTGATTGAAAGGATTTTGATGGAAATTTCAATCAGTTTAATCTACTTCACACTGAGAATCAATACATGTAGCTGTCTGCAATTTTGTTTGTTCATTGAGTGAACGATAATGCTTGGTTTGTTATTACTTTTTGCATTGAATTACTTCTCTTCTGCATTTTGTTGAATGAAAACTGCATTTTTCTTATCCAATCAGAATGGAAAAATTTTTTCATGTATGTTATGAAATGAATTATTTATTATTCCCTGGAGAGGGTTCTAGAGTCAATTTAAATTGTAATGGCATTGTAAAGTGGTCAAATGTTGACACATGTATTTTGTTATAAAGCTTTTTTGTGTCTGAAGTGTAGCTCTTATGTAATTTCAATTCACTCAAGATTTTCTTAATGTACTTGTGGAGAGTTTTTCTTTTGTTTGTATTGCATTGTTTCAAAGTTGTGTAGGTGTTCTTAGCAAGTTACATTTTGATTTAGATGTAAAACTTAAAAAAATACAGATTTCAAATCAAGTCAGATAACACAGTATTGATTTGTCTTTCAGCTTATGTTGTTTGTTCTCACTTAGTGTGTGCTAGTGGTTTAAGCTTATGAATGCAGGTATTAATAAGACTCTGCATACAACATAATTTCATAGTACCTGAATTGTATCTGGATTTCTTCTTGGGACAGCAATCTAGAGTGTAGAATTTGGATTTTTATTTAGACATAGATTAAGTTAATGTGTAGTTCCAGAAAATATCCATACCTCAACCACAGAGGGAATTTCATATAAGCCCCCCTTCTCCCTGGAATTTCCATTTTGTGAACACAGAAATAACTGTCCTCTCCACCCCTCCAGAATTTCCACAAATATTATGTAGACACTCCTCGTACCTTCTGGAAAAAATAGTTTTGGTAAGAAAGTGTGTTAAAAGTTAAACTTAACACTCCAAACTTGTAGCTGTCTACATGTACATTGCATGTCACTGCTGTTTATTCTTGATTGATTGTGGCATTTGAAGATACATTCAGTGCTTTCAGTAAGATTTGAAGTAGGTCTCTCTCTTTTGTTAGCAACCGCCAGAGCTGATAAAAGGGACTGAAGGCCCCTTCTCCTCTAGGGGGGTATAGGGGCATGCCCCCCAGAAAATTTTTGAAATCGGGAAGCTTGGAAACACAATTTCCAATGATTTGAGGCAAAATATTAAGAGCGAATTTTTATAGTTAGCAAACATAGCGCGGCAGAAGTTGAAAAATCGATTACCATAGTTTCTTAGTTATAAGGCGCACGGTTTTTTCGAGGAAAATCTGTTTTTTCTTGGGAAGTTTTTGCCAAAATTGGGGTGCGCCTTATAGCCAAATATTTTCGCGCAAAAAATCTAATGGCAGCAATTTTACCAGAACTTACAGTTAAAACTAGACAAATAAAAGACACTAAACATTGGTCATTGACTTTTTTAAGATTTGGTGGTTCTGAAAAGAACCGGGTGGCTCTGAAAAGAGCCATTGTTGTTGATGTCTAGTCTTCCTCCTCGCTATCCGTGTCAAACTCGTTCTCCAGTTCATCATCTGCTTCCTCCCACACAGCTCGTCCTCGGTGCCGTCCAGAGCATTTGATATTCCACAGCACCTGAATGAGTTCGCGATCAAATCAGCGGGTAACTCTTACCATGCCTTTTGGATCCACTGCAAAACCAGTTCTTTGCTTGGCACACGCTTCTTCCCCGACAGAGTTTAAGTAAACGGACCGTTCACCATCCAAGTCTGGTATTGGGATTGCACCTTGGTCTTAAAAGGTTTGTTGATACACTTGTCCAGGGGCTGCAACACGGGCGTAAGTCCACCAGGAATAACTGCGACTTCTACGTTTCGCCTCACCAGAAGATCTTTCACGGCGTTTGTCAAATGCCCACGGAATGAATCCCACACGAGGAGAGCTCTTTGGTCTGGGGTGTACCGAAGATTGCGCTGAATACACTCCATTACTCCTAGAAATTAATAGAAATACAGTCTTAGAATGCTAGAAAGCTATATTATCAAGGCCGCATTGTGTTAAACAACGGCACGAGAAAAGCTAACAAACTGAAATTTGCATACACGCGTACGTGCTAAACAGCACGTGCTAGGTAACACGATACGTCAACAATGAAATTCGAATCTCGTTTCTGAGAAACAAGAAGTTTACTTGTCTCGCTCGCTTGTTGAAAGGATGCTGCTCAGAATAAACAGTGTTTTAGCTTACCTTCTTTGTCCATCCAGCCCTTCTTGTGAACGGAGACCTGCATCCTTGGTGGCACGTTGATTTTCAGCTGTCGAACTCCTTTGAATATGACCTTCGGGGGAAGTTTCTCGCCGTTCGCTTTCACCGTTAGTGCAACTGTGAAAATCTGCTTGTCGGCACCGCATGGCAACACTGGAACTGTTCTATTCCCGGTGAACTCCAAGGTTCTGGTGGCTGGCAGCTCAAACTGCATTGGCGTTTCGTCCATATTGAGGATACGACTTAAATCATACCCCCAACGCTGGCGAGATCTCAGAACGAATCGATGAAATTGGATGACCTTGTCTTCCATGTCGGCTGGGAGTCATTGAGCAAGAGTGGTCTTCGCTCTCATGGAGATGGAGTGGCGACGTTTCCAGTTCGTTTACCAGCCATCGGATGCTTTAAATTCAAGGTCGGTGCTGAGTTCTTTTGCCTTGAGTCGAAGCATCATGCCGCTAACTGACAGACCTGCAACAACAATTAAAATAAAATGTCAGTTCCTTGATCAAATACGATGAACATAAACAGATTTATGGATCATCAGTGACAAGCACATTACTCCAGATTACTGAAAATGGAAAAATAAACTCAACAATGCTTACCTTGACTTTGCTGATCGCTGAACCAGTCGGCTAATTGCTGATCCATCTCAGCATACTTCGGTCGGAAGCGTCCCATAGATGCACGCTTTGCTGTCATCCGCAGCTCGCCAGAAAACAAAACGTGTTGTTGGTTACATCATTTCCTAACCATGGATTCTGAAATGCCGTATTCACGAGCGATTTCATGGTTGTTGTTAACCGCCTCGGCCTCTGCAATGATTTTCAACTTGAAGTTGAGGTCGTACGAATGACGGCGAGAGCTTGGCATATTTACAATTGAGATTTGACTGTTTACGATGAGAACGTATCAGTAAGTTTTGCAACTGTGTTTAAGTTCGGCTTGTTGATGTTTTTATAATACAAACTCGGATCGTTGAATATTTATTAGAATCTTTATAAAAAACAAAATATGTTTCCTAAGCAGGAAAGCTGAAATTAACGTGTATGCGTTGTTTGTTTACACTCAAGTTTATCATTAGAGGTGCAAACTTTTAGCTTTTGTTTTCGTGTATATCATTAAATGTGTGACTTTTTCACTTTTGTTCACGTTTACAGAGAGTTCGCGTGCTAATTGTGCCAAGAGAATAAAAATTTATCTTTATGAACTCTTCATTTCTTGGTGCGTCTTATAACCGAGTATTTTCACATAATTTTCAGTTTGGGAACTTTGCATGATTAAGTTGCCAAGTTTGGGGTGCGTCTTATAGCTGAGTGCGCCTTATAACCGAGAAACTACGGTAGATATGAAACGTGATATAGTTTCTTGGAGCCCGAAGCGCTTTAAATTTGAGAAAATCGAGGAAAACGATTTTCGCCTCAACGGTCACCAAAATGACTGATCAAAAAGGCTTAAAATTATTAATCTGAACTTGATTTGCGTTCGCGTGTAAAGAAGAACCAACACTTATCGATACTTTTTCTTGAAAGACAAAGTATTCAGCTATCCAAAACAGGTTAGAATTTGACTTGAGCGCCATTTGAGAATAAACATGCAATTTTTTAAAAAAATCCCTCTCAGTTACTGGGTCGAATTCCTAATTTACAAATAAAATTCAGAGATTTTTTTCGACATGTGCCATAACTCCAACTTCCTTGAAACTTCGCCTTTGGAGCCCCTTCATGTTGGTGTAAAACATGTATTATAATCAGCTTGGGTTATTTTTCGAGTGCTTTTTGAGGCCCGGCTGAAAAACCCTGATTTTACCTAAAAGATCATGAAAATTAAACAATGAACTTCTGCGCATTGGTCGGAGGGCAAGCGGGTACAGGCATTCAAGTCCTTATATTACTAGTTCTTTGTAGTAATAAGCAAATTGTTTGCTTGTGCCTGTAATATAATGGTAAAACAGTTCAATCTCAATGCCAAAGTGACTTTATCTAATCCGAGTATGTTTTGTCGCTTCGAATGCCAGATATTTGTGACGAAATGCCGATTTCACACCGAGGCGAAACAGGAAGTTAAAAACATTTTACTTCCAATAATTAATTTAAGATAACTAGTCGCTAAAGGAGATATTTACGGAATTAAAGCTGACAAGAGTTGCGTTTTCTGTAACCTATCAAGTTTGTTTGCAAAAAGTTATTTCAGAGTCATTTCAGGACTGGCAATACAGGTTAAATTTGGTAGAGAAATCTTCAGTTTCATTGTTTATTTTGATTGCAAGTCACGGTTTCATTCCCGGCCGTGGAATTTACTATATATGTCCCACAGAGTGCGTTGTTTTACAAAAAGGTGGCTGTTTATTTCCAAAGTAAAACATGTTTCCAATAGTCTTTTGTACTTTTGTCAATATATAGTTTAGTTAAAATTGGTATCTACAAACAAATCGGAGTACAAATTCCAATTAAAAGTTCGGTCAGAAATATTTCCCGCCAAAGCGAACTGTTTTTTACTAATGTTTTCACTTTTTTTTGCCTTTCTATGATTGGCAATCCATGACTCACTAAAAAACCCACTTGCAGTAGTTAGCTGGACTGCAGGATAGATTATTTAAGCACGCCAAATCCATTTATGCTAATTAATTTTATCCAGTATAAGTTGAATTTTCCCAAGAGAATTTTATTTTAGACATCACGCTGCATGTAAAAACGATGTCTCCTCAGTTCTCTTGTTCTTTTTTGCTTTCTATTTTTGTTTTTTTTGGTTCTTTTGTTTTTTGCCGTCATGTAAAACATACTGCAACCATATAATGATCAACGTTCTACCCTAAATTAATTTTGAGACTTTTGCTAACACTTCGTTTGCTTTCGGAACGCGTGACGTGTCATGTATATAGCCGATTGAAGGTCGGATGGCAGAAGTTCGCAATTGCGGATCTTTTTTAAAGGTTTCTGTCGTTTCTCCTTTGGTATGTTTCAAAACCACGAACTGTTCTGTTTTTGGATCAGATGAATTGCTAAGCAATGCTGGTGGACTCTGGTTGTTGAGGAAAGTCAGAGGTCAGCGAATCCTATTTGGTAGTGATGTGAAAAGACAGGTTGGGTGACACCAATTTGCCGCTATCCAACATGGTATCCATTCCATGAAGAGGTCATGAAGGAAAGAAGATATAGAATGAAAATCCCAAGACTTATAAATGCTGCTATGTCAAGATTGCCAGCGGAAATCTTTCTTGCGATCAATTCATGAATGTTGTTTTTGTCGGCACAGGTTAGTATACCTTCCGTTCTACCAGTTTTAAATGGACACCTGCTCGCATTTACTTTACAAACCCGTTTTCCATATTGAATTGAAGTAAATTCAACTCTGTCACTTTGTTTATACATGTACACAGTTAAACAGGTTGAATTGTTTAGAATTACGGTGCTGTGATTGTGAAATCTTCACATTGTCCATTTGTCAGTAATCTAATTAGCGAAAAAAGATTGAAATATTCCTTGTGAGTGAAGGTACTTTTGAATGCATGAATAAACTCCTGTTATCATTTTATTTTACTTTTTATTTTACTAACCTGCAGAACGAAAATATCGTAATGAAAGAAGTTAAACCGCTTTACTTCAGCAGACTCTCTTGGCCTCAGAAAAACATGCAAGCATTCGATTGTTTACTTCTTGCTGATGTTTTCATTAAAATCCGGTTACATCAGCGGCACGTTAAAAACCACTTGATGAATAACCCAAGCTGATTTTGATACATGTTTTACAACGACATAAAAGTGTTGAGTACAAGGAACCAATAATACAAGGACTTTAAATGCCTATACCTGCTTGCCCTCAGACCAATGCACAGAAGTCCATTGTTTACTTCTCGTGGTCTTTCAGGTAAAATCAGGGTTTTTCAGCCGGGCTTCAAAAAGCACCCAAAGAATAACCCAAGCTGATTTTGATATATGTTTTACAACAACATAAAAGGGTTCTTAAGGCGAAGTTTCAAGGAATTTGGAGTTATGGCACATGTCAAAAAAAATCTCTGAATTTTATTCGTAAATTAGGAATTCGACCTAGTAACTAAGAGGGATTTTTTTAAAAATTGTGTGTTTATTCTCAAATGGCACTCAAGTCAAGTTCTAACCTGGTTTGGATAGCTGAATACTTTGGCTTTCAAGAAAAAGTATCAATAAGTGTTGGTTCTTCTTTACACACAAACGCAAATTAAGTTTAGATTACTAATTTTAAGCCTTTGCAATTGGTCATTTTGGTGACTGTCAGCCAAAAATCGTTTTCCTCGATTTTCTTGAATTTAAAGTGCTTCGAGCTCCAAAAACTATATCATGTTTCATATCTACCTAAGGGCTTTTTGTGGAGAAAAGAGAGAAAAATTGATTTTTCGACTTCTGCCGCTAAATTCAGATTTTGCTTGGTTTTCGGTGACATTTGCTCTTAAAACCCAAGCATTCATTATTTTTATCAGCTTACTAGCCCAATTTTTAAGATTTAGTACTAATTTTGTAAAGTATTGTTCAAGGTGCAAACATCGATACCGATACTAAATAGCAAGGCTCGAACACAAAAATGAACTTTTCAGAAAGTTAAGTTACATACTTAAGTCAAGACCCTTTAAAAGCCAGTCATTCGTGATATATAAGACTTGGCTTGATGTTAACTTCTTAAACGATATTAAAGACTTACCTGATTGTGTTTGTGAGCTTTTTGAAGTTGAACTAGAAGCACAGAAACGACAGCATGGCCTGTTGCCGCTTCATTGTGGAACTGATGATGTATGAAAACAAGGATTTTTAAAACACAAGATACATCATGATGTAATGTGCTCTGGAGTGTGACCTTTAGTGATGAAGATGTTTATGACAACATTACGTTTAATATGCAAATGAAAAACGACTACTTGTGGCTTTTAAAGTAGTAAAATCACAGGGTAGTGTATAAATTAACTATTTGCAATGGTTGGTTTTTTAACGTTTTTATTAGCTTTCCAATAACAACTAACCATTTAATAGCCTAAGGTGAATTGCTAGTTCCTTTTTATTTGAGTCCATAAGCACATTAATGCTGGAATACAGGTGGCGATTCCCAAGAGAGTACCTGTTGGAGCTCCAGCGGGAGCTGGGTCTCACTGAAAGCACTGTACACACAAACAAAACATACAGCAATTTATTCAAACATGTGTTAAAAGAAAATAGATAAAATAATGACTTGTCAAATTACCTTTCTATATGACTAAGTCCATTTGTAAATGTGGTTCAATTTCATTTGACGGACTGATAAGATGAATGTAAATGAAATTGACACCATACTTTTATCGTGAAAACAGTCGGTAACACCCTTGCGACAAACGCCAATTTTACAACAAAATTACATACATGATGGACACAGATAAACAAGAAAGAGAAATTCGCGATTTTGTGAAATCATAACATCATTTCTGCTTTTAAAAAGAAAGCAATTTTCATGAAAGAAATCGACTGCCACTTGACAGCTTTGAAAACCGATGCAAAACAAACAATCTAGGTTAGTCACCAGTGCTTTTCAGTACACAAAGCTATTTCATGTGATTGGTGACAAGTAATGGCGGCCATTTCCACATAACAGCACATTCTTTGCATTTCTTAGCTTCTAAATTGTTTTTGAAGAAAGAAAATTTATTTCAAATATAATGTGATTCAAATACAAGTATTCAAGCTTCTATTTTTCCATGTGAAAGATCTATTTAATAGGTAAGAAAGGACTTTTGAACAGTTAGATCGATATTTGAATCCGTATTGAAGTGAAGGATGTCTGAAAACTAAATTAACCATCCAACCTCTTACCCCTCTGGAATTTCCTGGGTCTTTGACCCCCCCTTCTCACTCCAGAATTTCCAATTCCCTCCATGGTGGAGGTATGGATATTTTCTGGAACCATCTATACAGATTTTAAATCAATTCAGATAACACAGTATTGATTTTGTCTTTCAGGTCATGCTATTTGTTCGTCATTTAGTTTCCGCTAGTGGTTGAAGCTAATGAATTCAGGTATTAATAAGACTCTGCATACAACATAATTTTACAGTACCTGAATTGTATCTGGATTTCTCCTTGGGACAGCAATCTACAATGTAAAAGATTTTAACCAAGCTCTATTATCATTTTGGTTGAAAATGTTTTCATTTACTATAACTGATGCAGACCTTATCTTTTAACTATTTATTAGTTAGTATTATTGTAGTTCACAAGTTAATAAGTGGAACTTGAATAATTTAAAAGGAGACAAAGTGAAGTATGTTTATCTGTTCCTACAACAGCTTGCGTTCTCTCAAAGAAGAACTGATATTTGTGGTGACCTAGATGTATAATTGAGAGATACCTGTAAGAGTTTTTGGTTACATGTAATCACATCGTTTTCACCGTTACATTAGGCTATTTTTTTGGATGGTATAGAATGGCTAGTTTTATCTATTAGACACAGCTACAAGGAATTAACTAAAAGGAAGTTAAGTCTTCCAAATACATCCAAGAATTACAGTTGTGTAGCAATGTTGAATAGAATTACTACGAAATCTTAGCATTATTTTCCTTAATGGTGATTCGAGAATTAATTTGATGCCTTCTATGAAAGCCGTTCTGTACTAACCACTCCATTGCTTCAGAAATTTAGTTTGGTTGGTTAGTAGGTTGACATTGCTGTACAAGAAATATTGAGCTGTGAATCTCCCCTCTTTTTTGGGATGGAATCTCCTCTCTTTCTTGGGATGATAATGAGTATTGAATTGTATTTTGTGTATATGCCTATCCTATTTCCTGTAATTCTACTAATATTGCCTGAATTGTTTGGTTGTTCATTATCTGATGGTAGTAAATGCTTTGATAAAGTACTGTTAGAGTCATGAATAACTTACATTCTGGTGCAAGTCTAGGGTTGTGGTCATACTACACGCAAGGGCTTTAACTTCTGCAGAAGTCTGAAAGAAGACATTTTAGTTTGTTTTAGAATTTTTTTCATAATAGAGGTATGATTAATGTTACATTTCATGATTACAAGAAATTAAGTTCTCTTTTTACCATAGTGCATGTTGTGGCTGTAGCATCTTTCAGTAGTTTGACAGCTGTATCCATGAGGATTAAATTCTTCGAAGTATCGGTATATAAATTTTCCACTCATTTTCCTGAAAGATAAGTTGAATAAGCAATACCCTTCATTTGGTCTGAAAATATGTTGAGATCCTTGTGTACAGATGTTGTATAGATTTGTTCTGAGAACCAAACAGTTTTTCAAAAGTATTGTTTCAATGAAGAACAGTGTTTTGCGTGACATTTTGCGTGACGTTTTGTTATTGATTTTAACAGTTTAATATTACACTTTCTATCAAATGTGATTACATTGATTGACATTGCAATTTGAGCAGCTCGATGTAGGAATCGTTTTACGTTAGTTTTACACGTGTCGGAATGGATAGCTTCTCGTCTTAAAGGTTTTTTACAGTCTAATTAGACTCTGGAATCCCGTCACAAAGTGAGTCAGTTTAAGGTATTCCTGGAGGCTATTTTAAGCATTTTTGTTTGATATCTTTTGTAGGAATTTTCTAAGATATATTTACTCAAAGTCTGCCATATTAACACCATTGAATAATCATTTCAAGTACCTTCTGACAAAATTGTTTTTTCTCAGAAAGAATGTAAAGTATTTCTGGAATTTGACGTATATGTGGGCGTGGCCGTAGCCATGTCACATCAAACTTTCCTAAAAATCTTGAGTAAAATTTATCCATTGGGCATAACCTTTGGCCAAACGATGCCCATCAATATTTTCTACATTGCTTTGGCAGTGCGCCAAAATTAAGAGAAACCAGAATATTTTAAGCCGCTAAATCTGATATCTCTAGTCCATGAATTTTGTGGAGCCACCACCATTCATATATCTGAGAAGAACTGACCTGCTGCCAAGGAACTATTTGTAGATAAGTTTAGTTCATATCCTCCAAGTTTCAAGTCTTTCTGTCAAAATCACACAAAGAAGTTACAACTGGCAAAGCTCTCCTCAAAATTTGGAGGCCATTTACGTCAAAAAATCATTCGCAAATTGAAGAGAAATCGATTAAGCAATCACGGCCCGAAACCCCATGTAGCGACGAAGGTACACTGTATTGTGCAGAGGAGAAAACATATTTCGAAGATTCCGCAATGCCTAAAACGAAAGTGTCTATAAGCAGAAAAAAGCATCGGAAAAGGCTCACAAAGCCCGAGGTTATGGTTCGAAAGCAAGAATACGTTTAGATTTTGAAAAGTTGAGAAACGCAGGATGGACAATTGAAGAACAGCAAACAAAATCTGGCTCAACAGTTCACTTCAAATACCGAAATCCCAACGGTAAAACTATCAAAAGTGCTAGAGAAGTTGAGTGTCAGTTAGAAGCTGAAGGAACTCTCTGCAGTTTCATTGTGGATGAAAGTAAGGGAAAAAAATCGATGGAGACTCCTCAACAAGCAGATGACTTGTCATTGTCTGACGGCTCCGAGGACTCTGATTATGAGCCTCCTGAAAAACAAGCGCCAAAAGAAATAAAGGCCACTAAATGGTAAGATACTACATGTAAAAATTCATTATATAAAACTCTCTGTACACAAGGTCGGTAGAAAAGCTAAACCCTTTATAAAGATTTCACATGTTAGATATGTTCCTCGTGGGATTTGTGTGAGTAAACTTGACAAAATATTGAACGGAGAAGATCTGTACCTTCATGCGATAAACATTGTGGAAACATTGAGCAATGGAATTCAGTGTATATTACTAGGTTGTAATTTTATGTGTTTCACTGACGATCTTTGGTTTGGTCTTTCGCTTTTATTAATCGGTAACGCTTGTTGCATACTACAACTGATATTAATTAAAAAAACTAAATCTGAATATCTTTGTGTGGAATTTACATTGCATTCCTGACTCTATGGCTAGTGTCTAGAGAATATTCTTGAGGTAATATCTTGCTTTGATACTTTTTTTACAGTGTCAGTGTGCCAGAAGGGCTATTTGTTGCAACCACCTCTAGCATCATCAATTGCGTCGATGAGATAAACCACTATTTCAAGTGTTCCTCAAACAATGGAAAATGTAGAGGTGAGATATAATCTGGAATTCATTGTCCAGATTGATTGTTTCATTGTTATTGTCACAGTGAATGTTATTATAAAGCCAAAGCCATAGCCTTTTTCAATGGCTCTTTTTATTCTATTTTTCCATTTGATCAAGTGACAGACAAACTGCACTGTGTAGTGAATCAGTCCTTTACAATGTACCCTGATCGTTGTGAATTGATGCCAGAAAAATATAAACCAAAGACTCAGAGCATGTCTGTAAAGTTAGGGACCTCGCATTTTATTTTGTTCGTCTGTAAGAAAATAATTATGAATTGGTCAATCATTGATTGGGTTACTAAAGTAAAAAAGATTAAACTTGACTTGCGTATAAACCTTCTTATCCTTTTCACTGGTTTGCCAAAAAACGCTGTGTAATTTCTTTCTCACTGAAACATTTATGAATTTCACTGCAAATCCTGTTAGGTTTCACTGAGAATCCTGCTTATATCATTAAAACTATTGTGCAGTGGTGTAATACATTCATCTTATTGACCAAGCATACTGGGGAATGTACTAGGAGAATATCGGGTCTTGGTCTTCCTTGGCGAGACCAGAAATCTTTTTGGGGCCAGTATGAGTAACCTCGCTTTTTTACTAAATTTGTGTTACAGGCAAACTTGTACTCGCGGCATATAGCAAGAAGGGTTGTGGAGGGGCAATGATGTTCACATTCAAGTGCCATGGTTGCTGGACTGTCGAGATTGATTATAAGAGTAGCCATCTTGCCCGAGAATCTAGACGGCAACTTGTGTCCTTGGCCCTTTCCCTGGCCTTTTTTATCAGTGGGCATGGGTATGCTGGGTATAGGAAGACCTTGGGAAGAGGCTTGGGTTTGGGAATAGTTTCAGAAAAGCCTTATCTTGAAGTTGTAGATCTAGCCCTCCCCTACATAAAATCAATGCTGGATGAGATGTGCGATGAAGCAAAAGAGAAAATGAAAGAAATTGCACATGATCAAATAGGCAGCTGGTCAAGAGCAGTGACCTGCTGTGATGGTTGTTGGCTGATTAGAGGGCACTTCAGCCAAAATTGTACATTTGTCATTAAGAATTATATAACAGGTGCCCTTCTCTACTATGGTCATCTGTGTATGAGAGGAGCAGAAACTATCTGTGATGAGGAGCTCTGGCAAGGGACAGCTAAGGCAGCAGAGGGCCACCTAAGTCAAGTCCTTTGGGCCAGAGCTAAGGAGGAGGGGCTAAATGTAGAAGTGAATTGGCAGGATGCCGACTCATCCTCAGCCAAGGGGTTTCGCCATTCTTACTCTAATGAGCAAGAAAGTAAAATTATGTGTGGGGGTCATGTCGGGAGGGCTCATGGCAAGAAGCTGGAGGAACTTAAGACTAAGTCTTCTTTTTCCTCTGCATTCGTTGCCTTGCACAAGGAACAGTTTCCAGGCATTATCTCAGCAAAATGTTGTTGTATTGGGAAAAATCAAACCTTTGTGGCAACCCGAAACAAACCTGTTTGTGGATGTATTGGACCAGGGTTTATACAAAATGCAAAACGTAATCATTACTGTGCCCTTGTCCATGCTGGGAATAGCCCTGATAAGTATAGGGAAACTATGTTGGCCCTGGGAAGATATCACAGTAAAGATATGCATGATTGGGAAGGGGGTTCTTGTACCTTTCACCCATTGGTTAAGTGCAGCTGCAAGAATTGTGAAGCTGACGTTGATGGGTTTTACTCAGAGCTGAAATGTTCTGGTGAGGACTATCACTCAGCCCACATCCTGACTTGCGAATTTCATGCACTTGCCTATGAGATAGAGTGCACTCAGAGGGCTAAAGATGCTGAGAAGGTCATTGACCCTGAGTTGGGAAAAGGTCATTCCAACCTCCCTGAGTCCACATTTAGTGTTCTCACAAAATTTAGGGGGAAAATAATTTTTAATGCTCATGTTATTCGTCTTATTACTTTATATGACAGTGTCAACACGACAATGAAAAAAGGTACAAGAGGCTGCAGCGCTACAAAACAGTGGAAGGGAAGAGAAAAAGGGTTCAAAGGAAGGTCAACCGTGCTGAGGAGCAGAAGCTAAGGTACCTTGAATTATTGAAATTATTTCAAAGTCATTAGAGCATTTCTTTCGAAGTGGGATTCATATCATATTGTCATATCATAAATATTGATAGCTCTCAACCTTTATTTCTATCTTTTCTTCCTAGGAAGAGATATGTAAAAAATTGCCAGATTCAGCATACATATGGAGAGGATGTCGAGGATGATCTGGTTGAAGAAAAAGCAGTGCTGCTTACCGAGTCTGCTATAAATGATGGAACTGCAACTGCTCTTATTATACCTAACACAATTACACCAGCCCCTAATGGAGCAGTTGTTGAAGTTGGAGGGAAAAAGTGTAAATGGTGTGCAAGCACTACCCACTCCCGTAAGAGCCACAAAGACTGCCCTTACAATAATTCAAGGGTTTAAGGTTTTTCTCAGACTGGGGGATATTTCTTTGCAATAATAAGGCTAAAGAGATAAAAACCTTATTATTGAAATAAGTGTATTTCACTGGTACATTGCTTAGTAGGAAAACTCACAAGGAGTGCTCCCATAACCCAAAAAATGCCTCAAGTTCTAGTTGAGAACTATTCTTCAAGTTTTGTTTTGATTTGATAGCCATGTAAATATTATAATTAAGAGATACTCAAAACTGTAGCAACTTTCAACAGAAAGAAACTTAGAATTGCCATGATTTTATGCACATTTTCCTGCTATTGAGGCCATTTACATTGACTGCTTGTGGTATTGTTTGATTGGCCATCTGATTACCTTAGGTTTTGTTTGACAGCACTCAATTGAAAAGTGCTCTATTATCAGAACATGCGACAAATTATTTGAGAGGTAACAAAAGAGATGACACTTCCCCTTAAAAAATGGTATTATTAGAATAATAGTAAAATAGACATATTCGAAGTTCAAAATATATTTATTTGCAATCTTATTGACATTTTTCCTCGTTTCATAATCAAACCAAGAAGTGTGTAAATCAATCAAATGCACATTGTTAAAAAATAGTTCAGCTAGAAATAATAGAATAGATATTGTTTACATTTTGATTTGTGCCATTTTTATACTCAACATTTTCATACAAATAATCAAAAATTCAGAATTAGGTAATTACATTTTAAATATCCAACCTATTTTCCCTCCTTTCCATATCATAAATAAAAGCCACAAATAAACCAATTTCACTTTGTTACAATCTTTTGAAAACTACAAACAATAAAATAGAAATGATGAAACAGATAGTGTTTACATTTGAATATTTTTACCAATTTTTACTAATTATTACAATTATACAATTTTAATCAAATATTTTATTGTTCCGTTTTTTTGTCACCTGGCCATTTGGCCTCATACAGGTCAGACATGGTGACCTTGTAGACCTAAAATGCAAAATAGATGCAATAAGATAAAGATTTAGAAAGCATATGTATTAGCTAATGCTTGCTTTCAGGGATGGGCCTCCAAAAGCTCTTATAAACGATATCCAACAGTTTGAAAATAATATATAATGAAACATGCATCAGTTGAGTGATTTTGGGAAACTACATGTATTATAAAAACATAGAACTGACTATTCAACGTGAGCGGCTTCCCTTTTAGCAGTGTCTACTTGCAACATATTTGAGATGAAGAATTACAATGAAAAAGGAGTCCGATTGGCAGGAAAGATTGGGGAGAGTAGGGTTCAGCTATATTTATAACAATAGTAACAATAACAATAATGGGCATGATAATGCAAAACTCCTACCGCAGAGGTTTCGGGATTGGGATAATCCCTCAAGTCCCCACTTAGTATTTCCCTGATGGCTGCTTTCAGGCAGTCAGGGTAGACATACGTGGGGAGTGCTTTGCCTCTGAACTGGCCTTCTCCAACTTTGTTTCCAAACTGTCAGTAAAAGAGAAAAATGATTGAATGTGAAAAGAGGACTTTGAAAACGCTTTAGCACGGATAAACACGAAATAGAATTCAATGGCACCCAACACAGTTGCTAATGTGAAGAGGTGGAGTATCAAAATCCTCAGAACTAATGTCCTCTAAGTGATACTGTGCGTCATTCTCTCAACTAATCTGATGCAGAACAAACACAGTCGCAACTTAGACATTCGCGTTTTCTCGCGATTATTTACCTTACGTTCTCGTTGGCGGTAGTGAAATTTAAAATTGCCCTAATTGGCCGTGTGATTACCTTTTTTGGTTTGGTTTTACGACACTCCATCGTCAGGACTCAGAGTGGCGTGCCGGATATGCTCACAACAGAATCAAAATTCATCAAAAGAGAAGCATGCGCTTGATGCAATTTGTTTTGGGGATGTGACCAAAATATAACAAGAAATTCACATCGGGAGTTGAACCATAGTCGAACTATAGGCTTATGTAATCTTTACGATATACACGATATGGTATGTGAACGGAAAGAGCCAAGGAAAGCGCAAGTACCTCTCCGTGAACCCATATACTAAAACGATGGAGGGTGAATGGAGAATAACATTCTCTCGTTAAGAAAAAGCAGGGGAAATTCAAAATATAAATTAAAATCTGCAATAGAACTTACCCATAAAATACCAAAAATACGGCGAAAGAACCACTTCCTGGCAAGCTCGTCGCTTTCTTGGGCCTTCTTCGAGAAACCACGGACCAGCTGCGTAAGGGCCAAAGGACTTCCCTGAAAACTAATTGGCAAACAGATTTTGTCAACCAAACCAAAATTACGAAATTCAGAGAAAAATCTACATCACTGTAAATTTATTTACCCTTTCTCTGTGAAAGCTGTCTCCAACACGTGTATTGTTCGATCCGCCACCATGGTCAAAGAGGGTCATTTGTATCGGATGACAAGGTTTTATGTCAGCGATCTGTCAACGAGACATCCTTGAGGAATTCCAAAGCAAGATGATAGTGTTTTGGGCGCAGTATGGTGTCCTACTTTTCCCGCTAAATCGGCCCTAGAAACAAAAATTCGCTCGCCTATATCTCGATAGAGTTTGGTTGTATCGACCCGAAACTTTGCATGCAGGTTTTTGTTGACATTGCCTATTAGCTGAAAAAAAATTACGGCAATCCAAAAGAGTCACTTTAGCCTCCAGGAATACCTTAAGTTGGTTTTTTCCGTTTTCTAAGGCTTTGTTTCTTTAAGTTGTTTCCTTTGATTTCTGGTAGTGTAGTTTCGGTAATCGAGTGCATGTGTTTAACAATTGAAGAAGCTAGTCATAAAAGGGGATAAGTGACGATTTTGGTTGCTTTTCTTTTTTCTTGCTCCAAATTAGCTGAATTTGTGCATGTGGTCTTCAATGTAATAGAAAAACGTGGTTCTGTATTTTTGTCACTGGTTTTTGCTTTTTTTTTCGAGTTAAAACGTAGGCAAAAAACTCGGCTTTTCCTAGCCATGTCTTTAGGAGTTTATTTGTTGAACAGCAAACAGGCAGACTGTTTATAGTGTATGAAGTCAAAACCAAATCCCACAGCATATAGAGTGGAAATCTGGGAACAGATTGTTTACACCGGTTATTGTGACGTGAACACAACACATGAATCGATCAAGTGTCAAACGAAATGCCATCAAACAAAAAAGAGATGTGCCACATTAGAGCTCTGTCAACTAATATCTTAAGCATTGTTTTAAAGTACCTTGTATGCCTACCTGGTGGTTGAGAGGCATCATAAAGCCTCGATAAACCCATAAGTCATCAGCACATTTTAAAGAATCAAAATGTGTTCTGAAACTTTGAAGGCAGCTGATATACTGTAATCGTGTTATCAGCCTTCGAAGTCAGATTGAGCCAGGTAGCAAAGTCCAAGAGCAGTTCTTGCCCAAGAAAAATACCCTTTGGTGAGTTGTGGCCCATTTGCCAAGCGTTGCTAGCGTCAAAGTTTGGAAAGTGAGAACTGGTTTTAGACTTATAAAATTTGTCTTGTACCGACCGCCATGTTTTCCCGCGTACAAGGTGTAAAGACCCTTCCCGGCATGCATTGCAACTACGTTCTGTGGAGGTTTCTCGAACTGGTAACTAGATTTAAACATAATAATGGCCAGCAAGTGGCGATCGATTGTAACAGATCTGTGATCCAGTTTGCGTTGATTTTATTTCAAATCGGCATGATTTGTAGTGTTTTGAGCTTCTGGGATCAGGGGACATGCAGATGCATGGAGACCTGTACGTTGTGCAGAAGGGTTAATCTGTTAATCTGTCAGCCCTATTTATAGAGCGTTTTCATGTGGAGTCATCAAATTCTTAAATCCAAAACTAAAAAGCCACCAAAGTTGTTATCCTCATCAGGCATAAGAGGTACCAGCGCATTTTGAACTTGGAAGTTATGGCGGTGCGTGACATAAAGCTACGATCGCGTTTGTCGAAAACTATGTTTTATCTCACGATTTTTTAGCCATTGAAGACATTGCCGTATTTGGAAAAGTGCTTATTGAAATGTTTATTTGTTTCATTTTATTTTTATTTACACCTTTTTTTGACCTGAAATCATTTTTGAGCTTATACGTTGCGTGAAATTACCACTTTCAGGAGGCCATCATGAGCTCCTACCATTTTGCTGTTTTCTAAGTGAAACCAACATCCTTGCCGTTACGTGTTAACGTCAAATCAACATTTTAACCTATTTAGACTTGAAATCAACATCATCGAGCTTACGCGCTACGTAAAATTGACATTTTGCTGGTTTCTAAGTGAAACCAACATCCTTGCCGTCACGTGTCAATGTGAAATCGACATTTAAACCTTTTTTGACCTAAAATCAACATTTTTGAGCTAATACGTTGCGTGGAATTGACATTTTGCTGGTTTCTAAGAGAAATCAACCTCCTTGCCGTCACATGTTAACGTCAAATCAACATTTTAACCTATTTAGACCTGAAATCAAAATCATTGAGTTTATGCGCTGCATGAAATTGACATTTTGCTGGTTTCTAAGCGAAACCAACATCCTTGCCTTCACACGTTAACGCGAAATCAACATTTTAACCTATTTAGACCTGAAATCAACATCATTGAGCTTATGCGCTGCGTAAAATTGACATTTTGCCGGTTTCTAAGTGAAACCAACATCCTTGCCGTCACGCGTTAATGTGAAATCAACATTTAAACCTTTTTTGACCTAAAATCAACATTTTTGAGCTTATACGTTGCGTGGAATTGACATTTTGCTGGTTTCTAAGTGAAATCAACCTCCTTGTCGTCACGCGTTAACGTGAAATCAACATTTTAACCTATTTAGACCTTAAATCAAGATCATCAAGCTTATGCATTGTGTGAAATTGACATTTTGCTGGTTTCTAAGTGAAATCAACCTCCTTGTCATCACGCGTTAACGTGAAATCAACATTTAAACCTTTTTTGACCTAAAATTAACATTTTTGAGCTTATACATTGCGTAAAATTTACATTTTGCTGCTTTCTAAGTGAGATCAAAGTCCCTGCGGTCGTGGCAGGCTGATCCTTTGTTATGATAAACCGAGGCGAGACTTCGACTTATAACAAAGGCTTGGCTTGGTTATTATAACAAAGGATCAGCTCTGTTTATCATAACAAAGGCCTGGCTTCGTTTATTTGCAGCCTCAGCGGGAAAAGGGCGTTAGGTATTTTAATCAAAAGTGAGCTATGTCAAAACGCTCCAAATTTCGCATAGAGTTTTGTTTAGGTATGTTTAGCAATGTCCCGTAGTTTTTCCGCTAAACTTTGCTTCGTTTTCAGGATATTGCGTATGCAAAAAACCACTCGGTTTTCCTAGCGGCGTCTTTATAAAGTGAAGCAAAAACCAGTGGCAAAAATACAGGAACACATTTTTCTATTACATTGAAGACCACATGAAAAAATTCAGCTAATTTGGAGCAAGAAAAAAGAAAAGCAACCAAAATTGTCACTTATCCCCTTTTATGACTAGTTTCTTGAATTGTGTAATACCGCATGGTTTACTCAGTAAAATCTGTTCACGTTTCTTGGTTTATACGATGTATTAAGGCCCTTTATTTTCGGTTAGTTGCTATTGTTTAAGTGTATCATTTGTTGTGTTTATTGCGGATCAAATAAAAATCTTATTTATACGATTCATGGGTAATCAGAGTCAAGCGTATTTTGACAGTTTTCGTCCGACGGACCAAGCATGGCTCAAGGAAAAACATGAGCCTTGAGGCACAGATGATGTCCAAGGGCAAGTATTCAAGCATATGGTACAGCGCAAAAGTAATGCAATTGAAATGCAGAAATTTGCTTTTTGTCTTTGTCAATTTTCATCGAAAAGTTATGGAAAAATTTGAGAGAAAATTCAATGTGGCTGGAGCGATATTTCGGTTGAACAATAGGGGAAATTTTGTGGGATTTTCAACACCTCAACGAAAATTTGCGATGAATATCGTTCTTTTGCCTGTAAGTATGCAAAATGTTGCTATGTACAGAGCAGAAGTTTGACAGCGTATCAAGGAAAGTTAATCACTTAATTGATTCAATTGATTGTTCATGTAATTTACATGAAATATATTTTGATAATTGTTGTGAAAAGTTTTCTGTAGTTACTTACCGATACATGTAATTGATTAGGAGGGAATTATAACACACTACTGACACAAAGTTTTTTTGTCTTGTGTATCTTAAGTTCACTAATTTTGTCAACTTGAATTCAGCAATCGTGCAAATTAATTCTAAATTAAACTCAAAACTATATGATCATCTATTACCTAATTATATTTTTTGTAACATGTGCATTTCCAAAATTGGGGAAAATCACTTGGATATTCTTTAGAGGATGGAATTTTCATAGGAAACTTAACTTACATGAGATTTTTATGTGCAAGGAGTGGAAAATAGTGAGAATTGTTGTGGTATTTTAATTAAACTGTGATATTTACTGTCTCTTTTACCTTGCATATCAATTGTTGCACATGATGGTCTTGTAGAAGTTTGATGCCCTGTTAGATATAAGTTGTAGAACATTTTTATACGTCTGTTACAACATTAAACTATAAGCTGTTTAAATATAATGTTTAAGGTTTATATACACAATACTGTACTAACATGACAAAAACAACAAGACAACAAATTTTCATAGACAGGCCATCATCTGAAGACTATAGTTCTATTAACTGTTATTTGAAAGTTACAAGATGAAATATCTGACCCAGGTAGGTTTGAAAAGTGGATAAAGTATCCTCTAGATGAATCACTATCTAGCGTATGATGTGGTATGTTTTGCCAACACTTATCTACTGGATAGTGATTTATCTGGTAGATAAGTATTATCTAGTCTTTGAACAGCTAGGCCATGGGGATTATAGTAAAACATTAATGTGAATACTTTCAGGTTTCTTATTTATGTTTAACAAACATCTTTGAATCAAGGGACATTAAAATTGCATAATACTGTATTCAGCTAGATGGGATGTTCTTGTAGTTGTGGATGACGTGCTTGCAGGTCTGTGTTTGTATTTCTGTTGATATTCTGTAAACAGAAGTTCAGTATTGCTGTTATGACGGGAAGGTCACTCCAAAAAACTTACTGTACTTTTTCATCGCCACTTGTGACAAGTAAACATTTATTTGGCTTTTCCCACACATTCAAGTATGAGCCTCTAAAGTGCCAGCTATTCTGAAGAAATTCATCGCTAATGAAGCTCAAAATTGGACTTCAGACACCACTTATTTTGAAACTGCACTTAGCAGCCAAGTTGTGTGTATGTGATGTTATTCCGTGCAACTTGGAATTTGGTGAGAAGCGCAAATATCTGCAGATGACTTGCCATCTTTCATATGATTTTATAACAATATCAAATCTCAATTGGCCATCAAATTGATGATTTGTGATGAAACTGAGATGAAAGAAGATTAAAGGTCACTCAGTGCTTTAAAATTGAATACCATCCAATGCAATGCTGGCATCATATTTTAAAAAAGTAAAAATTATCTTAAAACACTAACATTAGTTATGATTTGCCTTTCAAACTGTATACTTGAACTGTAACATAAAAATGGCAGTTTAAACGCTCATCAGTTACACTAGCCATAGGCAGCACAAAACATGTCTATTGGATACTGGTCACCACAAAAGGAACGTACATTTACTTGCGCAAACATTGAACAAGTCAACAGCATCATCAATAACGCAAGAAACGAGGAAAACAAACAAATTATTTCTTCAAAAACCAGAGTTGCCTGAATTAAAATCAGTGCATAAATAACGTAAACGTAAAGGGTGTTTGCCATGTACGCCCTGAGCAGGTCAATTAAAAACAGTACAAGCAATAACAGGTGGATCAACCTTTCTTTCTTTTCATCAAAATAATAGAGAATTTGTGTTGGTCGTACAACACGTTGGACACGACGAAATGACGAAGAAGTAGACGTAGAGTTGGCTCTCGCTTTTGCAGTGAAAGAGTCAGCAGAATCTGAGTCCAAACTGTGGCCTGTAGATCTCTCATGACTGGTGGTAACTGTGTTTCGGACAGGGGCTGTACATGTTGTGTTGTTGGCTTTTTCCCTGGCAGCTCTAACTTTCTTGATCAGGACTCCTTTTTTCCAACTTTTACTATACAGCTCACCCATTTCGTCCAAAATCTCTCACAACAGCAGAATAGTCAGATCTTGTAGGTTTCCTTTTTTAATTTTTTAATTTTCTTCCTTTTGTTGTGCCTCCTCTCTCTTCTTTCTCTCTTTGTCCATTTCCTGTAGCCTTGGTAATTCCTTAAAAATTTCGGTCAGGTCAATGTATATCGGCCATTTCGGCTGCGAACCACTCACTTTTCCGACTACTTTTATGATGGAACGAACATGGCACCAGTTAAAGGTGTGAGTAGGTACCACTTCCCACCCAAGAGAAGTTTTTTTCTCAAAGTTCAATCCCCTGAAGCAAATGGTTACCTTTTCTAATTTTTTTGGATCTGATCTCCATTCAAAAACCGGAAAGTTCGATTTTAAGGAGGGTGATCTGACAATCCTGACGATATGGCCAACTTGTAATCCTTCTGATGGAAGCCACAATGCAACAATATCGTTCAGGTAGGTACCGCTTTCAACACGTTGAGGGTCGATTAGCTTTTCAATTGTTTCATAAAAATCGTTTCTCACAGATTCCATCCAACGTGCAAGGCATGAGGTGGCAGGACGGTACACTTTTCCTCCCTGTAATGACAGAAATTCCACCATATGATAGTATTGCCCTTCGTGCTCTACATAATTTGGACGAATAGAGTAATCAGTTTGATGTTTTGTGCTGGTGGCTTTTTTGCTTACTCGAAGACGTTTTGGCAAGGGCTCAAGACTAACGTTTTCGTCTACCAGCGAATGCTTATCTGACGCTAAAGCGGCCAGTTTGTTACAAAAATGCTCTCTGATGTTGTTTTGTTTAGGACAGATAAGTGTATAATCTCACCTTTCTTTGTCTGTTGCGAATTGCAGATGGAGACACTGCTCGTGGTACCACGCATTGCAAGAAGGATAACTGCAGCCAATCCAGCGAGTATTTTTGGGAGGTTTAAATGATTTATCTAAGTACTTGCACTTCTTATCTTTGTAGAACGAACAATGTGTGGACTATCTTCTTCATCGTCCTCGTCTGCCTTCTCCTGATCAGTCTCCAAAGAGGCCATCGCTGCCAAGTCAACCAAGGCACCGCAGTAGTTATTAGTGTGATCTTCGATAGCTGTTAAAAGTACCTCGTTATCTAAATCAAACAGTTCTTCGCTAGAAATCACCTTGTTCTCATCAGGTGCGTCCCACACAACAAACGTTCCTAACTCGGGAGTATTAATATTAATAATGTCATCGCCCTCTAATTTAAGGATGTTCCCTTTCACTAAAGCTGGCAACAAACCAAGCAGCTTTAAAGTTTTCAGGACTTCTCTTTCTGCCATTATCATACCCGCCTTTAATTCATCATCAATGTTCTCTGGCCAGTTCGGTAACTGCATGTCTTGAGCCTCTTTACTTACTCCCAATTTCAGTTCTTCTAATCTCTGCACTCTGCCTGCGAGATCTAACATGTCCAGCATAGACAAATTTGGTTTTCCTCGACAGAAACACCGCAGCTTTCCAAATAATTCCTCGCATTTTTGTGAACCAAATGTCCATGGATGAAAGACGTGGTTCAGAAAGTGTAACGAAAACATCTTCATTGACAGAATAAGACTATGTCCTGCTAGGATCGTATCATCACAAGTTTGCTGGGAAATGAAGTGATTATTAAGATCGTATCCTGAAATTTTTATCCATGCTTTCCAATACCTTAGGAATGTCAAAGGTGCCCAGGCAAGCTTTGCACGTTGTTGCACCATTAATTCTCTTTCGGTGTACGCCTGTAGCAGATGGTGCCCCATTTTCAAGTATGCTCTAGTTGCAAGAGTTTCCTGGTCACTCCACTCTTTTATGCATACTCTGGCTTCTTTTTGTAGAATTCATATTGCAGCATTGACATTTTGTCTGTCTTTCATGAAGACATCGCTCTTCCATAAACCCGATCGAATTCTGTCGATTTCAAACACCTTCATAATATGTTCTGTTTGAGCGGCACCTTCCCCAATAATAAGAATGCGTTTGATGTTGAGTAGTTGGTTGCGCCATTTCTTTACAAGATGTCGCCAATCTGGAAACATGATAGTTGGTACTGGAACATCAAATTCCATGTTTTGAAAGTCCTCGACTACAATGTTGAAATCAAAGGAGTCATAATTTAAACTGATCACATCGTTTCTGTCCTCTTCGTTTTTTCTGAACCGATCAACATAATACTTCCTGACTTTAGAATCCCCATCAGCTCCAAGTCCAGCTACTGTTATATCGTTACGCAAGCCCCACAAAGCGACTTGGTTAAACCAGTGCCTAACTAGGGCGTGGTCCTGACCATCATAAACTGGGCTAATAGCTAAAACAAATGACGGAACATGCTCCTGCAGCAGTGCCAGAAGATTTCGGCTCCAGTAACTCGTGTTTTCAGTGTGACAGAAAACAAAAGTCATAAATTCTCTATAGCTGGATGCATTTTGAAAGCCAGAGTAAAAGTGGATGTCGTCATCACTACCTTCAAATCGTTTAAACGAGAACGTCATGTTATCAATCCTTGCTGCTTTTAAGCTCCCTATAGATTTATATATATTGTATAATTTTGTCTCTTAATTATATCTAAGGGGGCTGCTGTAATTGGCTAAGCTGTAGCGGCTCCCCTGGCCAGTTTGTTTTGTTTTGCTGTCTTTTTTTTTTGTTTTTTTGGGGGGGGGTTTGTTTTTTTGTTTTTTTGCTTCCTCTTCTTTTTATTTATTTTTTTATATGTAATAGAAGGCCGAAGCTTAATAAACAAATAAATAAATAAATAAACAAGCTATGCAAATTTGCATATTCTGTACTAGTGAAATCACAGAAAATCCTTCGACAAGATCTTGAAGAGGTTCAGCATACTTTCAGTTGAATGAATACATATCTACTTCACTGTTATTTTGAATGAAACGTCCATTTTACGCATGCTAATAACCTGGGAGTCCTTGACTTGCGAGTTTGCGTTTCGGTTGACTGACAAGCGCATTTTTCTTTCAGCACAACAATCTCTGTTAGTAGCTATAGAGTTGAATCTTAATCATTTGTTTGGCTTTCCTCATATATTTATAAATGCCTGATTGTAGCGCTAGCGCTGATTCGAATACTTTTTCACTTTGGTTTTAAACATCTCCATTTATTTACCAATATGTAACACCGGAGTGGGAGAGTTAACGTTCAAAATCTGTTTACATAAATTTGTATTAGTAAAATGAAAGACTCGAAAAGTAATAGTTCAAAGTTTCTTACCCAGTGGTGTATTGTAGTTTCTCGTGAGTCATCCGGTTAGCACTGTTACAAATTAGCTTTATGACGTTATATACAACGTTCTAATTACGCAACGTTACACTGATCCATTCTAAGTTTGTAATTTAGATGTATTTTGTTCCTCAAAGACGAAGCTCAAAGAGCAAAACAATTCTGTATTCGGAATGGCCATTGAGAAACTGGGCCAGATTACAGGCGACCTCCGGTGTGCATGTGTTCTTATTAAAATCCACAAATACATAGCTAGTTCACCAGTTCGAAGCCTCGACAATCTTCGTATCGTTGAATGTAGGTTTCGTTTATTATTTGTTTAGACAAGTCTATTTCAAAACGCAATGCGTTTAATTTACTGTGTAATTTCGTCACCTATAGTTTCGTCTGGGACTTGGAGGATCATTTGTGCTCGAAAAAGTCTTCCAGCTTATCCCAAATTCCTGTCTTATGCAGCACCTTGACAATTTCAAGCTTTCCACTAGAGATAGAGGAGAATATACAGGCCATGAAAATCTCTAGGTTTTTACAGTAGCGGCGAACCCGAGATTGAAGAAATCCTCAATGGCTCCCGGCTTCAGCTTCGGAGAGATCAGCCCACTTCTTTGGTCTTTTTCTCGTTTCTGGTAGAGTTTCATCCAGATAGAGGTATTGAATGAAGAGGAATACTCTATTCTATGCATCCCGTATTGCTACAGTGTCTAACAACATATCTTCCTTGCATTCTGCAATGATTTTGACACACTATCACATGTTCGCATACATTCTTCTCAAAAACAAAATATTGTTATTCCCGAAGTGACGTCAAAAGTCAACTCGTCCCATTCTCTGCTATTCCTCAGTCGTGAACATGGAAAAGGGCAAATTTACAAACTTTAAAAATTCATAGAAAATTAATGAAAATGGCTTCAACAATAATTTTTTTCACAGTGGTGATCAGGAGAAAAAGGAAATTTATATTAGCAAAAAAAATTTTGGGGGTTAGTGGCACTTTAAATACAGAACAATGATAGGGCCAAAAGAGCAGGGAGGGCTAGACATGTTGGATTTTCAAATAATCAATGAAGCGCTTACGGTTGTTTGGGTAAGAAGATTAAGTGACACCAATGGAACCGCAAGTTGGAGTCATATCTCTCTTTCCTATCTACAACCAGTTGGTGGTCTGTTGCTTTTGCAGTGTCATTTTGACTTAAAGCTACTTAAAGTTGATATACCGATTGATTTTTACAAAGAAGCACTGTGCCTGGCAAAAAATTAACTGCAGTACTCCTAATACCAAAAACCAGGTACTAAATGAAATAGTCTGGAACAATCATCAAATAAAGATAGAAGGATATTCCATTTATTACAAAAAATGGCACAATGCTGCATTAACTAAAATTGAAGACTTTTTTAGAGGTGACAGATTCCTAACTGTTAGGTTTTCCCGGTTGGGCTCCCTGTTTGTCACGTGATCTGTTTTCCATATTTGGCCTCCCACGAGGTCCTCGCGTTCAGTTGAATAAAGAGTGTTCCGCCATTCTGGTTTAGTCTTTTATTTGGTCCTCCGTATTTGCGAATACACAACAACTGGCGACGAGGATGGGATCCAGCAAAACAAGCACAAGCGGTAAACGGGAGTGGGGTCGTGAAATTCATGTGAGAAGTTTAATGACACGACAGAAAATGCCGGACAAAGCACCAAACACGAGTCAAACCATTGGCAAGGTGATGAAGTATGTTGTGGGGACGGATTGAGAGTCCTACACTGAACAGCTGGATTTTTACTTCCTCGCAAATGGCGTTCGGGATGCCAAGATGAAGAAGGCTGTTCTTTTGATGAACCTTCCTGTGGAAACTTACCAATTGGCAAAGGATTTGGTGGCTCCCACGCAGCTGAAGGATGAAGCCATTATGTGCGATGTCATCGTGGAATGAATGAAGAAGCAACTTAAACCCGAAAGGTCAGCACTGGTCGCGAGGTATGAATTCGATAATTGAGCCAGGAATTCCGGTGAGTCAGTTAGTCATTATGTAGCCACTTCGAAGCACTTGGCCATGGAATGCAAGTTTGGAGAAGCTGTGCAAACTGAGCGTCTCTGTGACTGGTTAGTCTCGGGTATTCACGACCCAAAGATGATTACTGACTTGTTGAAAGTAAAAGTCGCGGACCTTACTTTTGAACTTGCGGTTCAAAAGTGCCTAGCTATAGAGCAAGCTAATAAAGATGTTCAAGTGCTTCAGGGAGAATAAGGGCCAGACACTCCAGTCAATAAACTTGACACTGCCCAGCCTAGGGAGGGACAGGCTCCACCCAAGTTGCTGCAAAAGACATGGTTCCTGGGGTAAGGACACCAAGCCATCTAAACCTTGCTACCATTGTACAGGGTCACACAACTCGCAAAAGTGCCCCTTCATTAAGGAACGCTGCTTTCACTGTGGCATAATTGGACACACACAGTGAGCATGTAAGAAAAAACAAGCCACTCAACAAGTTACTGTCGCTGGAGTAAATGTTATGGAGGGTGCTGATTCAGAAGAAAGTAATGGGGAATATGGGGAACTTTACCATGTTTCTGACAGTAAGAATAGAAAGTCCATTTCTCTTGAAGTCTACCTCGAAGGTCGACCTGTGATCATGGAGCTGGATACAGGTTCTGCTGTGTCAGTTGTGAGTGAGGGGGTGTATAAGGAGTACCCGCGTTGTGTTCCGTTAAAGGACACCCCTTTGAAGTTGCGTACGTACACAGGTGAGTCAGTAAAACCTATGGGGTTTTGCTATGTGACTGTGCAGTACAAAAGGGCAATCTAAAGAGCTTCCAATTTACGTGATGAAGAACGAGGGACCCACCCTGTTTGGCTGGAGTCCAATCAATTAGATTGGCCTTTACTTCAGTTAGAAACATCAGACACCAATCCAGCCCTGGAAGAAGTCTTGAACAAACATACAAGTGTTTTCTTGGACGGTCTAGGCAGGATGAAGAAAATTCAGGCACGGGTCCAGCTAAAAGATAGTGCTCAACCGCGATTCTGGAAAGCCCGCCCAGTAGCATTAGTTCGTAAGCCAGCAGTGGAGAAGGCATTGAGAGAGCTAGAGGCTGAAGGGGTTATTAAAGAGGTTACCACTAGTGAGTGGGCTGCTCCAATTGTGACCCCTGTGAAGAAGGATGGTAGTGTTAGGGTGTGCGGTGACTTCAAGGTGACAATCAATCCACAGTTGGATGTGGACAAATATCCTCTTCCATGCATCGATGATATTTATGCCAGCCTTGGTGGGGATACATTGTTCAGCGTTATTGACCTGCGTCATGCCTACCTGCAAATGGAGGTTGAGGAGCAATCCAGGCCATTCCTTACCATCAACACAACCCATGGTTTGTACCAGTACCAGTGTTTACCTTATGGCGTGGCTTCAGCACCAGCCATTTGGTAGCAGGCCATGGACCATGTCTTACAAGGTTTACCAGGGGTCTTCTGCTACCTGGACGATATCATTGTGACCGGCAGTACCATGGAGGAACACCTTGAGCAGCTGGTTGCAGTGTCGAAGAGGCTGGGAGAGTATGGCTTTAAGGCAAACCGAGAAAAGTGCAAATTCCTCAGAAGCTTTGTGGAGTATCTGGGACATGTCATCTCTGCTGAAGGACTGCACCAGTCTCCCAAGAAAGTCAAGGCCATCACTGAGATGCCAACACCGCAGGATGTCACACAACTGCATGCTTTCCTAGGCAAGGTCCAGTATTATGCCAGGTTCTTACCAGACTTGGAGGAAGAGGAAGGAGGAAGAGAACTTGGAGGAAGAGCTGAGGAAGAAGCTAGCTTCAGAGTGGTGAAAGAGATGCTTCTACAAGACAAGGCTCTCGTGCACTATGACCCTGACTTGCCACTAGTTCTGGCCACAGATAGCTCCTCTTATGGTCTCAGCGCTGTCTTGTCACATTGTACTCCATAAGGTGAGGAGCGGCCCATTGCCTATGCTTCTCAAACTCATTAATAATTCATGAGGTAAACTACCAACCACAAGATGTATACCACATCACATGCATGTGTTTGGATACCCAATGAAAAACAGTATACCACTCTCCAGTGAGAGTGGTATATACCACTAAAATATGGAATGACAACTTGCACAAAATCAATGAATATTTATTACTCAGAATTAACCTTGCTTTTACAATGTGTCTCTTTTTGTTTTCAAAGTCACACCCATTCGCATTGTTTCCTTCATTCCTGCATCCAAAACACGCCAAAATGTCACACACCTAAGAAAGCGAAGGAAAAAAAAAGTAGTATTGGAAGCAACAATACACACAAGTAGTTTACGCGAACCAAATTTTATCCCCCAAAAATGTAACTTACCTTTCCGTCGGACATGTCCAAAGGGTTCAATGCAGCACTTCCATTTACATCAGAAAGGTGGCACTTCAGTCTGCAAATAATTGAGTACAATGTGCGGGAAGGATAGCGTTCCCCAGAAGAATTGCTTACTTCGAATTCTTGAACGAACTTTGACAGCCAGTAGTTGAGACTGCATGCAGACATATCTGTAATGGCCGTGTCCAAAGTTTGTACTCCTTCTTCAAAGTTTTTCGTGGTAAAAAGGCTGCTGGGTTCCAAAGTACAGGACTTTACTAATCGATTCCGTTTCCATTCCTCGAAAACCGTACACAACCATTTAGTTTTATAAGTTATTGATTTCGGTACTTCAATATCAGCACTTTTCTTCTCATCCTCCACACTTTTCGACTGTCAAAATCTCTCAAATGACTTTGTTGCGATATACATCCTGACCGAACGACAACTTGTAAATGCCGGCAACTCCAGCAACTTTCACACCTCAGAATAAATTAAATCGCACCATAAATGCAAATTAATTACGCCGGTAAAAAACATTGTTGGTATTGAAATTATTGAGGAAGGAATGTTGGACAGCAAACAATTCTAATTGGTCGTTGTTTGTTATTTCTTTAAGAGTGATCACGAGAAGTTATTTCTAAAACTCGTGCTTCGTGTTTCATCAGGGTATCCAAACGCCTCGAAACATTAAAAGGACTCGGCCTTTCATTTGTTTCTCGGTGTTTGGATACCCCGATGAAACACTCGCTCTCGTTTTGGAAATAATACATCCCGTTCTCTTTCAGAAACAGAGAAGAAGTACTCGCAAATCGAGAAAGAGGCCTTATCCCAAGTCTGGGGTGTGAAGAAGTTCCAAACCTACTTAGAGGGTCGTCATTTTACCCTGGTTACAGAACATCAGCCCTTGAAGTACATAATGAATCCTGGGAAGGCCGTGCCAGTTACCGCAGCAGCAAGGATACAGCATTGGTGTCTCTTCCTAGGCACTTTTGCATACAGCATTGAGTTCCGAGGGACCAAACAGCATGCCAATTGTGATGGTCTATCCCACCTTCCACAACCACGGGCACCTGTTGACAAGCCAGATGAAGTGGAAATGTTCCATATGACTGTGGTCGAGGCCTTACCAGTCACCGAACAAGAGCTGAGAATGCAGACTCGGAGAGACCCAGTACTTTCCTGTATCCTAGAGCTCGTGCAGTGGGGATGGCAAGAAGCAGAAGTCCATCCAGAGCTAATTCCTTATGCTCATCATGCGAGTGAAATCATGATCCATCATGGGGTTCTGATGTGGGGTAGTAGAGTAGTCATCCCAACCAAACTGAGAGAGAGTTTTGGAAACCCTACATGAGGGTCACATCGGTATGGTCAAGGTGAAAGGTCTGTCCTGGGGTTACGTTTGGTGGCCAAACATTGACAAGGACATCGAAGGAGCAGTCCGAAATTGCAAAGATGTCAGGAGACAGCAAATAATCCAGCTCGTGCACCCCTGCATTGGTGGGAGTACCCTGCCCTTCCCTGGCAAAGACTGCATGTTGATTTTGCTGGGCCATTTCAGGGGAAGATGCTGATGGTGGTGATCGATGCACACAGCAAGTGGCCTGAGATTTTCGTGCCGGAGAACACCACTGCTGAGGAGACCATGAGTGTACTGCGTTCCGTTTGCCTGCATGGGACTTCCCGATGAGATTGTGTCTGACAACGGGCCCCAGTTCACATCAGAAACTTTCAGGAAGTTTGTTAATGCAAACGGTATTAAACATGCCACTGGTGCACCTTTGCACCCCTCGACCAATGGTCAGGCAGAAAGACTGGTACAGAGTTTCAAGAAAGCCGTTAAAGCGGACAAGTCTGGAAGAACCCTGCAACACAAGCTTGACAGGTTCCTGTTAGCATATCGATCAGCTCCACATGCAACCACTGATCTTAGCCCTGCACAACTCCTGTTAGGCCGAAATGTCAAGACAAGGTTGGACCTAATTAAGCCCGACATTCAAAGAGAGGTCAACAAAAAGTTGCTCCAGCCAAACAACAGCACCTTGAAGAGTTTTGACCACAGCCAGATTGTTTGGGTCCGCAACTACCGTAGAGGTCCAAAATGGGTGTGGGGCACAGTCATTGGGCAAACAGGTCCAGTCTTGTACACAGTCAAGGTAAATGACCAAACCTGGAAGCGCCATGTCGAGCAGCTACGAGATAGCAACATCTGTCCATCTGCAACAGAAGTGGTGAATGACGGTGCTGTTCCTGAGGAGGTGGAGCATGGAGTGCCTGCTGTTGTGGGGTCCAAGTAGAAGGATATGCCGCCCCTGGCCCTGACGTCCAGTAGAGATGGTCACCCCCCTGAGCCTGAAAGTCAGCGACCGATTCCAGAACCTGAGTTGATTGCTACCCGCAGCAGTCGAGTTGTCAAAGCACCCACCAGATTGAAAGACTATGTTTGTGACTAAGGAGAACTGTACTGTTGTGACTGTTTTTACAGTACCGGCATTTTACCTGAGAGACTTTGTTATTTGTTCTTGAACTTTGTTTTATTTTTGTTTTGTTTTGTTTGTTAACAGTGTTTAGTCTTAAAAGGGGAGGAAATTGTTAGGTTTTCCCGGTTGGGCTCCCTCTTTGTCACGTGATCTCTTTTCCATATTTGGCCTCCCACGAGGTCCTCATGTTCAGTTGAATAAAGAGTGTTCCGCCATCTTGGGGCCACCAAACTAGTGTTGGCCATATGGGTGCAATCAGAATCCCTTCCGTTTAGTCCATTTCTACTTTCCTTAAACATTTAGAAATAAGAGAGAAAGGTGGAAAACAATAAAACTTGTGAACACTTTCATCTTCAACCGCAGTTCATATATGAATTATTTCATATAAACTTCACATCAGTAAAACTTGTATTTGCTCCAGTCAATTGTAAATGCATCAATATGGGTAGCCTCTGGGTCTGGCTTCCATGAAGCAAACATAGCTAGCTGTCTGTTGCCCGTGTGGCAAAGAGATCAATTTTAGGGGTAACCCATAAGTCTTGGATTTGACTTAAAACTTCAGGGTTCAACTGCCATTTGGTGCGTTCATTAAAAATTCTACTCTCTCGGTCTGCATCCATATTCTGGACCCCAGGTGCGGCAGTTAGCCATGTGTTGTTATTAATGGTCCAAGACCAAATATCATAGGTGATGTCGTTGCACGATGGAGATTTAGTCCCACCTTTGGAGTTTATATAACAGACAGCTGTAGTGTTATCAGAAAGGACTTTCACATGTTTCCCAGACAATTGTGATTCAAAAACGTTCAGGGCAAACTTGATTGCAAGAAGTTCCAACTCATTAATGTGTTTTGATTGCTCTCTAGTAGTCCAAAGGCCTTGGGTACTAATCCTATCGCAAACTGCTCCCCAGCCTTTTTTGGAAGCATCACATGTAATTTCAATATCGATTTTACAATGTGAAATTGGATTATTGGACTGCAAGACATTGTCTACCCACCAACCCAGATCTGCTTTGGCAGCTGGGGATAAACACATTATGTCCTGGTAATTCCCCTTAGCAATTTTAAGAGCAATCTTCTTGTCTATTTCAAGATGCCTGTAGTGTAGCTGCCCATACTGAACAGCTGGTAAACTGGCCACCAGTAGACCTATCACTTGTGACACCTCTACAATTGAGCATTCTGATTTAGCTATGCATACATACATGCCATGCTGACTTTGAGAGCCTTTTCAGGGGTAAGGGTTATTGTCATGGTGACTGAGTTTATCACAAAACCGAGAAATGCTATTCTTTTAGTGGGCTCAAAGACTGACTTTTCAGGATGAGGCAGAAAACCCAATTTTTCAAAAAGATTCATGCTATCCTGAACGTTGTGTTTACATTCCTCACAAGTATCTCCTTGGAGATATGAATCGTCTATGTAGCCAACATTAACACGGCCTTTACTGCGAAGTGAGCTGTAAACTGCTTTTAGGATCTTGGTAAAGGATCGAGGGGCAGATGACAAGCCATTTGGCAAGCAAGTGTATTGGTATAGTTTCCCTTGCCATTTGAATCTTAAATATTTTCTGTATTTTATACTTATTGGGATTGTATAGTAGGCATCCCACAAATCCACAGATGCCATGTAGCAGTTTTACTTGACAAGATTCACTGCAGATAAGAAAGTATTCATCTTAAATTGTTTCTTTTCAATGTTGTATTTTAAATCTTGAAGATTTAAAATCATGCTGTAAGTGTTGTCTTTCTTTTTCCTAACAAATATACTAGAAATGAATTCACCCTCTAAGTGGGTGGTCTCTTCAATAACCCCTTTAATTAGAAGCTTGTCAACCTCTTTGCTCATAATTTCTCACCTGTCTGCAGTGATCTCCTGCCAAGCAGGAATAAAATATTTTGTTCTGCCAGCTATGACAGTAGCTTGAAATGTAGTTAAGCTCACCTGATCTTTTTCAGGTGGTGATTTAGACGAAGGTTCCTTCACTGGGTTTTCTCCTGTTGCTGCTGCTGCCTCTTCTTGGCCCCCTCTTTTCTGTTCAGGAAAGGGGGGCGAATGGTAGTTTTTCGACCCTGATGTATAGTAAGAATTAAATCTGTAAGGAGTACGGCTGTCGGAGCCTGCAAAATGCCTTGATCTTTGCCTCTTGTCCCTTTTGTCTGCTGATCTCCTATCACCATGTATCTTGGAACTTATCCTATTAGCTTCGGCAATGTCCTTGACAGCTTCTTTCCAATTGCTTAAATTGGAAAATTAACTGCGATGATCATTCTTCACTTTCATCCACAACCGCAGTTCATATATGAATTATTTCATATAAACTTCACATCATTTCACTCCTCACGGGAAGATATGAACTCGATTAATTGACCTCGCTCCCAATGTGTGGCTTCATAGCTCAGTTGGTAGAGCATTGCACCGGTATCGCGGAGGTCACGGGTTCGAATCCCGTTGAAGCCCTGATTTTTTTCAGGCTTCTTTCCAATTGCTTAAATTGGAAAATTAACTGCGATGATCATTCTTCACTTTCAAACAAAATGTTTGCTGCATCGTGGTTAGGTCTTAAACTACAACACGGACATTTGATAAAGGAGAGCTATAACACAGTGCCAAAGGTCAGAATTTATTCAAGCTATGTATGTGGTACTGGCTTGAAGTTTTCAGTCGATGACCAAATCAGGCTAATGCAAGAGCAGATAAGCAATTTTTAGCCCTACCGTGCCAAACAAGTTGTCAACACTTTTCCGTTTTAAAAATTTGCTTACATCATTTATTCAACAGTTGACCAAAATATCTTGTGTCAAAATATGTTAATTTTAATATTAATGTCATTTAATGTTATGTTCTTTTTTGAGGGAATGTCATTACATCTAGTGTGATGAAATGGTTTGTTATGATTCAGTTTGAAAACCAATTAAACAGAGCTATTCTTAATCTGAAGTAAAATAATTATGACCAATGAATTATAAATACTTATGAACCTCACAGCACTCCATGAAACAAAATTATTTACCCATAAGTTTTAATAGTTAGGGTTAGGGTAAGGGTTATTGACATATTTGTAATGACTGTAAATCAACAAAAGGGAGAAAATTGATCCAAAAATATGCTTTTAAATTTACAAATTAAGATCAATGGACCTTGGAAAGATGATCAAGATCTTCATAAGGCTTTACTATTTGTGTAACATGACAAACATAAGTTAAATTCAAATCTCTTGCAGTATTATTAATTGTATTCTAGGAAAAACTGATGGGTTATAACAGTGCGGATAGTCCACAAAAGGTTCATAAATTGATGTAAATATCTCCTGTTTACATGCTTGTATGTTTTTTAGGTCACTGTCAAATGTGCCCCAAGATCATTTCCATGAGGTAACAACCTTTTCAATGTGATGAAAACTTGGTGTTTATTCCAAAAAATGCAGAGAGTTTCTAGCGACATATATAAGCTACTGCTAATTGATTTGGTTGCATTTCGATGTTCATGCAATTTATTTTTCTTTCAGATGATTTCAGTTTACAGATTTACTAGCTAGCATACAGTTCATGTAAAATACACCGTAACATAGTGAATGCCATGATGATATGAAAAATTGATGTAGACTGTAAAATTACCAGGAAGTCAATTAAAACAAAAAATCAGAGCATGGAAAAAATCAGGAGCATGTAAAAAAAGTAAGGAAAGAGATGCAAGTAACAGATTAGTCCAGGAGGACTGTCTATTGAAACTGCTGATGGAGCTTTCAAAAAATGGTAAAATAAACCCATGTAAATATTTGTAAATATGCGAGTCATAATAATAATAAAGTTGTTGTTGTGTTGTGTTGTGCATTGTGTTATCTTTTGTAGGTGTGGCTCCAATTGTTTCTCACTTCATTTAATGCACCAGAGCAATTATTAGCGGCATGTAATATATTGTAGCTGTGAAAAGTGTATAAGAAACCATTAAAACGTGAAAGTACCAGTGATGAATAACTAGACTTAGTGACTACCCCATGTGTTCCCACTTCCCCCAAGAGAATGTGTAAAAATGTTCTATACCCTGATTATATAACCTTACAACATCCAATTCTCGCTTTATAGGATGGCAGTACCATTACTGAAATAGAAATGGTTGGGGCCTGCAAGAGAAGTAGAAGGACAATATAGGACAAGTTTTTGTAAAATTATCATAATTGAAACCATTTTGATGTCAAACATTGAAACTATTCCACTAATGTTGAAATTCCACTAATGTTGAATGCTGTGTAACCTCACAAGCTGGACTTCCCCTTAAACATTTTTCTCAGCGATGTACTATAATTAGTTTACTCAAACCTTCATTAGTGACTGTTTCTAGTTTTCTTTAAGTTGTCAGTACCTATCAGAGTTTCACTGTATTCCCATTCTCATTTCGTCCTCTTCATTTTTTCTCCAGTGTTATCAGGGAAAGTGAAGGTGATTTATCACCAAAATCAACTTTATCCATTTTTCAACAGGTGTGTTTTTATAAACAATTGAAATATCACGAATGTTTATTGCTATTTCTTAACCATTACATTTTTTCCTCACAATATTGCTGTCATAGTCAGATGAAATTGAAATGTTGTAAGAGTTTGTTTTGTGCATGCATGTAACAACAGTTTATTGCTGATACATTTGTTCATGGATTTATATTTTATTTTACTTCACTTTAATAGGTTGATAGCAGCCCAGTTAAGTCACCAGATGCTAAAAGACGTAAGGGGTATGCTCAAAAACTAGAATATATAGTACACTGAAATGTTATGACTATTCACCAAAACATGTGATGTTAGGAGTAACATGCATGACTGAAAACCTTTACACATAGCAACAGGAAAACCAAGCCTTCGGAGATACCCGTGGAGGAAGCTAGACCAGAGCTGCTGACACTGACACAATGTTTCTAGCCTTAGTTCATCAGTTTTCTAAGTAGCGTAACAACTCTTGAAAGCGTTTGTACAATTGTCGCAAGCTGTGGCAGCTGCAGTTGGCTTTCATGACAAGGTGTATTGTTTGTGTACAACTTGTTCTACAGTTGCCTCACCCAATGTTGTAAAACCTCACTACAGTAGCTACTTGATGGCTGGTTGTTGGAATCTTTTAACAGGGGTTCACTTTATTAAACAAACCTTTTATTCTTGTTACAGAGAAAAGTGGGGGAATTTGGCTTTCTGCATAGGGCAAAATGTTTTGAAAGCAACGAGGGCACTGTAGCAACAGAATGTAAAGTAGACTTTGTGGAGATAGTTGACAGTAATGATGAAAGTATCAGTAGCAATGAAAGCAAAATAACCAGTGGTGATGAAAGTGACATCAAAGAAGGGCAGGAGGATTCTGAGCAGGTGTGTCCAAATGTATTTCTATTGAAAGCAGAACTCTCCTTTCTTGATGGAATATCAAGGCAACATAACACCAAGTAGTGTATTTAGCTTTTTCTTGGTGTCCAGAAAGTTTTGGTTGATTACTTCATTAATTGCTTTTCCAAGAATTGGATCTTTACTTATGATCGGTCCCCTCATGATATTTGGGAAATTTAAATATTTCCATTTTGAGTGCTTTTTGAAGGCTCAATAGTTTTTGTACAATTTTTCACCACGCATGCTTCATAATAAAACGTTGCACTAAATTTTAGAATATAGTAGCCATCAGAAACGACCAAAAAAGGTGCGTTAAGAACTCACTATCATCCAATAAATTGAATAACGGACTGTCAATTTCCATCAGTTTCTTCAGCACTATTTATAACTTCCATGCATATTGTCTGACTGAAACAGTGGTATACATCTTTTTTTGTTTTGCTTTTATAAATTTGTGGGCTTTCTGTTACTATGTGCGACACTTGAACCCTTCCTCTACAAGATGTGATATGTCGATGTTCTCTTCATAGGAATCTAACAAATATTATGAAGACGACAAGTGTATCCCATACTACTAGAAAGGAAGAAGCTCTGCATATCCAAGTTAAGAGGCTGTTGACATTTTAATGAGTGAAAGAGCCCGTCTGTACCGAAGCGCCACTTCAGGTTATGGAAAACACCTCCTTTTTGGTTGACTTAGACACCCTTGTCCATTCAGATGATTGTAAAGCTGACAATCTTGGCAAGTGGACTCGTACTGGTTCTCCAAAAAGCTACATTTCTGTTGACTGCAATGCGAGGGGGACATCTTGGATCTGAAGATAACAAGGCAAAAGAGAAATGACGCCGACTTCATACTGGTTGTCAAACACTGTCTTCATCATGACAAAGAAGTTAAATACGGCAAGAGGTTCTTGTACCACAGCAAGTGGCAAAGGCACCAACTTGTCTTGCTTCAGTACTTTTATGAAGAGGAGGAAGTGCAACTGAAACTTAAACAGCATGGAAACTCTAAAAACAGCAATGAGCCCTATGTGCAAACAAGACCAAGCACCATTCAAGAACTGAAGGAAACTGTATCATCAAGGAAATGGCAACCCAGGGAGGTCTTTTTCAAACCAGTTTGTCGACAAGTGGAGTTGGAATTCTGTCGTTCCGAAAGTGAGCTGCTGCAAAATGCAAAACAAGTCACTAACGCATTAGCTTCGTCTACAACCTCCTTTAAGCCTTCCACCAACCAAAGTAGAGATATCTTGCTAGAGGCGATGGAGAAGTGCAAGAGCAAAGATGGCTTCGTTAGAGAAGTTGTTGGTGCACCAGAACCTATGGCCTTTCTTGCTACTGACCGGCAATTGAAAGGCATCAAGTTGTACTGTGCCCAAGTGGGTTCATTTTCCATTCTTGGCTTGGATGCTATGTTTAATCTGGGAGATTTCAGTGTAACTCCAACAACATATAGACCACTCAAGATCTACAATGTGACAAACTGGTAAGCCTCCTCTTTTCCTTGGACCCTTGTCTGTTCATCAAAGCAAAACTGAACAGAATTACAGGTATCTAGGTTCAGCAATGAAGCGATTCAATCCACACACTGGGCAACTCAAAGCGTTTGGGACAGATGGCGAACGTGCCCTGTCAAAAACATTTAGAGAAGAGTTTCCCGAGGCTGAAAATGAAAATGTCTGGTCTGGGTATTCTTAGAAGGGATCAAAATGAATTCCTGTGTGACATATTTGGATAAAGTGTCGCTGCCACGTCATATCATGGATTTGTAGATTCCAATGACGCAGATGATTTTTACGCCAAATTATGCTTGTCATGTTTAAGCTTGCATAAATTAGAATACATTATGTTGCACGTGACGAGTGGTGTTGTTGAATAAACAAATTCAAGATGTCGCTGTGTGCGTCCGAGTCTTAGTGACAAACATTACATGGTACCAGGAGTAAAATGGATTCGTTCAAGCCTCCGGAAGCTTTGTCGCTTCAAGGAAATCCAAGTGAAAATTGGAGAAGATGGGTCCAACGATTCGACCTTTATCTGACGGCGTCTGGCAAAATAAAAGAAGACGAGAAAGTTCAGTGCATGATCCTGCTTCACGTGATCGGTGAAGAAGCGCTGGAAATTTATAATACCTTTAAGTTTGCTACTGGTGAGGATCCAAACAAGATTGCTCATCTTAAGAAGAAGTTTGAGGAGCATGTCAACCCGAGAAAGAACACTGTGTTTGAAAGATATCGATTTTGGGAATGCAAACAGCAAGAAGGCGAGACAATTGATCAGTTTATCACCGAGCTGAAAACACGTGCAAAGTCCTGTGAATTTGGCGATCAGCATGACCTCATGATCCGCGACCGAATTGTGTTTGGTGTGAGAGATACCCGACTGAAAAACGACTGCTCTGTGAATCGTCAGACCTTACCCTAGAAAAAGCAGCAAGTGTTTGCAGAGCCGGCGAAGCAAGCTCAAGTCAAATAAAGGAATTGGAAGATTCTGACAAGAGCGTTCCAGTTCATTGGGTCGGAAACAAGTTCAATTTAAGGCGTCCAAAACCGCCGCGTCCTAAATTACCGTTCAACTGTTCGAAGTGTGGTACTAAGCATCTACCAAAGTCATGTCCTGCGTTTGGAAAGCTTTGTCTCGTTTGTAAAGGAAAAGATCATTTCGCCAGAGTTTGTCCGCAAATGAAATCTCCCGTACACGTAGTCACTCCGAGCGATCAAGGCGCCATTGGTGGAGTCGAATTAGAAGTTCAATCAGATAATGGAGATCAAGAATTATTTATCGGAACAGTGACTAGTGCACCGCCTGTCGAAGACTCGGCTTGGTTTACGAATTTACGTGTCGGCGGAACACCGATTAAATTCAAACTGGACACAGGAGCCGAAGCGAATGTGTTGCCACTCGGTGTGTACTTGAAACTCAGAAATAAGTCACCGCTTTCGGAAACCAGCGTCATTCTCTCATCTTATGGAGACTTCAAGGTTAAACCTGAAGGCACACTAAACTTACACTGTGAAGCTCATGGAATGAAAGAAAACCTGCCATTTTTTGTCGCCACTGTTGAGTCACCACCGATTTTGGGACTTTCAGCTTGCCAAAAATTAAATTTGGTCAGAAGAGTAGAGAGTGTTGCCCAGGCACCACTCACAAAGGAAGAAATTTTGGATGAGTTTCCTGACGTCTTTACTGGACTGGGCTGTATGGAAGGCAGTTATCACATTGAATTGGATGATACAGTTGAGCCTGTCATTCACCCACCACGGCGAGTGCCATATAGTCTGCTTGAGAAGCTGAAAGAAAAACTCCAGAAGCTAGAAGAGAAAGATGTTATTCAGAAAGTGGACAGACCCACCCCGTGGGTTAACAGTCTCGTCATTGTGGAGAAACGTGATGGGTCCCTACGCCTGTGTTTAGACCCCAGAGATCTTAACAAGGCAATTCGCCGAGAGCACCACAGGATTCCAACTGCAGAAGATATAGCAAGTCGTCTAAGTGGCAAGAAAGTTTTCTCCATAGTGGATGAAAAGGATGGTTTCTGGCAAGTGTGTCTAGATGATGAAAGTTCTCACCTCTGCACAACATAGTGCTCCAAGATCCTACATAGTTGCAACACCTGATGGTACCACCTACCGACGAAACCGTCATCACCTGCTCCCAACAGTCGAGTCGCCTCCACTGATCGCAGGACCAGCTATTGATGGGTCAGGCGTGCCTGTAGTAGCCGAACCGCCAGTTGCCGTCCCACCACCTGATGCTGCCATGCCCTCCCTAAACTCATCCAGCCATTGCAGTCCTCAACAGACACGGCGTACTTCCAGCGGCAGAACTGTCAGATTACCAGCAAGATTCAGAGAGGACTATGTTATGAACTGAACTGTCCACACTCAGTAACCAGACATTGAATCAGACTGTTTTGTTTTTTTATTTGCTTACTACTAGGCTGTGTTATTGTTGGTTATGGGGAAGTTCCAGTTAAGTAATGATCCACGCAAGAACTAGGCAAAAACCAGCGGGTGTACTGTACAATCTACCGTTGGAGTCAAAGGCGATAATTAAAAGAAATGATTAACAATCCGCCTTGTTGATTGGCTATTTGCGAATAGCGCGCGAAATTTGAATTTGTAAGCATGTTTTCAGACCAAAACACGCTATTTTCGAAATAAAAAACAGTTGCCGTGTCTTTATGGCGATCAAAACTACTAGCTTGTCAAGTTTCAGATGCATAATAAATGGGGAAGTATTATTTCTGATCACTTCAGCTGCCAGCTAGGGCACGTAGGGTAACAAGACACTCTTGGCTTAGTCATATGCCTGGTTCTCGTTTATTCACACGTCAAAATTCGCTCGAAAATTACCTTCAGTACAGTGTGCCGCCGATGGCATTTCGCAAAAAAAATCAAGAAATATTTCTTTACGCACACGGTTCTTATTTAGAAACAAACTCTGGCATACGATACACGCAAAGTTAACTCTTTTCAAAACTGGATAGACAAGAACGAGAAAGGCTAGAACAACAGTTCGTCTCCGAACAACTCTTCAGCAAATGTGGTCATCACGTCCAGTGCATTGTAGCCATCGTCGGTTTCAAGTTCCAAAGCTCCGCTGGAAATCGATTCAAAAGTTTTCTGCAGGAAAAGTAGTTCTGCGCTAAACGTATCCATGCGCTACGAGGATTTCCAAATTTTCACAAGAGCAAAGACATGCGACCGTAAGAATGGTAAACTTTGCGTTTCCAGAGATGTCCACATGTCTCAGCTGGCTCACATATTGCTTGACTTGAAAAATACAGCTTTGGTCTAAACTAGACCAGTTAGAGATATTCAGACTTTCCAAATTCCTTGCCTCCTGTACTATCTGTTGAAAATGAGCATTTGTTATCATAGTCGAAGACATATTTAGGCGCTGCAATGTTGCGAACATCTTCAGTGGGATGAAACGATACAATCTTCCTGTCCCTGAAATATCTAATTCTTGCCACTCCACTTCTCTTAGAACTGAGAACTTTCCAAAAATCATTTTCCACCACTCGTAACACACTCCTGCCACGCTAACTTGATCCTTATCCTCCAGAAAGCTAAACACATGAATCCAAAGTACCGAGCAAACATCCATGCTGAACTTGATATTGAACTAAATCGGCGTGATACCTTTGGGGGTGTGCTCACAATACACAAAAAGCGCATTCACAAGTCACGGACTGCAATCATTTCAGCGCTGTTTCATTTGGTGTGAATTGTTTTCGAATAAGTTTACAATTTACATTTTCCCCAAGATCTCTCGGACTCATAAAATCATGATACGTCATTTACTGACGAAATTTACTTCATCTTCAATCTGGTCCTCACCGGTCTCTCCAAAAAGAAAGTGGACTTCACAAACTGTTTTTCTTTCGGACTTTATGTTCAATCATGTCTGTTTTTCTCTTTTAGCACATAAGCCAAGGACCCTTGTTTTGAAGTTCCTTTTGTTTTCGAGACAATGGGAAGTTGTTATTCGGTCATTGTTCAGAATAATTTGCCACCTTTTTACATCAGATGTGAGAAAATTTTTATTCAAATGTGCCACTCTCTTCCACTTCTTGATACTGAAAACACGCGCCAAAGCACGCGCAACCGAAGCGAAGATTTGAGGTTCACGTACCAAGATTTCTGCTTTAGAGATGGAAAGGAAGTAAGTGTGACCTCTTGAATGATCTTTTTTCAGGTGAACCTGTTTATAAAATTTGTTGGGTGAAGATTGCGTATATTCATCATGCTTTCTTATCCACTTACCTAGGAACCTGAAAAGACCTGCCGGCGGAGATGAAGGGGAATGCTCTCAGGGAAGCAGTGGCGAGTGGAAACACAAAAAGGGCAACTTCTGTAAGCATAGTGTATTACTACTTCGAACGTCTCCACTCTTTCTATGATAATAGTAATAGAAATTGAAGTGACAACCTTTTATGTTATATTCATGGTAAGCGTTAGTATGCACTAACCGGATACCGACTGTTCACCACTGTAGACAATCTAGGATGTGTAATGAGCAAAGCCACAATTTTACTAATATCTTTTGTGTTCTTTTAAATCTTAGGCGAGTAGCTTGAGGAAAGTATATGGCAAAATAACAAATTTTCCGAAAAAAGAGGCGGCGTTTCAAAGATGGTGTAATGGAGAATCTTTTGGGGAGATCGCCCAAAAATTCCAAGTGGCAGAAGCCACAGCTGAAATGTACACAATTGACATGATTGCCTACGGACGAGGAGACAGTGCGATGTGCAATCGACTCCTAAAGGAAATGGAAATATCTGAAGTGGAATTTGCCCATGTGGCGGAACGCCTAGCAAGTCCCGGAGTAACCCTTCGACAGATGTTCGATGAAACCGATCTGCGATATAATCAGATACGTGCAGTGATTGTTGCACTTTTGCACGAGTTTCGTTTCTAGAAATTTTTAAAACATGACGCAATCTTGTTCAAGTCAGGGGAACCTAAGGGTGCACAGCCCAGCAAATTTTCCACGCGCACAACTCGCTTAATCGCGCGCGTGAGCAAATAACGGCACGATTTCTTACAAAATGGCGTTATCACCTGCCGTCTTGATTACTCGTGAACTAAGGAATTCCAACATTCTTCCTATAGATCGCAAAACTTAATAAAATGTTGAGGGTTTCCCTAAAATTTATTTGAATTACTTTTTAGATGCAAGCTTAGTTTCAGACTCGATCATGAGCCATTCTCGTGAGCATATATAAACAAAAGCCTCCACTTGGCGCGAAAATATGCTTGGATATTTGCCCGAGACGCGAACATTTTTCCGAGAGCGTAGTTCAAGTAAAACTGTGAGCTTTGCGGAACAGATAATGCCCGCAGACAAATATCCGAGTATATCTCCGAACCAAATGCAGGTTATCGTTTATTAATTTTATTCTCGATGTTATGATTGTGCGATATATACGGAAAAAAGTTACGAAGACACTGCTTCCCCGAGAGCAGAAATGACGTGAACCTCGTGTAGTAAATATGAAATTTTCTTCCATTTGCAACTTAAATGTTCATGTTATTGTTGTCACAATAGTGTAGTTCTTGACGAGTATATTTTTAGAGTTTGATTTTACAACAAAAATCAACGATTAATTAAGGTCGATAGGTCGTGATTTTTATCGTTAGTTCTATTGCAAAATAATGTAGTTATCTTACGTTTATTCCTGTACAAATAACAAGTAGTTATCGATAAAAAAAAACAATGAAATTTAACTTCAAATAAGAACCATTTTATCAAACAATCGATATGACAAGTTTATTTTTAAAACCAAAGAAAAATAAAAGTTTAGTTGGATACAATACACGCCCTGCACTCTTTTGCCTTGTTATATAACTCTTAAGAAATCATTTCCAACGGGATTTGCATATTTTCAGTAAAATACTTTAGATATTGAAGCTATGGTTAACGAGCACTGCCAAGTTGCATTCATCATGGCGTCCATCCACAACGCCAGGGAAAGGATATTTCCCGTCTGACAACATGCAATTATAGCTCCTTTGTTGATGTGGCAATGTGAGTCAATAATAATAGCAGACTGTTCAGAGTTCACAATAATAAGAAATGCACGCTCATGCGAAACAATTACATTAAACGATCTTGACAAATTCTGGGCTTCTCGAATCAACAAATTTGCCAGCTGATTTACTGGGTTGATACCAAAGATGTCAACCTGCTGTCCCAGTCTTTGCACTCCACATTCTTCCCCAGCCATGGAAACTGCATCATCCACAGTCACATTTATTCCCTCATGGTCAAACAGGTCATCACGAATTTGGTTTCCTCTGATCATTGCTTCTCTCAATGATGTTTTCCAGGACTCGGGAAGAAGGTTGCCAGAGGGCCATGCCAAATTGTTCTCAAAACACAGCTTGCCCATATACAGAGCAATGAACACACAAGCATTGCTCCCAGTCCTTCCCTGGATGTCTGATTGGGACTCACTGAAACTCCATTCAGTGACCCCAGTCAAATTTGAAGAAGTGGACGCTCTGATCCATGGTTGAGGGGCCACTCTAGCTTGAACAGGTTGGTCTGAAACAGCTGTAGGGACTGCAACAGCTCGATCTGAAATAGTTGGATTTGGTGTTGAATGTGAAACAGTTGGGTCTGGAATAGCAGGCTGAGAAACAGGATCAGGCGAGAAATCAGGGAGGGAATCTGTAGCTCTTGGCATTCCACTGACTCCAGCACCTTTAATAAAAACAGACAAACAAGCAAATTATATATACATGCACACTGAATGCATATACCAGAACAGTGTAGAGTACTCATTTACATCATTTATTAAATAGACCCCTTCAGGTGGTAGGAATATGGAACATTAAATAATCCATCAAAGATGTTTGTTCGTGCACGATTGGTCTAAACATGTCATGTGACCGAATATTCCCCAGCTAAAACTGGAGAATATCTGAGAATATTCCCAATTTTCAAAACTGTTTGCGTTACGAAAAACATCTGAAGAATAGTAAACACAATAGCCTCCATTTGGGGCAAAAATATGCTCGGATATTTGTCCTTGGACATAATCTGTTCCTTGAAGCTCACAGTTTTCCTGGAGGTACTCTCGGAAAACTGTTCGCTTCTCGGAACAGGTAATGTCTGTGGACAAATATCCTAGCATATTTTTGTGCCAAATGGAGGCTATTGTTTATATAGAGCCCGAGGTTGAAATGTTATCCAAAACATGACACTAAATCACAAGATAAAATAGTAATTGCCAAATTTAAAACACATATCCTTTGGAAAGTGATTTTTCTCATGGGATAGCAACGTCCACCAATTAAGCTGGGTCCACCACAACAGTATGCCCTCCAAACCATCTTTTCGTCTAAACTGCCACATCTTCACATACACCTAAGTCTAATTTACTTGGTTTGGCCATGGGAGACATGGGGCTGGTCATTCGCCTTGAGGGAGCTACATGTATTAAACTACAGTAGTCAATAAAGTCATATGAATATTATAGGCAGGCAAACAAGCTGAAGGCAGCTGGTTTATCTTCCTTTCACAACAGAGTGGGATCCTTGTGATAAAGGTTGTTCATGCAAAAGTACCTTGCTGTTGAGATCTCAGTTGACGAGCTTCCTCCATCATATCATCTGCCAACTGCTTCTGTTTACGGTGGTAGCTGCTCCACCAGCTTTTGATTTGAGCCTCTTTCAGCTCAGGAACACCTGTATCCTTCATAGCTTTGATAACATCTGCTGGATTGGCCCTTATCTGAGATGACCTTTGGCGCTCATAGAACTGAATCATTATTTCTTTTTGTTCATTGGTGAATGTGGTTTTCTTTGCACCACCTTTTTTCAGGGCAAATCCAGGTGCAGGCCTTAGGTCATCATTGACTGAAGCTTCATTTCGAGGTACAAGGACTAGTTCCTCAGGGGTAGCTGTAGAGAGCTGAATGAACTGTACAGAGTATGAATCACTTTGAGAATTTGTATTCACATCCACTGTTTGGTCTGATTGTTGCCACATGTCTTCCGTCACAGTAGCACCTGTGGCTCCAGCTATTGGCACGCTTCGCATTGAAAGAGTCTGGACTTGTGCCTTAGTTTTGCTCAGAGTTTTTCCTTGACCAGCCAAAGATTGTGCCACAATACCACCAGCATTTGGTCCATTACAAGGAAACTTGAAACTTCCAAAAAGTGAGATGTCTTTAAGAGTTCCAATGTTGCCTGGAGCCTTTGATCGATCGATCAGCAGTTTTTTGCATCTCACATTCTTCATGGTCTAAAGCAAAAAGACAAGTTTCTTCTGTCAGCTACCCCTTTGTCCATACTGTTCTCTGTACATCTGTTATGACTACATTTGTTATTGGAAATATTATAGTTTGGCATGCAAGGTTTTATCTCTTGTTGCCTTGACTTCTACCACGTTAATTGTTTGTTAAACAGGTTTATTACAAAGAAAATATTGATAGTAGTGTCTATCATGGCTAAGTGGTTAACTGGAAAAAAAGAGTAATGGGAACCTTAATTTACAAACTTAGCTTGAATACACAAACTTAAAAAAAACACACTCCTCTAGCTTTGAACGTTTGAGCACTGTAAGAAAAAGTGGTGAGACTTATTCAAGGCTATATGTACCCCCAAATTATGATTCAGTTAGAATTTAATTTCTAAATACCTCCAAGAGATTTGCTAGTTGCTCTCCTGAATCCAAGTCATTGCCCACACGAACCCAACGTACTATTTTATGTGAAACATGGGCAAAGTGGGTGTCAAGTACTGTCTTTCCTTCCCCAGCTTCAAAGTTATTGTACTCTAATAATTTGATGTTGAACGACAAATTCACCTCTGCCAGATACAACAACACAGCTGTGTTGTGGTAGTGGGGTCCATTGTCTGCAAAAAAGGCAGCAGTTGACAGCAGTGTATTATAATTGCATTTTATCAAATATAAATATTAAACTTAAGAGTTTTTGGTCTGATATGGATAACCATTTCCAGTATTTACATTTACACCTGATCAGATTTCATCACAATGGCTCCTGAAATAGTACGCCAGAAACATTGAAATGCTAGTCCATCAGTTTACATGCAATGTGGGTGGCATGGTGGCCTTATGGTTAGTACACTAGGAGGTCTGTGTTCAAGTTCAGGTTGGACTTACTGTGTAAATTTTCACAGTGCCTCTCTCCAGCCAGCTGTATTAAATGGGTACAGGGATCAGCATTGGTGGGGGGGGGGGGGGAATTTCCATAATTGGTTCATGCTACACGTACTGGAGATCAGCAATGGCCTGATGGGCCACTAGGCTGGACTGCAGACTTAACCTAACTTACAGAGTGATGTAGAAATAATATTATTTATTTTTATCATAAGGCCCTTCAGCTGAGAAACAAGCTTGTCTTACAAATTTTGAAAGGTATAATATTATTAGAATGAAATGTCCAAATCCATGGGAAGAAAATACCAACCAGAAAACAGATAGACATGAAAGTTTGGATAAACTTTCTCCATCCAGGCGAAACCAACATCAAGGGCACTTTGAGTAAACCAGGCATCTTGCTTGGTATCTTCACTCCAGACGTCAAGAACTTCAATTTGCTTTTCTCCAGGACCAACTTGTGCAATGACATAGAAGCCATGGAGTGAAACACCACGCTTTCCGTACCAGTCTCGCTGGACTTCCCTGGCATGCATACCAAGTTCGAGTTTCATTTTATAATCTACAATAACCACTGTTTCTCCTGGCTGAAGATTCTTCAAAACATACCTATAACAAAGATATTGAAATCTATAATATACTCATTACTACTACTGTAAGGGATAAAATGGAAAACATAAGGGACTGATTTAAGGGAGACACAAATAAACAAACAAGTACTGCAAAACTAATGGAGGGAGTGAATTGTTATCAATGGATAGGTCTGATAAAAAAAATCTTAAAATGCTGGAAAAGTTAAAATGAAATTATGCTGACTTCCCTGATAGATGTTCCATTTTCTAACAATTTCTACATTACATATATTTATTGGTCATAGTAATTACAATACAAACTCAACCTAACTAAAACAAAAATACAAGTTCACAACAGACACTTAACTAACCTGTAATAATCACCCTGGTGCTTTGTTCTCAGAATGTGGGCAATGTAATCCCAAAAGGTCTTCAAAAACTCATCCAGGTTATCTTTATAGCCTTGCTGCTTATTCGCTGGGGCTGTAGCAATCGCAGCAGACATTCTTGTGTGGATGTCATAAACAGTTGTAAACTCGGTACATTCTTCATCATGGTCACTGCTACATGACTGAAATGCATGATTCATGCACAACTCTAGACAACTTGAATGTCTCTGTACCTAACAAAACACAGATAATGGCAAATGTAAAAGAGTGGCAATTTGTTTAGAGGATCTCTGTCCACATATTGCAAAATACAAAGTATACAATCCGATATTTTAAGGGATCAAGTTTCTTCAATGTCGTCCGAGTCTCAGTCAATGGCTGCTGAACAGCAAATGAAAAATGTTTGTAGCACATACACGTGATGTAAAACCATGGTCACAACAACAAGTAGCTATAAGTCAAATGCTTAAATATACAGCTACATGTACAAGTATGCTAATGTGTTTTCATACCCTGTTGTCACCCAAAGATTACATTGTGTGTCAGAACTAAAAATTTTGAGGTAGTTATTTTCTTTGCCATACTCTATGCCTGTTTAATAAAATTATGGAAGTAATTGGTCACAATCACCAATCTTAAGCAGATTTTTTCAGAAACAAACAATATGGATTAAGCAGACATTTGGTGTTTTCTATTAGAAATGCACAGATCTGATTGATTCTTTCATTGTTGTATAGTCACTGACAGAATACAATCATGCCCATGTTCCTCTAAAAAATTGGTTTCTGGCTTTTAATTGAAAAAAAAATTTTTTTTCTTCACCCTCAATTATTGAGGGTTTTGAACTGTTATACCTCAGTGTGTCTGCTAAATCTATATTATTTGCCCCGATTATCTAACAGCAAAAGTCAGCTTGGCTATGCCTGCTCACTTTTAGCAAATAGAAAACTCAGGCACATGGATTATTGTTTTAAAAATAGAATCAGGGAATAAAAAGTACCTGGTGAGAGAATTTAGTCTTGAGATAACGCTGCAGAAGTGCGATCCTCTTCGTGATACCGCCAAGGTCCTCATGTGGGCAGTCGGAAGTTATGTTCTGCACAAGTTCTCTTAACTTGGTAAAATTTGAGAAGCCAAAGTCCTCGCAAAGATTGCAGAGGCCGGCCAGCAGGGTGTTGCTGCGGTAATTCTTTGGCATATGGGCATAAATGTAGCTTCTCTTTACCCCATTAGGAAATTCCAATAGATATTGCTTTACTAACTGCTTTATGGAATCTTGCCAGTATCGTACAGGGCATTCCTCTCCTCCAACTACCACACTTCTGCAAGATGATGGCCTTGACACGTCATCTCTCAAGAGGAAATCAGCCAACTGATCGAGTACTTCTTGGGAGACGCACTGGCGAGAAAATTTCAAAGATGCTGGGGGTACTCCTCCTCTGCCAAACAAGATGCTGTGAACTCTTGCGGCGTAATTGTACTCTTGGAGCACTGAAAAAGTTTAGTCAAGAATACTTGGGGATAATCCCAGGCAACAATAGACAAGAGCCTTCTTCTCTCAGCAGAATAACAGACAACTCTTCCCATGCTACGCGCTGCTTCTGTTCGAGATCTAAAACAATCAGGGGTGCTACCTTGAAATGCTATTGAGCTGTTTGCCAATGTCTCTGAAATGTTGATAGCCTGGTTTAGCTTTCTGCCTTGCTTTCTTATTTGGCTATTGGCTTCTTTATTCTTACACTCTCGGTATTCCTTCACAATGGAATGTAGTACCTTATCCTGCACAGCTGAATCATCTTTGTTGCTTGGTAGACAAAAGGTTGTGGACCATTTTTTAGACAGAAGGAGATCCTGAACTAGGTTGGGCAAGGCCAGACTATCCCCATGTACATAGATATTGAACAAATCAACGATTTTCTCAATGATTTCAGTCCGCAATTCACTCTGTTTCCTGCACTCATATGACTGGTATGGTCTGTTTGGAAACTCTCCAACCTGAATGCCTTGGCTGGTGGTAGACACCAATGAGGTGCTTGGATCTGTTTGTGTCTGACTATCACAAACGGGAACAGTTGCTGTCAAAACCATGCTTTCTAGGATCTGGTTGTTCTCATTTATATTTTCAACTGTTTTCTGAAATATAGCAAAGAAAAAAGCAAGGGGTTAGAAAAAAGGTGGTTAAGTAACAAGCTTAAGCATTTCTGCACTATAATTCAAGTGGAACTAGTCCTACATACCAACCAGAACATTGCAATTACTTGTGAATGAATTGCCAGCGGATAAAGAGTATTGATGAGCGAGGAATGAAGAAATTGCTCTGCTTGCCTAAAGTACGTGTACATTGTAAGCCCATAAAGGAATGTAGAAGTTTAGCTTACCTGAAGCTGGTCGCATTTTTTTTTCAGTTGAAAGCGTTCTCTGCAAGAAATACAAATCCTTCTTTTCCGGTTGTTGTGTCGACCATCACTATTTACTCCACACAAACGTATTTCTTTCTCTGTCGCTATTCTGAGATTTCCAGAGTCATCAGCATGTCCCCAAGCAGCATGTTGCGGACAGCAACAAGAGGGTTTTGGAGGCATATTCCGATGCGTTAAATAACGCTTACAACATTTTGAACTCGATAAAGCTCACAAATAGCCAAAATACACTACTTTCGTAAAGACTGCCAACGGACACTACTAGCAAAGAAGCGAAATCACAGACTGATAGATCACCGAAACTCACACATCCAAGATGGCGGCCATGAACAATCGCTCGTGAGCAACGATTAGTACCAGTTCCCCATATGCCACAACGGTGAAAATCGGCGAAAACAGGCAAGAGGAATCTGGGAACGAAATTATCGAAAAAAATACCCAAAAAAATTATTTCTTGGTCAATTTTTCACGTTTTTTCAGTTCTCGGCCAATCAGCGAGCTCCATTTTAATGAGTTAATAATTTAATATTCAGCACCTTTTCACATTCCATGCATTTGCTTTGCCTAGTTCTTACGTGGAACATTACTTAATAGTGACAACAGTGTGGAAGACATTTTTAGCAATTTTCTGTGAATTGTTGTCACATAACTTGTTGACCTACTTTGTTATTCCTTTGTTTTCTTTTGTTTTCGGTTTTGTTTATTTATTTTTTTTTTATTGGAAAGGAAGATGTCATGTTTAAGCTTGCATAAATTAGAATACATTATGTTGCACGTGACGAGTGGTGTTGTTGAATAAACGAATTCAAGATGTCGCTGTGTGCGTCCGAGTCTTAGTGACAAACATTACAATGCTCTCTGGAAAAAGTTTGGAATGACCGCAAAAGGGGAATCACCAACGGAGAATCAGCATTCTATGACTGGTTTGTGGGAAATGTCTCTGACACAACCATAACCTCTATGCTCAAACCCCTCTGCCAGAAGGCTGGACTAGGAGACTATTTGTATTTCATTACTGATGAAGCAGAAAACCACCTTTTAAAGCTGAAGACTGAGCACAAGCATGTCAGTTTGGTAACCTTCATTTGCAAAAGCCACAAGCTCGTGAAGGAACAGGATGCACTGTTGGAAGGAGCAATTCTAGATCAGGGTGAATGCCGACTGACAAATGAGTACAGCCACCTCAAGATATTGCCAGAAAGGTGGAGAAAAATGAACCCCACCGAGAGGAGGGCTTACACCAACAAGTCCAAGGAGAGTGGCCCAGTGTCGCAAACGCCATCTACATTGTCAATATCATATAAACAGTCTGGCATTACTGGCATCCCAGAGAGCATTTTGTCCAATCAGTTTGCCAAACCATGGAGGCTGCTGCAAATGAAAAGAGTTACAGAAGGCTTCCAACACGACAACACCGTACTGGTAGCATCGGAAACATCGCCAAAACCACATGTGGTGACGGAATACAAGAATGGTAAATTCAGTTGTGATGCTATGTGTCCAGCTTACAACCACTCAAGTCTCTGTGCTCATATTTTGGCAGCCATGGAACACAAGGGTAAGCTTTGCAGTCTTCTACAGTGGCACAAGAAAATGCTATGGAGACAAATGTAATCAAAATGTCCACTTACAGTCTTGACGTTGGCAATGCTGGAAAAAAGCCTCACCAACGGAAGAAAGGAAAAGGCAAGGAGGGCAGAAAGCTTTGTAACTGAACACGTGGACAGGCTGCAAAGTACCGTGGAAGTCCAACAACCTGTGAAACTGACAATTGTTCGAAGAAATGGACAACATGAAGTTAGTGGCAAAAGTGTCAATCCATTCTCTCGTCTTTCTTTCCGATCATTCCTGCGTAACAACTTGCACTGGATGTGGCAGACGGTTCCCACGCATGGCAGATGGTGGCCTTTTTCCTTCCCCAGATGATATTGCTATTACACACAGAAAGTGTCGTCCCTGGAAAGACAAAACAGGAATTCTGAGAATAGGGAAGGAACAGGGTGTTTATTTTCATGTAAATTTAGCTTGTGTCAGAAAGGGAAACAGTGCCGATAGCATTAGTTTTAATGGTTCCTAATCACAAATCAATCCCATTGTCAGGGAATGCCTGACCAATGTGCACAAAGATTTTCTGTATCACCAGCTGAACATTTCGGCAGAAAATTAATATCCAGTGTATTCCATGTGTGTATGGTGAAATAAGCTAAATCATTGATAACATAGAGACATTACCTGAAAATAACACACAAGGAATAATTGCAGTTAGGTCTCCAGCACAAGCTATATGTTCGCATTCACTTGAGGTCCTCTTGATATCTTTTGAACCTGTCAAGGTAAACCACTGGCAATGAAGGCCACTCCCCACAACCAAATTACCCATCTTTTGCCAGGTCTGATAATCCGTTTTCATAACTATACACTAATTGTGCATTTGTTATTTGCTATATTATCCACTGAGGTGAACAATGAGAGATTCCGTAATATTAGACGTTCAAGACATCCTATTACCTCTACATTGCTATATAGGCTGAATGATTATCATTTAGGTGCTGCGTGCTCCATCCGTGGCGTCCTATACAACAACGCCATCACCTTGGTCGCAGCTCAAGATCAAACACCAGTCACTAATAGTATATTTGTTGACATTTCTAAATATGGCAAGCTAGTGAAATGTTTCTTTCACTTGTTCTGAAATTTAACCTTCATGTTCAGTTTATGTCATATGTTGTAGTTAAGTTGTAAGTTATGTTTTAAGCCGCATTTAAGTAATGGGTCGTGTAAGAGCGATAGCATTTCGTGGCAACGCATGAGCAGTGGCGTTCCTATTTAATTGGCTTATCCAATTAATTTTGAGCTCTCTGATTGGTTAAAGCTCTTTTTTCCCGAATTTTGTCCGAAAAAAAGTCGGAAAAGTCCGATTTCTTTATAGTTTTTCCGATAATGACGTATGATCTATTGTTTCCCGAAGTTTTGTGAGATTCCGACGTGGGGAAATCATCCGCGCGGATAGGCTTCTCCATGAGCACAGAGTTGGAAGCACCGCCATCTTTGATTTGTCACTGTCAAGTTCTTCTCTGCGTTTTCGGGTTAAAAACGTTTCGCTGGTGTATATAGCTTGCCTGTAGCTTGTATATAGTGTGTATATTTTCATGAAAAGCGTTTTCTTTGGATTTAAAATGTAGTAAGTGTTTTATTCGTTTGCTTTTAACGCGTTTGTGAGATGTCCTTTACCGCTTCTTGCAAGTGCGAAAAACATCTGGAATGGCATCACAGGTCCGACGTTGGCCTTCGCGTGGCAACCTTTTATGAAGAAAAGTATTGCATCGTTGATTCGAAGCATGCAGGAAGAAAGAGAAAGATCTGTTTGGCCTGCCGTGATCGCATAGCAGTCGAAGAAAAGTGTCGAAAGCTTGGGGATCTGAATACAAACGCAAACGGTTCAACCTCTCTTGTAATGGTGAGTCATATTCACTTTCTTCTTTGTTGTGATATTCTCTACGTAAAACGCATTTGAAAGTGCTAGGCGTCTTATGCTTCTGATCAGATATGTGTATCCTGTTTGCTAACGTGAGAGTGAACTGTTTGTCATGATTGTTTGCTTGCTTTCTCACACATGTATCTTACACGTGTCTTCGTTTTTGCCCCCTTCATAGGATAAACTTACTTCAGAGTCAGACTCAGTGGACAAAACATCACATGTGA
>NC_138154.1:7221780-7361780 GCF_964199315.1 Orbicella franksi
GGAACACCTTCCACACTTCAAACTACTGCTTCAACTGTGCCAGTCCAGCAAACTGCTCCCACGACTTCGGGAAACACAGTGCGAGTCACTTCTGTTGCATCCGGAGCACCTTTCACACTTCAAGCCACTGTTTCACCACAAGTTCATGCTTCACCTTTGTATGGGATTCCCAGCTCTCATACCCCATGTATTACAGACTGGAATTTTCCAGTGAATTTCAGTCAGTCCACACTGTTGGGTCGGTTGGGTAGTAATGCATGCACATTTATTGCCCTCTATTTTGGTAATTTCTATTTTTTATCTTGTCTTAAGCCACCTTCAGATGGTGTGACACTAGATTGTGAGTGGCAAGTATCCCTGAGGGAGGCTATTTTGAAGGGCAATGAAATTCATGATGACTTGTATGACACTGATGCAATTGATGTTGCTGTTGACGAAGCTGTTGAATTAGCTGGGGATGAATGTGGTGTAAACTACATTGAGAACCAGTATGATATTTTTGGGCGCAATTGTAACAATCAGCTGTCAGATATTTTCAGTGATCTGTCCTTAAAACAAAGCTGCCATGTAATTGTTACTCAAGGAAAGTCATTTTTACTAATTGTTAATACAGATCAGTCCACCATGATTGTGGATTCCCATAGCCATATTGGGAGTGGAGCACTGATCTCTTTTGCTCCACCTGGACATGCTGTTGACCTTGCAGTATGGTTCGCAAGAATGTCACGAAACACTTGGAATCATGAACTGGGTACTACATCAGTGATATCTGTGAGCTATGTTGCATAAGTACACTTTTTGCTCTACCTGGAAAGTGTTTTATGCCTGTTTTGTCTTTTAGATCAAGGCCTCTTTGATCATGTATAGCTGCAGGCTCCATATTTACGTTTGTTTTCTTGTTTTTTTTTTGGACAGTGATAATATCTATACATCTCTTCTCTTGGGACTTGACATTTTTGTGATAAATGGCCAGCTCATGAATGTTACCGTGTTTTATTGTTCCTGTTATTCAATTTAGGAAGACATTTGGGTATCCATCTTGTAAAATAAAAAAGGAATAGACAACTAAAGGTTGTAGTAGATGTTGTTTTGCATGTTTGTTTACCCAATTGAGTGTACAAGGATCTGGATGGGGGGCCAAACACTGAGTTATTGTTCTGAATTGCCATAAAAACATCAATACAGCATTTCTTGATTGACAATTTTACTTAGTTATTGGCTGTCAGGCCTTCTTGTGAGGGGTCCTTTTTTTTTTTTCCTTCAAAAAAAGAAGGCATTCATGTTCAGTGGCAATGAGCATCCCCACTTTTTAGTCACTATGGTCTAGCGACAGGAACTCGCGAGTACACCCAAAAGTAACCTGACGCACGGGTGCTGGCATATCAACTCAATCGACTCTGAAAGAAATGTAGGGCTGGTCTTGATGAAAGGGTTATTACTGTAAACAGGTTCATGCGAGAGCACTCTGGAAAAACCACCTGCATTATATATATAAAAAAGTTTGACTAGAATATATACAAATCAACTTTGTTTATTTATTCAAGTTCTTTATTTCTTGTGACAGTTTCGTCAGTACACACCGTACAATGTTTTAAAAATCGAGTTGTCTGGTGTACTGTTTACTTCTTGAATTTATAGTTGTGCAGTACTTCATCGGAGACCCAGGGGATAGTCGGGAAGGGTCGAAACTTTTTTTCGGGTATAATCGGTGCCCGAAAGTTTGTCCATCTTGCAAGCTTTCGCACACCGGCTATCCCCCTGGGTCTCCGACATAAATGTTCGATAGATAACTAGGAATTGAAGGGCAATAGTTTTGAAAACAAACTCGCTGAATAAGAAGTAACCGCAGTATCTTAGTGATAAAAACAGACAAAATGTAAGGCCCCTGCTTTCCGCAAAGCTTACAATTGCAATATGGATCTAATTAATTTCCAAATCGCGAATCATACACGCAAGTACTAAGCGAATCTGGTTGTAGGAGAAAACATCCAGGTGATCTTTGACGGTACGTAATTTACCATCCTTACAACCTTCAATCGCTCCCTTTATTAGTTGGAAGGACTCGGGGTTGACTTCCATGTGACGAGCGAGTATTGTTTTGTCCAGAGGTGCGTTGGCGGCAAAACAATCGATTGCGTAAACCTCGACGGTCACTTCGGCAATTCCCAACTGGTGAGCAATCACGGCAACACTTTTTCCTTTCCTCAGCTCGTCCACCACTTGGATCTTCTTTTGCAAGCGGTAGTTGTTACTGTAGAGTCGGTAGAGGTGAATTTTCTGCCAGAAAAAGTATCAATGGTCTTAGTTCCTGTGTAATACTGACATCTTACACATTTGCCACTATTCTCTAAAATCCAGAAGAAAGTCTAGTAAAGGAACATACAAAAACGATACCGCTAGTGAAACGTTCTTACAATAAAGAAGTAAAATTGTTATCTCATATGAACGCTATCTAATACATACGTTCGGTTCAGTCTGTGTCCTGGCACGCTTCCCGCTTTCCGCTACTGTTTCATCTTCACTACGTTGCTTTCTGATGTAAAGCAAAACGGCAAATGTCTAAGTTACAAAGATCGACACTTAAAAAAATAAACGGAAAACGAAAAACTCACCTTTCAGCCATACTTCGAGTTGCAATTGACGAAAATAAAGGAAAATATTTATCACTGGGAAGACCGCGTGAGAAAATGCAGCGGCAAAGCAACACTATCCTTCTATTAGGTGTGATAATCTCCTCATGCCGCACCAATGAGATATGATCATTGCTAAAACCCTTTGATGGATATAGAAAGCAGAACTTGTTTTTGACAATCAATGTTCACTACACGAAGAAATTTGTCTTCAAACAGCACTTCCCCGCATGCAAATCTGATGAAATTGCAGGAATAGATAGTTATGTGCGAACAAGAGCCTGTTCAATTCTCTTTCATTTTTTTAGCCAAACAGCGCTAAGGTTTAGGGAAAAACTTTTGAATTTGGCGCTTCTTGGTTGAAAACCAATCAGAGCTGCTCTTTGGTAATTATTTCGTGCTTGTAGTAAACAGCTGCCGCTGCCGGAATCCCGCTGATTCCACTATAGTTCTTACGCGAACCATTACTTAAACGGTATTAACTTTGGGTGTGGCACTCACAGGTTTGGGCCGCGCTCTTGATATGTTAATGGCGAAACACCTTTTATTTTCGTTGTGTCTTGAACAACACTCCTCTATATAATAAGAAAGGTAGTCTTATTATGTAGTGGGTCTGGACCCTAGCTAGCTTTAAAGACACGGGACTACCTAGTCAAATGGTCCTTGCTCGGCCACCTAAAATTTAGGACTACTATTGTTACTGATACAAAAGTGGTATAAATGCCGTTTTGGTTACATTTATCATTTCTATATCACATCATGTGACTTTTTCCTGTTGATTCACGCATTGCCAACAGTGACCGATATTAGGAATCAAGCATGATGTTTCACGACGATTTTGTTACTTTGTCATTAAATTCTTCATTAACTCTCTCTGAAAAGTAGGGAGAAAATGAAACTTTCACGACAAGGACCAAGCTACTGATTTTCGTTTAGAAACGCCAGACGGCAAAAGTGGAATTTTTACCGTTGGTGGAAAATGAATAACGTCATGCTTAATTTCTAGCTCTATTCACTCTGAATTAAGGTTACAAATAGTGTTTAGGTAAATAGACAGAACTCAACATTCTTAGTAAAAATTCAGGTTTAAGTTGAAAATTGGTATATGTTTTTACCTGGCATGCACAACTTATCTTAGGGATTAAATGTTGTTGTTTTAAAACTTTTGAGATTAGTACCCTGAAAAACATACATGTTGGTTTCGATTCAAGCAAGAATAAACAAATAACTTCTGTGTTGAGATCGTAGATAAATTACATTCATAAACAAATAGTGCACATCATACTCAATAATGCTTAAATTACTTGTAACAATGATCCATTTCACTTCCTATCGTAATCTAAATGAGTAATATTTGTACCTTTCTTCAGGTTCTTGACATGTACTTTCCTTCGGTTCTCACTCACTTTCCAGGTCGACATCATTACGAGAAGTATCTGCACTTTCAGATTTTAGGAATGAAAATGGAAGAAATATACATTTTTTGAAGAAGGGTTTTCCTGAAGTATTCATTACCATCAAAATTAGGAAGGATATGGCACGGATGTCCAAGGATTGACAAGAAAACACAGTTACTTACCAGGAAAGTCCTCCATGGCTGCCCACCACAATTAAGACCCCCTGTGTTGAAACTTCTGTACCCAGAGCTCTCACGGTAAAATGGGCAAGGCTGCACCATGGACACTGGAAATCATTAGCTGCTAGTCTGCTGACAAACTCTCCAGCATATATTTCCTTTCACTTGACTGCTGAGAATTGTATTTTACAAATTCAGTGCAAAACTCAGGTGTTGTTTGTTTATCACGTCCTCCAGTCCCTACGTCCCACGTCCTCAAGTCCCCGCACATTCCCGAGTCCTGACGTCCCCACTTCCCCGCCTCCCCACGTCTCCACATTCCCAAGTCCCCACATCCCTGAGTCCCAAGTTCCATGTCCCATGTCAGCCCCCAAGTCCCCGTCCTTTTAGTCACAGCCATTTTGATGTGGACGTGACTTGATCTTGTATAACCGCAAAGATGCAGTGATAAGCACAATGATATCACTGATTACACTTCAACACAACCCAAATATGCAGGATCGGTTTCCTTGCCAATTGTAAAACAGGCTTATGACAGTTATAAACTCTGTCACAACGGCATTCTCACACCTGTTTGGACTGTTTCACTTTTCCACTAGTATGTTAAAGAACACAACAAAAATAGCACTTCTAACAATCTTATGATATTAAATGTTACTTTTTTTATTCACTCAAGCGATTACAACAATTACAACAATTACAAAACAAGTATAAATGTAAAAATACATTTTTGCAGTATAAGAAGTTCACTCCATATTTCCCCAAAGTTAGGCAAATATGCATAGAAAAAAATTAAAATTTACCGATTACACAGTAGTTAATGTTAAATTGAATATGTTTGTATTTTAGAAAGGTTCACTTTTGAAACATTTATTTCGTCACTTAAGAAAAAATCACTGTCTTATTAATGTCCATTTTTTATCTTTTTTAATGGTCATTTTTTTCAATTTCTTGTCCTGTTAGAAGTGCCCATTGATATAGATAGATGTTATGATGTGGGCTTCGAAGAGTTGAAATCTGCTTTACCGTTGTGATGTCTAACATTTTATTTGATGTCTTCTTCTAACATTTTACAGTTTCAACTGCCCCAAAATTTTATTGCATATTTTTACAGGGGAGACAGTGCTCTTTAAGTGGAGGGTGGTTTTGGGATCTCAAGTGATGTACTTTTGGCGATATTTTTGTCTAAATTTTGCCTTTTTTATGGCACTTCATGAGTAGTTCGAAGGCAAAGAAATTTAAAATTCTGTAAAAAAAATCAGATGTTGATGAAACTGCCAAAACAGCCTCTCAACGTAACAAGAAATATTTGCTTGTGTCGAATAAAGGAATTTTGCGCGGATTGAGAACATTTTCTTTGTGTGGCAAATTGTTAAAAATGTGCCCTAAAATGGCCACTGAAAGCCCTCTCAGAGGGGCAAAACCAAGATTGTCGCCCCAGTGCTAAAACACCGATCGAATTGAACTGAAAGTTTTTGTGAATCACTTATGTGGACAATTCATCTGAAAAAGTTTGAAGAATTTGATTTTTTCTCGTCCAAATGATCATAGTTGATCATTAGGAGGGTGGCTCTTAAATTTATAAAATCCTTTAACTCCACAAACAAGTCGCTATTAAATTGATGAAATCCCTTCCATCGACAAACAAGTAATTAAATTTTATGAAAGACAACTAGGTCTTCAAAGAAATCTTAAATCAGATACACCTATTAAATACTTTTCTATCTAAAGATCTAAGGCCAAGCCTTAGAGCTACTTAAAAAATTAAGGTGATGTACTTAAACAACGTATGGCATTGTTTACTTTAAGTAGCCTCACTCAATAGCGTGATCAAATGCATTAAAAAATGAACAAATGAATCATTCAAAAATAGGAAACAGTAAACTGTACACAACGGTCCTAAAATAAACTGAAAAGACCAAACAAAATTAGAGCTACAATTTGTACATGCTTGATGGTAAGGTTTGTTGATTTACTTTTGCACCATCAGGTGGGTTCCCTGAAAGTAGCAAAGCTCAATATCTAATATTTTATGTTACATTTAGCAGCAGTTCCATGCAACGTGTCCATCCATGAAAATCAAGTTTCCAGGCCTTGTTGTAGATGAGAGAAGATGCGAAAGAAAAATCTTGACAAAAAGACTTACTAACGGCTCCTTTAGGAGCCATCACTTAAATAAAAGTGCAATGGTCAACAACTAGATTCTTAATGTTGAGATATATTGCGTTATGATTAGCCATGTACGCATGTGGAAAAGCAATTCCTGTTCGCTTGAAAGCATGAAACTTTGAAATATGAATATTGCATGCAGGCGAACCACATGATTTAATTTGAAATATGGACATCAATTAGTGAATGGGTAGCGTTGAATTGTTGAAGTTGAATATTTCATTGTAGAAACTAATTATATTTTAAAGTGTCAATGCCCTGCTGCCAACATAGACTTGAATTTTGGTGGGGAAAATGTCTCCACTAAGATTTTAGCTGATCAAGTTTGCAGCTGAAGTGAACAAACCAGGAAGATCAGGTAGACTACTCATTCTCCTCAGCGTCTGTGTTTCCCACAAGCCCATAAACTTGTTTGAACTCCTGTACTTTTGCACTGTGCAGTTTTCTAGTTGGGGTCAACTGGAAATCGAACAGTACAATGGCCGACTTGGGGATGTCCTCTTTCCATTCGACGTAACTGTGGCCAACCCGTCTTTTACACACCAACCAATTGGTGGTCCAGTGACCATAAATCCAGGTGATGCTCAAATTATCCCCTCATGAGGAGCCCTCATAGAGGGTTTTTTGGATGCTGTTGGAAGCCTTGGTTGCTACAGACGCTTTATTAATATTCTTTCATTAATTTAAAAATGTGTGAAAGGTAATTAACTAAATATGCATGTACGTTTCCGACTCCCGCAGTGTGCAATACGTGTTGAGTCTAAAGGCAGTCCAAAGCATAAAGTCCTCTCTATTAATTTAAAAAAATAATCCTATTTTTGTTGATTGCCTTGCCTATTTCACCATTGGTAAGACACTGTCTGGTTTCAGCCTGCTATCAGATTTTTAAAATTGACACTTTTTAGAAATAAGAGTCAAAACAGATTTTTAATTGTGATAAGTTAATAAAGATGGTGAATTTTAAGCTCGGTAATGAAATGTGAAGGTGAATTAATCAACATGACGTGAGCGTGGGACAAAGAAAAATTCCGAGTCCCCGACAGGAATCAAACCCATGACCTCCCGAACACCGGGTATAGAGCGCCCGCCCGGTGTTCGGGAGGTCATGGGTTTGATTCCTGTCGGGGACTCGGAATTTTTCTTTGTCCCACGCTCGCGTCATGTTGATTAATTCACCTTCACATTTCATTACCGAGCTTAAAATTCACCATCTTTATTAACTTACCACTACTCACGATGAATTCGATAGCGTTGATCCTAGCAGTATGCAGGACACCTATCATATATAAACTCAGTTAAATGACCTTGCTCTCCACGAGTTCTTGTAGCTCAGTGGATAGAGCGCCCGCTCGGTGTTCGGGAGGTCATGGGTTCGATTCCTGTCGGGGACTCAGAATTTTTCTTTGTCCCATGCTCGCGTCATGTTGATTAATTCACCTGCACATTTCATCACCGAGCTTAAAATTCACCATCTTTATTAACTTATCACTACTCACGATGAATTCGATAGCGTTGATCCTAGCAGTATGCAGGACACCTATCATATATGAACTCAGTTAAATGACCTTGCTCTCCATGAGTTCTCGTAGCTCAGTGGATAGAGCACCCGCCCGGTGTTCGGGAGGTCATGGGTTCGATTCCTGTCGGGGACTCAGAATTTTTCTTTGTCCCACGCTTGCGTCACATTGATTAATTCACCTTCAGATTTTCAATCATTGTTGATTTCCAGTATTAATATAGTGCACCGCACGTTTCTACTGTCAGACCCCATTTTGAATTCCCCAACTGTATCAGGTAGCCACAACTCAAAACCATATCCATTGGATTTGTTCTTCAGTCATTTAATATCAGCTATTTCGGATTCCTCCAATTTCGAACTATTCTTGATTTCCCTGGAGAGTTTTTAAACCTAGATTCTGTGTAATGGTGGTTTGTTGAGTCGGCTTAACTTTCGCGTTGGGACTCGTTCTGCTACTCCCCAGTAACAAAGTGACAAGCAACAAAACACACAGTGCATGTATTTGGCAGTAACACCAAGTAACTGTGTTTTCATTTCTCGTGTGCTCACAAAAGTTTCACAGCAACAATTAACAACTCTCTTATCATTTGCGTGAGATTGCAAAACGTTTTTTGGTGTATCTTGCAGCAACGATGAACAACTCTCTTATCATTTGAGGCGCCTGAGCAAAAGACAGGGTTACTTTAGATATTTCAGCGCGTATCTCGGAGCAGCAACAACGAACACTCATCTGTTCTGATCTCTGTAATTGTTCTCATCTCTAGATCTGTAATCTCCCCCAAGTAAATGGCGCAGAACAGCAGACATTCGACACAATGAACATCCTGTGAAAATATGCATTTGTTTAGAAATGTGACTTACGAATTACTTATGAATACCATATCTGAAGGTGTCACAGGTTTCAAGTTAGCATGCCGTGAAAATTACTCAGCGGTAGCTAGCAGTTGTTTAGCAATGGGCACTACAGACACTGGTCAACGGAAAATCAAATAGTTAAATCGCATGAGCATACGACAGAAGAGAAACGAAAAAACCAAAGGGAGTGGAAAAAGAGAAAGCGCGAGGTGAAAGGCAAAGGTTAAATCACCTTTGACTCAAGGTGATCATGTGATTCCAAATGACAACGAGGAAACGCCTGTAGTTGCTCAGCCAAAGGCAGCTTCATCCTCTCGAATTGTACTGAATCGAATTATTTCACCCATGGTCAACACGGAACTGAATAATACGAAAAAAGTTCCAGGAAAAATGGAATCCTGGCACTCGAGAAGTGTGTTGATGTTGCACCTGGCTCAAGGAAAGTCCCAGAAAAAATCGGTGAAGAGTATCTCTCAGTTCAAACGACCCGAAATCCAACACAGTCCACACAAGGCTGACAAGGGCATATCACACGTTCAAACACAACTATTGCCTGGTCTGTCAAGGCCCTCAATACCTAAAGTCAAGAAACGGCTTGTTGTGAAGGAGATGAAATGAGAACTAAAAGAACTAAATCCTGAACATATTAATTATCTGAATCAAGAAAGTATTGGCAGTGGAAGCTACAGTCAGTGCTATCATGCCCGTTACAGGGGAATTGACGTAGTCGTAAAGAGGATGATTTACAGCAGTACTGCAGAGGACAAGCTGAGGGCAAAAAGGGATTGATTTAATGCACGAGGCAGAGGTGATTACTGCACTTGGTGACCATGAAAGACCACCTGTGATTGTAGGTGTCGTCACTACACAAGAGCCACTTTGTCTCGTCACACAGTTCCATGGTATAAATGGCATAAGTGGCACCCTTCATTATGCTGCAATCTCAAATGTTATCACATCTTCAGAATGCCTTGATATCTTTGTTGAGATTTGCTCTGCATTAAAGCATGTCCATTCAAGAGGTTTCCTGCACAATAATATCAAGGCTAATAATGTCATCCTCGAAAATAGAGCAGATTCCAATAGATGCACTCCTATCCTCATCAATTTCAGGAAGAGTAGAAAAGCTTCTATCAATTTTCCACCAGCCTCCATGGATCAAACCAGAGAGAATCAAGTTCTGCCGGAAAAGAACATTGCTTATTTGAAGGCATCGCTTACATTCCGTTGAAAGATACTTTAATGAGTCCAGGTGATCGCACCTGTTACATACAGTGTTGATTCAAGCAGTCAGTATTTGAGTTTATATTATTTTTTAAAGTATAGCATACTTAATATATTATATATTTCAATGTGTTTTAACTCCACTACATAAAAATTAATGTTTGTCTTAATTGTCTGGTATCATCTGTCGTCTGAATACTCACTCTATCCAATGGCCAGTTAGTTATCACACACTTGGCAAGCTGGCTCTCTTGTTCTCTCTGCTCGCCATCTTGCAAGTTTTACTCTTCGTAGAAAAATTTACACCAAATTTTTCTTTTAAATTATGAGTGAAATAAGTGTTGTTAAGATATGGAGTGTTTGTTGAATACTGTTAAGTGTTGTATCAAATTGAGAAAACAATCTGTGTACCTTTCTAATGCAAGAAATTCAATGAGAAAGGTTGCTCGCTCACATATGCTGGTTGTTGAGTGGGATAGCCACTCATCATCCTCGATATCTGATGCTGGGATTGATTAAGAAATAAACAATAGGGTTACAGATGAAGCTGTTATTCTTTAAAAAATGAAGAGAATTATTTATCAGGTAACAAAATGATGGTGATTTCAATGTCAAAAATGCTGTCACCTTTCGATTTTGTCCAGCTGATGGAGTTAAAAATATCAACTGGTCCACATCATTTGCTTGGTTTCCATATAATTTGAGTGCTGTTTATTTTAAAAAACAAAGTGAAATTAGTAGGGCAGGGTAAAAGGTAGTGTAACAAACAGAACTTACTATGGAACTGTTAAAAGGGTTTTAGGAAATTTCATGAAAACCATGCATGTTTAAGTTTAACCAACCTTTTTGGCCATCTTTAGAAGTTGTTTCAGCAGTCCAAAAGAGCCAACCTTCTTTGCATTGCTCAAGTACCCTCTGAAAAACCCTTTAGAAATTAATAACATCTGAGTTAGTGTTAAAAGGTACATTATAAACAGTATATAACTTTCTTTAAATCTTCCTCATGAAGTCATAGCCAAATATTTTTTTCTCCAGGAAAATCTTCTTCAATTCATATTGATGCACATGATAGTCTATTAGACCAAAATTTACATCTTCATCCAAGTATCAAAACAGGATATAGTTTAATGTCTACTAACAGTCCGAATATAGTCCAGATAATGGACTTGTAACAGCTAACTTGTGGATTTATGTTAAGTGGTATGGTGACTTGGATAAAGTGAAATAAAGTGAATTTCTCTTTCCTTTAGCAGTCCTCCAAAAACATCTTTCCTCCCCCCCCCCCCGACTGCAAATTTATTAGAAAGTGGCATGGAAAAATTTGGACAAATCATGACATTGATTTAAAATTAAACTAAGGTGTATTAGTTTGCAATAAAAAATCTGATTAAAATAGCAAATACTATAATACTATACAATGTACATGCAAACCTCAATGTAGCTTTGTTTAATTTTCCATGTAAACTTGCATTGGGACACAGTAAAAGTACCACTAATGGTTTTTTCTCCTTGCGAGCCTGCCAGCATAGCTGTTTGTAAATCCAGAACAAGAACAAGTTAAAAATGGTATTTGTTAAATACAGTATCAGTGCTAACATTGCTCCTGACCTCTTCAAAAGTGTGATTTAAAAATGGCAGAATCGGTTCCTGCACATTGACACAGGATGCCTGAACAGCAGATTCGCATCTGCACACTTCAGTCACTCGACACTCTCTGCTGGATACCCCTGCAAGTATACATTACAATGTATATTATTGAAAAAGGTGATACAAAACAATAATTATTATAGTATAGAAAGCCAATTTCTTTTGCTGTTAATTATTAATGATTAAATAATATGAATTTGATTCATCTTTAAATACAACTTATTATGAATTATTATTATTTTGTATTATTTGGAAGGTCACATTTATGATGATTGAGGTTATCAATTGCCCTACATTTTAAATATACTGGTGCAATCTTGTTCCCAAGAATGATTTACAGATTGCAACCTCATTCAGTTGATGTCATGTGACGTGGACTTTGCTGCCGAGCGTGTTCCACATGCGTAAATGGCCATAAGAGTTGAGCGTCACATATTTAAAACCCAAAAGAAGCAATGAAATGGAGTTGACTAATTAGCCACAGCGGCCGCCTTGAAATGGTCATACGATAATTTTAATTATGTCAAAGAAAGTAAGAACATTGATGGAAGTACATCAAATTTTAAAAAAGCTAACATTGTATTACATATTGTGAACTTAGCCAACTGTTCAAAACTTCAAAAGTAAATTTTCTGCAGTTGTATTGCTATAATAATTATTTCTTTTACACTCACAGACTGTATACGACTGCTTTTTGAGCATTCAGAAAGAATTACAACACATCCCTAATGCCAACTGACTGCCTGGTTCCACAAACCCCAGTGGTTATTCCAGGTAACAAGTGTAAGTACTCTTACATTACATGTATTTTAATTGTTTTTTGAAAAAAAAAATCTCTTGTGTCTGCAAAGATTTTATTAAGGTTTGCTGTTGTTGCTATGTTAAGTACCTCCTAAGCCATGTGGAGACATGTCCATTGTAAATGTCCAACTGTAGAAGGAAAGAAGAAAGACATAATATTAACATGACTTGACCCAAGATATTACTGACATTAGAGAGAACTCAATGAAACAGATTTAAATCACAGAAAAATTACCTGGTCTTAACTGATTGAAGAAAATATTAAAGATATACTTACCATTTATACCATCTCCATGAAAAGGTTCACCACTTAACCCTGTGTGTGAAACAGAAAATTAATTATTGAGATTACGAAGGCTTTACTGTGTTAAATCTAATGTATGAGTGAAAACAAAGCCAATAACTAATTAAAAAATTAATTTTAAGATCTTTAGAATTTTACCTGAGGTAGTACAGGTAGATGATGGTTGCCTTGCATGTCTGATGAATGGTCTTCGTATTGGCACTTAAATAGATGAATTGTTTATTCAAAATCACAACTAGCAGCTATAAGCTGAATTATTTGTGTTATGTACATTAATTTGGTAAAAAATCAAACTTAAAAGAACTCCTGACTATATCACAAGGAAAAAACTATTATATAATGATTTAATACACCAAATCAAGACGTATAAAAGTTCTATAATTACAATTGTTGCCTAATTACATAGTGCATTATAAAATGTCTGCACAGTGCATAATAAATGCTAAGTGATATTATAAGGTCTCCTAACATTCTAAAGTCTTAAATTATTGACATAGATACAGAGTGGATCTTACATGTTGTACCTTGCACAGTGTTAACTATCTCTATATCATCATCGACTGTGAAAGGGCTCTATAATAGATCAGTATCTGTGGGGTTTCAGAAAACAATGCATTATTTTTTCCCCTGCTAGTTACATACAGTGTAAGATTATACAGTTAAATCCTGTTTCTCAAACCTACGATGTAAAAATCCACCATAAAAAGGCTGGAATAATTTATGTGACATCATATGTTTATCATAAATATATAAAATGACTTATGATTGGTCCACAGCTCAAAAAAAATTGTTCAGGGCACAGCTTGATGTAATTTAATTTTAAATGTATTGGTACCCCGTTTTCACAGCTTCAGGGACCCCTGTTTGCAAAAATGGTAAACAACATCGTGGAAAGAGTTCTAGCAAATTTTACACTAAAAAAATAGACAAAATTTTTAGGATGGCACATTTTAAACATATGATCACTGAAAAGTTTGCATTGTAGTGACTTAAGAAGTATTGAGAATTTGGGGTTAAAATTACAAATTATAAGATACTATCCAAAGGAAACTAAATGTCGGTGACTAGTGGTGGATATTTGGCTCAGTAAATATCAACCACTAGCCACCTTCACTTTGGTGAATAGTTGTTAACTGCTATGTGTCACATTAATGATTCCACTATAGCCTGGCGTATCCAATCGAACAAAATCGCACATTTATTTTGCTTTGAGTTCGATTTCCGAACCAATCAAACACAATCGATCGCAGTCCAATTTAATCTGATTTGATTTTGTTTGGAATCAGTCTTTTGATAAGTAAATCATGCAGGACTAACCCTTAGGGACAGTGCACCGTACAAAATGTCGGCAATATAAACAAACAGGAGTTCAGTAATTGAACATTCGATTGTCGACTGTTCGGTAATCAACGTTCATTTTTTGTTCGATTCTCTATTGTTTGGTAATCGAACGTTCAATTTTTTTTGATTGACCAAAGTTTATTGTGAGTTCAATTATGTTCGATTACCGAACCCAATCAAACGATTGGGTTCGATTACCAAACGTTCGATTGGATACACAGGGACTATAGTTAGTAGTGATTCAATTCTCTTTTTATTAATCTTTGTTGTTTGTGTTCCAAGTAAAGTGTCTTAGTATTATTTTGTTTTAAAGCATTACACTTACTTCTTCTAGGTGTTGAGTCAACCTGGGCAGGTGTGCTGGCCAAAGGGGCAAGAACTGATACTGCAGTAGTTGATGTAGAGGCTGATGTAAGCGTTGAATTGGTGGCCTGGGCAGAGGTTGTGACAACAGTTACAACATTAGTCACCTGGGCAGACGTTGTGGCGACAGAGAGGACATTGGCTGCCTGGGTAGAAGTTGCGGTGACAATGGTGACATTAGTTGCCTGGGGAGCAGTTGTAACAACAGGGATGAAATTCAGATTGGTGGCCTGGACAGTACTTGTGACTACAGGGACAAAATTGGTGCCCTGGGTAGAAGTTGCGGTGACAACGGTGACATTGGTTGCCTGGGGAGCAGTTGTAATAACAGGGACGAAATTCAGATTGGTGGCCTGGACAGAAGTTGTGATGACAGGGACGGAATTGGTGCCCTGGGCATCAGTTGCGGTGACAGTGACGATGGCCCTTTGGCCCTGTGTCAACGTCACATTGTTGCCTTGTTTTTAAGATACAAGAAGGAAGCTGAATATTATTACTGGGAAACACATCATATATGAAATTTTGTGGAAGGCTACTAGACCTACAAACCTCAGAAACAAACATTTTAATTTTTTGGCTACATTAGACATTGTCAAACCAGCTCCAAATTATGTGTGCAAGTTTAGTTATGTGTGTCATACATAAACCTATATTTCATTGTACTACATTTTCCAGTCAGTCAGTCCGTCAGCTAGCTGCAGTGCAGTAGGATTTGTTTTTACTGTCCAGCCAGGTCAAAAAGTATTTCAAAACCTCTGGTAATGTCACTTCAAGAGGTGGCCATCTTCCTTTAGATTGATTGTAGAACTGGATATTGCATTGTGAAGTAATATCAGGTATGAGGAAAGGGGAAAAATTTAGTATTGTCTACACGTATTTGTCACTAAAAAGCCTTTTTCAGTAAGATGTCAATAAAGTTCGAACTTGTATTGTACAGTGTATGGTAGATGGAATGTTGTTGAAATGGAATAATTCCTTCAAGAAAGTTATGGATGGAATATTATTGAAATAATGGCAGTGTTTATGAGGATTTAAATCAAGAACTTAACTCGATTTTGGGCTAACCAAGGTAATGAAACAAATCAACCTCCTAACTTCTGAAATTAATGACAGTCTGTCATTCAAACATGACCCCTTTTGAAGAAATCTGTTGAATGCATCATAAAAAGAAAATATGCGACTTTGCAAAAATTATGGAGAATGTTCGGAAATTATAAATGAAACATCTTGGTGAGTCCGATTGACTACAATTTGGTCTTAGGTGGCAGGTAACGAGCGAGTAACTTTTTAATTTGACTTTATTAAGGAAACTGTCATGAGCATGCTTTATTCTGCTACAAAAAGCGCATGTGGCAAGGCCGGGAGAGACGCGGTTCTGGATGCCGCACCACACGCGCGTTTTGTTCCCATTCTTGCACATGTTGCAGGCTAAGTTACTCACCTTTCTTTTGTTTCCAGTACATGAACACTTTTTTGTTCTGGCTGCCGCCAAAAAGCTCCATTATCTGGTCGCCACTGGGCACTCCGATGTGCACGACCTTCATTGCTGTCCCTTTAGAGTAAGATGAAATGAATCGCAAACTGTTGAAAGTGAATAAGCAAAATGTCCTGGTTAGTCAAGCATATATTGCTATTCAGCGAACTGTTGAATAGTGATCACTAGAAAGAGATTTATTACGTGGATAATCATCCATACTTTGAACGATCTAGGCCTGATGTGTAACAGTTACGGTTGCAGTGGATTTTCAATTCAAAGTGATCACTCACCAAGACAAGTCCAAGTTCTCCAGGCTTGGAAAGGCCGCGATCAAGCTTAGCTTGACCACGTCGGCCAAATGGCTCCTTCTAAACAGGATTTCTTTCACCCGGCCAGCGTCTACAAGTTTTTTATATGCTGACTTTCTTCGAACAGTCTTCCTCCTTTTGGGTAGATGAATAAACGTGCGAAATATCGCTCAACCGGCATGTAGATGATTGAAGTCATTCGGGGCGTCCGAATCGCTTCCACTTGAACTTGAAAAACTTGAAGAACTCGTAATGGGACCGATTTAAGCGTTATGAAAGGCTTGTGTGTCTTGCTCGAATGCAACGACGCTAAACAGTAGTAACAGACTGACAAAGGACGCTAAGTCGCGGCGACACAAAGTAAATTGATACTCTTGTTGGGGGCGGTACCCTTTTAAGACACTGACAATGATTCTATTGCAGATTCTATTGTATACTACGTGTTAAGAAAGGTGGCAAAAATGGTATAATTTTCATGACTTTCAGCGATTATTTTACTAGATCTTACTACGGGTAGACTAGCACAACCTGAGATCATATACAACCATTATTTTTCTGACAAACGGAGGGAAATAGAATAAAACTGGCAGGTGGCTAATTTTTAATGAAAGGAAGGTGTTAGCGAGGCGCTTTTTTTGTCTATTTTCGTAGTAATAGGAAAGAAGAAAAAAAGACCGCTTGATGGTCCTTGATAGCAGTATATTAGCCTGCAGAACAGGCGGTTTATTTTTGTTGGGGTAATTGCGAGGTCGCGCAAAGCGCGAGGGGAAAATAATTAGTTCTGCAGGCTAGCAGTATATTCTCGGGCACTATGACAGTTTTCTACTATCACAATGGGTTAATTGGGAGGTATACGGAGAGTTTGTTTAATGTACCCAAAATAAACAGAACGGAAATCACAAATGAAGCATGAATGTATTGGGCGAGTATTTTAAAAAGTTATTTCTAGGCGCGTGGAGCGTTATTTACTTTTTAAATTCTGGACAATATAAGGCCATAACAATACCATTAGTTAGTTTAAATAAATCAAAAAAATCGAAGGCAAACAATGACTTTTGTCTATTCATGTACGCCCAAAAGGGTAATCAATTCGGCAATATCAAATAAAACTTTCCGACTTCTTTGAATGGGAGTGAAATATGCATCACAAAAGAGCTGAGGTGAGACAGTGATTCGGATAACGGTTGTAGCTCGATAAACCTACTGGACGCATGAACCTAAAAGTCACAAAATCCGCTTTTGTTAAGCGGTGGAAATTCATGCTTACCAATACAACATGAATTTAAATTTATTTATTGATTTGGAAAGGGGACCACGTTCAGCTTTGGTTCAATGGCTCCAAAGGCGGCATTTGATAGCAGATCCTCTTTGGTGTGCACAATGTAATATCACGATGGAACTAACCGAGAGGAATGACCATGTGGATGGATTTCTCTGGTGAGTACAGACTACTGCATCAGTGTTTGTCTGATCCAACCCTTTTTGTAATTACCTAAGCGAAGATGGTTTTCCATGTTCTATTAAAGAAATAAAATCACACCCGAGTGCATTGTTGAGTAATAAAAGCTGGCGGGAATTTTTATAAAAACGAAAGAAGTGCATAGAGAAACAACAGTGAAACACGAGGCGCATCCGAGTGCTTCTCACACTTCTCGAGTATTCTCTAAAATTCCCGCATCCTCATATCTAACTCAGCAATACAGGAGGAAGAATATATTAATTTTGAACTGGTACGTGCGTTCAAACTCGTGACGAGAGAAGGAGGTCTGTATGGGAGAAACAGACTGAATTAGCTTGTTAGTAAGATGCTTATTATATGGTCAATCAATCAAAAAATAAATAAATAAGAAAATTTAAATTTGCCCCTGGTATAAGAATGTTTGCTATTTCTCTCTTCTCTTAAACTAACACTATTTTTACAAGATTTCGACTGCCATTAAATTATGGCCTTGCAATTTCATCTCTCTGATCTCTAGCTATATATTTTGACTGCATGTGTTCTTTTACTTTTTTTCTCATTGAAATTTTTGGCTTTTTCGTCTGTGGCTGAATACAGTTTCCGTACGCTCTTTAGATTCAATGCTGAGAGAGAGCAGAATTTAAATTCTTTGTGTGCACAGTTGATCAAAAATATGCGATCGGGCGTTTTATTGTCCTACGAGAAAGGCGCGATTTCTAGGGAACCAATCGTTAGTCGAAAGATTTTTTTTGGTGGGAGAATCCAGACGTCCGCGGTTATAGCCAATCAAATAAGAGAATTTTTTCCTAGGCCTTATGAGAAACAATCATATAATAAAACGCGGGAAATCACACGCATGACATAAGCCGTGTGCTAATATTACCAATCATAGTTCGTGCAGTTTACAGGTTTAGTCGTGTTGGTGTGTAGCAATCAATTGCTTTCTAATGTTTTCTAAAACTAGTAATAAACAGACTAGGAGACTGCATTTGACCCAAGATAGGTCTGAAAGGCATTTTCGAGCCGCTTTCAAGGACTACACTTTTCGGCTGTGTAGAGTAGAGTTATCACTTCTAAATCAAGGCCATTTTTCAACCTTTGTTCGATGCTGATCAGTAGTGGTCAGTATATCCTTGATTCGCATTTCCAGATAAATCGAGGGGAAAGTTGCTACTTTCTAAAAAAACTAGAAATGTTTATAAACAAACCGATATAAAAACTGTCGGTGTTTGATGCGAATGAATTATATTTGACGGCGGCTTGAAAAATGCCAATTTTTTCTAATTTTTCAGACGTTAGCCCTAGGCTTTCAAGCCTAGGGCTAACATTTAGATGCAGCTAGAGGGAGCGAAAGGAAAGGGAGCCGTAAAAAACTGAGCACAGAAACGACTAAAATGCGCTTATTTTCTTTCCAAAAGGGAACTACACGAAAAATACAATCGATATCTTAACTTAATGGTCGTTCACAAGTTAAACTTCTAACAGTGTGATTTTTCTTAAAATTTCACCAGTGCTGGCTAGTTTAAGAAATTATCATGTCAGAAATGAAAACAAAATCGGGGTCACAGCTAGGGTTTTTGGCCACACGTGCACGCAACTTGCAACCGTTATCCATTGATCCATTACCGCACGATGCTCACCGAAAATGAAAATACTACGGTCAACCTTGCGAACTGCAAATAAATCGGTCAAAAATCAAATCCTGTTTTTTTTTATGCACACAAAATCTTGTCGGTATTTCTCTTATGTTATATTTTTGGCGCATTGTAGCTCAATTCTTAATAGTGTGTTTTTCTTTTGTTTTATCAGGAGATGTACTGGGTATCGCAAAAAACAAAGCTTGCGAACGAACAGGTTTTTCACTGAATTCCTGAAGATCCCTTTAGGAACTCTACTTTGCGTCATGTTTTCCTTCATGCACGAAGAGTCACGACGTAGAATTGCGGCAACGCTAAACTTAAGGTGAAGTTTAGTTTCTCGCATTTATAGACAACTACAAGATCTGTGCTCAGTGGATCTAGAAAACAGATCATTCCTACCGTTTGGAGGACCCGGAGCTATTATAAAGTGCGATGAAAGCAAGTTCAATCATAAAGCCAAGGTACTAAACAAATTTACCGGAGTGATATAGCTGCCGTATTCAAAGAAAACACACAATAAAGAAAGGAAATTAGGGATCAATTAACCGCTTTTTATCGCTTTAAGTTTAAGTTTATGGCAGCCATAAACTGATGTTAATGAGACCTGAGAGACAATATCTCAAAGTCAGGCACACACATTCTGCATTGTAACACTTTATTTCAGAGACATGTAACACTATGAACCTCGTGTCGTGCTCATAAGTAAATCCCAGTAACATAGGTGACATGACACCAATTCCTGATCTCAAAGTCCATCAGGGATTCCCAGTTGAAAACAATCACCCCCTTTGGATATCACAACAAACCTTTCATTTCCTAAGTAAAGCCACTGTTATCTACATCTGTAAAAGACAGTGTATCAATGGTTCCAGTCATGTCTCTCACATGTCCACCTCATGCCCCTGACCTCTAGTCAAGCACATGCTCCTCGTTGTATTCAGTCTTCTCGTTTAGCCGATCCTTCACCACTGATTTTTCTTTTGCGGCCACTAATTTTCTGCTTGGCGTGCTGTACGAAGCTCCGGGTGAAACATTCTCCCACAATCCTGTGACCATACCCAACCATGGACGACGTAATCCTCAAAAACTCTCTCGGACCTGCCAAGGTCTTGCTGCAAATCCCCTAAACAACGAACAGACCAACTACCGATCAGTGGCCACCGAAGCCCTTCGCCTCCTGCTGGCCCAACATAATCTTGTTCAGACGGGCACTCGTCAACAACTCGTCACACGCCTTGAAACCCACCTCAACAACTCTCCGTCTGGTGTGGTTACCATCACTGACACTTCTACCAACACGCTACCACAAGAAGAGCTAGCGCAGATTATCTCCTCATTAATCGACGAAAAACTAGCTGCACGGAAAGATGGCGGCCAACAACACAACCGGCTAGTTCCCACTCCCCACACGGGATCCCATTTAACGGTCCCCAGTCCTCCTATGCCAAGTCCCACCCAAGATGGCGGCCAACCACAACAACAGAGCGTTACTACATTGCCGCCAGCCTTTCATGCCTTCAACCCATCGGATGGTGGCCAACAACACCAGAGCGTCGCTACACCGCTGTCTGCCTCCCCTGCCTTCAACCCAGCGGATCCAGCCACCGTCGCCGCTCTCCACCCGGACTTTCGCCAACCCTCACTGGCTAGCCACTTGACAAAGACTACGACGATTGCCATCACGAACGGTGAGTACGTGGACTTTGCAACCCTCCTCCCCATCTCTTCCCTCCTTGAAGAGGCTCGAACTCCCAGCTCCACATTCAAGTTGGGGCTCGAGGGGTGACTATTCCCCTCCCTGCCACCTCCAAATGTCCCAAAATCACCTCCATTGAAAAATGGCTGGATGCCTTTGCCATTTTCTCCTCGGTCCTGGTTTCCATTTATCTCTCCCGCACCACCGCGTTAATTGCCTACCAGCAGTTAATCAGGGACGCAGCGAGGAAATTTCCCGGGATGGCATGGTACGTCTACGACATTGAGTTTCGGCGTCGTGCCTCCCACAACCTCTCCCTCAACTGGGGGGAATGGGACGTCCAATTATATCTAGACACATTTACAGGCCTCCCCAACTCTGGCTGCCGAGCCTGTAGTAGCTCTGATCACCAGGCTGACTCCTGCCCCCTGTCTCCCCCTAGGTCCAGGGACTCCCCGACCCGGTCAGACCTCTGCTACAATTTCAACAACGGTCGTCCCTGTGCCCGCTCCCCATGCCCCTACAAGCACAGATGCAACCAGCCAGGATGTAGTGCCACCCACTCAGGCCAGGACCACTCCAAACTCTCCCGCAGCAAAGAGGACCACCTTAAATCATCTACAGGCTCTAGCAACTCCTCCCGCAGCCACTCCTGAATACCTAGCTCATCTCTCACCCCCCACCCCCATTAATATCCCCAGACTGGCATCCTATCTCCAGGATCACCCTCATCAACCCTTTGTGCACCACCTCCTCTCTGGCCTTTCCGAAGGTTTTAAAATCGGTCATACTGGCCCCCAGGTTGCACAAGAATTCCCCAATTTGCCCTCTGCTAAGGAAAACCCTTCTGTTATTGACAGCAACGTGTTAAAAGAAGTCTCACTAGGCCACACTGCAGGGCCCTTTCTTTCCCCCCTTTCCTAATCTTCAAGTTTACCCAGTTGGGGCTATTCCTAAAAAACATTCCTCAGAATGGCAGACAATATTCCACCTCTCCTACCCCAAACACCGCCTCACTAGCGTCAATGCCCACATCCCCCCCGAAGACTATTCTCTCCAGTACATTAAAGTACATAACGCAATCGCCATTCTCCAAGATCTTGGTCAGAACTGCTTTATGTCCAAACTGGACATTAAAGCCGCCTTCCAGAACATCCCAGTCCACCCCTCTGATTGGGAACTGCTAGGGATGAAGTGGCAAGGGCTGTATTTCTTTGATATGGTCCTTCCCTTCGGTCTGCGTAGTGCCCCCTTTCTATTCGACCAGTTCTCCTTGGCCCTCGAGTGGATCATTCAAAACAAGTTCCACATTCCCAAGGTTATTCACATTCTCGATGACTTTTTTATCGCAGCAGCCCCACCCTGGACCCACTGTGCAACAGCTCTCTGCAATGTCCTCCACCTGTTCACTGAGCTAGACATCCCCATTGCCCCTGGCAAAACCTTTCCTCCCTCTACCTTTCTGGAATTCATGGGTATCCTCCTAGACTCCCATACGATGGAGGCCGGCCTCCCACAAGACAAGCTTGCTCGTACCAAACAGGCCCTCCATCAGTGGTCCCTTAAAAAATCAGCAACCCTGCGAGAACTTCAATCCCTAATAGGCACTCTCCAATTCGCATGCCGGGTGATTGCCCCTGGTCGCCCCTTCCTCCAACGTATCATCCACCTTACTAAGGGTACCCATCTCCCCCACTGGCACATCAAACTCAATGCTGGTTTCCGTAAGGACATCAAGATGTGGGTTGATTTCCTAGAACACTGGAATGGGGTAAGCATTTTTCTTGATTCCCATGTCTCCAAACCCCCCGACCTCCAACTTTCCACAGATGCCTCTGGGTCCATAGGCTATGGAGGGTTCTTAGATGGGCTATGGTTCCAGGGTCACTGGCTACCAGAACACACCCTTAACAAAAACCAGGGCATCAGTATCGAACGGCAGGAGTTATTCCCCATTTACCTGGCATGTGTCCTGTGGGGCCCCACCTGGTCGGGGAAGCGTATCCTGATGTGGTGCGACAATCAGTCAGTGGTAGCCATCCTCAACTCCAAACAATCCAAGTCTCCCCGGATAATGGACCTTGTCCGCAGCATCACCCTCCTTATCCTCAGTAATAACTTCACTATTAGCGTTACCCACATCCCTGGGCTGGATAATGCTATTGCTGACTCCCTTTCCCGTTTTCAGATGGATCGTTTCCGGGCCCTGGCTCCCACAGCCTCTCTCACTCCCTGCGTCATCCCTTCGTCAGCGATGCTCATCTGACAGCCTCTGTACAGCAATACTTCCATGCCTCTCTCGCCCCCTCCAAAGGTGAACCTACCAGGCAGGTCAAAAACATTTCTTAACCTTCAACCTCATGCATGGATTGGTGGGCCCCTCTAACCCCCTATTGCCAGCATCAGAAATGACTCTCATTTATTTTGCCTCTCATGTAGCGAAAACCGTTTCATATGACACAGTCAAACTCTATTTGGTTGCTGTTCAACACCTCCATCGTGAGCGCAACTTCCCCCTTCATATCAACAAAATGCATCGTCTTCAAAAAGTCCTGACAGGTATAAAACGCCTAGCCCCCTCAACAAGACGTAATCGCTTCCCAATCACTACCTAAATCCTCACTGCAATCCACACCTATCTCCGCGCTGCACTGAGCACTAATTTAGACCATATTATGCTTTGGGTAGCCTTCACCCTAGCATTCTTCGCCTTTTTACGTGCTAGTGAGTTCACCTGTAATGGCCCCTTCAACCCTGAGGTTCATCTCACTTCCCAAGATATAACCTTCCACCCCGATTTGCTATCCCCTCCCCTTATGCGGGTTAGGATAAAACAATCCAAAACCGACCCCTTCCGCCAAGGATGCACCCTCACCATAGCAAAGTCCACCTCACCCATCTGTTCTGTGATGGCGATGAAAGACTACATCCTCCAAGCCCAGCCTCCAGCAAGCCGTCCTTTATTTACGTTCTCTCAATCTGGCTCATGGCTAACCCACTCAAGCCTCACCAAGGAGCTCCAGTTTATTCTACAGCAATGCGGCTTCCTGTCCAACAACTTCTACTCCCACAGCTTCCGCATCGGGGCCGCCACATCTGCAGCCGCAGCAGGCATCCCTGCGTGGCTAATTAAAGTCCTAGGACGGTGGAGCTCAGACTGCTACAAACGATATATCCAAACTCCACAATCTACTATTAACTGTACCTAAACTGTTAGTAAGCCACAGAAGCTCTCATTCCTTATCTTTAGCTTGTAAGTAATCTTAAGTAATATTTTATGAACATGGCATCTGACCTTTGCTCAAGAGTCCTGCCCCCACTTTATGGGGGTATTGCGTCCCTCAGTTAAACAAGTTCCGCAATTCGTGGCAGGGAAGTGCACCCATTACCTGCACTTTACCCCACAGTAAGGCTCTAGCCCACTGGAGACAGGTCCGGAGAAATTACCTATTCCAAGGTGGCTAGCCCCGGTACCACCTGATCTGTACTCCCCCCAGGAGGGCCCCCTTCCTGGGCCCCTACTCCCCAGTCGTCCTTCCCTGCCACCCACAGCCAGTGTGTTATTTTCTAAATGTAGTGTCGTTAGTGGAAGCTCAGACCAAGCCTGGAAAGAGAATCATTAAGTTTAAGTTTATGGCAGCCATCAACTGATGTTAATGAGACCTGAGAGACAATATCTCAAAGTCAGGCACACACATTCTGCATTGTAACACTTTATTTCAGAGACATGTAACACTATGAACCTCGTGTCATGCTCATAAATCCCAGTAACATAGGTGACATGACACCAATTCCTGATCTCAAAGTCCATCAGGGATTCCCAGTTGAAAACAATCACCCCCTTTGGATATCACAACAAACCTTTCATTTCCTAAGTAAAGCCACTGTTATCTACACCTTTAAAAGACAGTGTATCAATGGTTCCAGTCATGTCTCTCACATGTCCACCTCATTCCCCTGACCTCTAGTCAAGCACATGCTCCTCGTTGTATTCAGTCTTCTCGTTTGTGCCGATCCTTCGCCACTGATTTTTCTTTTACCCTCTCACCCTCCCATGACTGGGACCCTTGCTTTACACATCTGAACCCCTGATACTACACTTTAGGACCATCTTCAAGCAAACAAACAAATCATTTAGATCTATAGAAATGTTCACCATGAATAAGGCTAATAATCTGTCTTTCCCCCCCAAAAAAAAATGGGGGCAAGCTTTGACACTACAATTCAGAATGTCGTGTATAGATACTGAACATTACTATTCCGCTACTTTTAGAAAAACATTTATCCATATAAACTTATGATATCATTTGCTTAGTATAAAACAATAATAATAATTATAATTATACCATTAATGGCTATAGGCTAGGGTTATCTGTCTCCTAGTAAGCCTTAGACCTTATCATTCAGGGTGCAATGAACAGAGACTATTTTGGTGACTTTCTGTTGTTTGCTATTAAAGGACGGTGGCAGGGAAGTATACTTTACCCCACAGTAAGGCTCTAGCCCACTGGAGACAGGTCCGGAGAAATTACCTATTCCAAGGTGGCTACCCCCGGTACCACCTGATCTGTACTCCCTCCAGGAGGGGCTCCCCCTCCTGGTTCCCTCAGTCCCCTGAGACTGTGGGATATGGGCCTCACCCCTGGAGGCAGGTCTGGAACTTTTATTCCAGGGTGGCTACCCCCGGTACCACCCGATCTGTACTCCCCCAGGAGGGCCCCCTTCCTGGGCCTCTACTCCCCAGTCGTCCTTCCCTGCCACCCAAATTTTACCCACAGCTAGTGTGTTATTTTCTAAATGTAGTATCGTTAGTGGAAGCTCAGACCAAGCCTTGAAAGAGGATCATTAAACACCTGTAAACATACGATCCTGGCATCTATTGTCCCCTTTATGCCTAAAACCATCAGAATGCCAAAGGCATCTTTTGGGATTGTCAGGTATACTTTCTTTCAAAATGTTGGAACGTTTACGGTGGCTATGAAATCGCTCCAAGAAAATGTGATGTAAGTGGAGAATGATCATCGCAGTAAATTTTCCAATTTAAGCAATTGGAAAGAAGAAGCTTGAAAAAAATCAGGGCTTCAACGGGATTCGAACCCGTGACCTCCGCGATACCGGTGCGATGCTCTACCAACTGAGCTATGAAGCCACACATTGGGAGCGAGGCCACTTAATTGAGTTCATATCTTGATATATGTTCATATCTTAATATGAGATATCAACTCAATTAAGTGGCCTCACTCCCAATGTGTGGCTTCATAGCTCAGTTGGTAGAGCATCGCACCGGTATCGCGGAGGTCACGGGTTCGAATCCCATTGAAGCCCTGATTTTTTTTTCTGGCTTCTTCTTTCCAATTGCTTAAATTGGAAAATTTACTGCGATGATCATTCTCCACTTTCATCTACAATGGCAGTTCATATATGAATTATTTCATATAAACTTCACATCAAAAAATGTGATGTCTTCAGTGCTGTGTATACAGTCAACTCGCTTAAAGAAAATTAAGGGTGTTTTAACATGTTCTACTGTTGCTATAACCTTTGGCAAAGTTTAAAAAAAAATCTGTACTGTGGGTTCAGGGCCACCTCAAATTTTAAAAACATTTAATGCGTTAACACGCGGATGAATTCAGGGACTAGTCTAAGCCTAACTTCACTGTTTATTCCAGTACAACAGGGGGAGGAGAGCAACCCGTGATGCGTGGGTGTTTGGCATTGTAACCACAGAATATAGTCCCGTGCGGGGTTACTTCAAGGTTGTCGATAGAAGAAATGCGGCCACCCTTCTGCCCATCATCAACAGATGCGTCTTGCCTGGTAGTAAAATCTATACAGATGACTGGGGCGCGTACAGACGACTTCTACAACTGGCAAATGTCCGCAGACATAGAGTTGTTGTACACGCCCACAATTTTGTCGATCCACGCACTGGAGTGTACACACAGGAGGTGGAGTCTTGCTGGAATCAGCTTAAACTTAGGCAAAAACAAAGAAATCCTATCTCAATGAAAGAATGTGGCGGCAGTGGCAAGGAGGAGATCATACTCAAATCATGGCAAACTTTATCGCCATTATACCCCTCCAATTCTCGACTAACCAGCCAGCTCTGTGACTTTGAACTTGCATGTGATATTCCATTATCAATGAAATGGAAAATGTTTTTTTAATGACAATTGTGTTGAGATAAAATGGAGTTCAAAGAAAATAAGCATGTTAATCAGTCTGATTGTCGCATAAAGGATTACTATTGTTACAAGAAGACAAAGTGGGATTATTTTTCATTCTAAAAATATGTCGTTTTTGTTGAGCCCAACTCAAAGAATGTGTTTTTTAAGTGTATCGTTAAAATCTTCTCACATAGTAATTACCAAGTCGCTTATAGAGTGTGCATTTTTATAGTTGACTCAGGTTTAGCAGTCTAAACTTGTCAACTAGGACTGAACGATATGTGTGTTAACAATTGTTTTGAAATAGAGAATAAAGGTAACACCTTTCAGTAGAAACAAAGCCACTCAGAGATTTTTTCTTTGTTTTGACCACTGATCATTTTTACTGATCAAACTACGCTCATTTGTTGCTGGCAATACGGCATTTGGTCCCTGTTGTATAAAAAATCCCTGTATTCTCTTTTCCTGGCTACACTCCTGCACCTTCTGTATGTTTAAAGAAAGTTATGTTGGCTCAGTGTAGAGATGCACAGACACAATGCTACAATGTTAAAAATTTCATTAAATGCTGATATACAGCAAACTATTGCATCATACTAACAAAGATCCATTGAGTTTTCCCATCCCCGACAGCGTACACGAAGTAGCGATATTCTTTCCTGTGTAACAGTTACCAACTACAGTTGAATCCCGGTAACTCTAACCCTCAATAACTGGAACTCCCGCCAACTCGAACCTTTTTCGATTCCCCTTCAGGTCATTTTCTTACTAATTTTACCCTCGATAACTCAAACTCCCGATATCTCAAACTTTTTTCGATTTCCCTTGAAGGTTCGAGTTATCGGGATTCAACTGTATTCACATCAATGTCTGTGGCTAGCGGTGATATTTACCGAGCCATGAAGCGGCGAGCTAAATATCCATCAAGTAGCCATCGACACTGCGGCGAATACGTTGTTTTTGTAAATACTGAATGAATTATGACTTTCAAAATGCTAACGACCGTTTGAGAATAAACTAATTATTGATTAAAGCTAAAACCCTGGCTGAAATTTTAAAAAAATTAGGTCTGCAGTGTGTACAAAGTGTCTAGCACTGATCTTTAATGAGCTTTATGTATACTAGTTATGTAACACTTTCTTGTGGTAGACCATGGAATACCCCACCTGTCACTTGTATTTTCTTCATATACACACTCGCCTTTAACTATTTTATACCATGCCATAGAAAATACACTAACTAAATCTCGCCGGGACATAAGATCGCAGTGCCCAATGGGAAGGTTGAGTTGAATACCGTCGAAAATACAACAGCTTTTCTCTGTTCTGATCGGCAGTTTTTTGTATGGCATGGTATAAAAAAATATGCTATTTCTACTCCAGATAACCTTCCTAGATACCCTTGCACTTGTTTAATATTCCTACTCGTATTTCTCTGCTATGCTGTTGAAGCTTGATATTTTGACCCTTTTTCCACACCTATAGTGTATCAGTATGCCAGCAAAATCCTAATAATTGCATGACTTTGACCAAGCAATACAATAATTGAGTGGAAAAATGGTTAAGCGAGTGACAGATAGGTTAGATCCACACGTTATAGTCACATCACGCCATATGATGCCCCACTCTCAACTCTCTACCCACTCAGTGAAAGCATTGAAATACAGTCAACATATAAAGAAGAGATACGCAAATGTTGACCATTTTTAATTTCTCAGTGTTTTTTACCCTTTTTTGCATTTACCAGCGAGAAAGTAGTCTTTTTTTATTGATTTTTATCAAATTTTACAAATTTTACCAATTTTGTACTTGTTATTATTCTTAGTTAGATCTTTTTAAATTATTGTAATTTATTTTTTAACTATATAGTTGAGGTCCACAGGGTTACCAGTCTACGACTGTAAGAAGTGTTTCTTCGTTAAATAAAGTTAATTACTTCCCTACCGCTTACTTATAATGCACAAAGTTCAATAAAGATCAGCACTAGCAGCACATTCGCAGTTGCCTCCACCAGGAAAAGTAAATTTCTAACATAGTGTTTGATTTTGCTGGGCTATTTCTTGTAGGTATATTGGAGTTTGCCCCTGCAGTGGAGTTTAGCGGAGTTTGCCCCCACCGACAAAAAAGTCCGAGGTACGGCCCTGTGTATGCAAATGATTCTTATACAAAAGCGACCTGAAGTCTATTATATGAATGGAAGTTAGCTTTCTCATGCAGAAGATTGAAGTATTTTTTTCAGAATTTAGTATTCCTTTTTTGGCTTAATCCAGTTTAACTCTTGAAAGTTTACCTTGACGAATATAACGCATGAAGAAGGTTACTTTTAAAGTTATTGAGGTTTCAGACCTTGAAATCAGCGATAAGAGGGAAAATTTGTACCGTTGAGGACATTATATTACAAAGTTGAAGTGCGTTGTAACAAATAATTTTGTGAACCGTTTATTGTTATGGATTAAAGGTTATTTGAGCAATTAAATTGTTACTTTGTATTTGTAGCCGCATTGGCACTTTCTTTCACAATTGTAAACCCCTTGCTGTTCCAAATCATACTCCCTTACTAATCTTGAAGTAACTGGCCCAGTGGTGGATCTAGGGGAGGGGCCCAAGGTGCCCGGACCAAACTTATTCTCGAGAGTGGGCACCACTGTTATTCGAGGGCCCACCCCACTAACATGAAGGTCTTGTTCCACTGCTCTATTTCATGCTTCACGCCGATGTAGCCTACTACGAAAGATGTCAAGGAACATTTTCCTGCAACAATGTTTCGTGGTTAAACCACGCCATAAATAACATCGTACTTATCACTCGAATGTAGACAAAAAATTTTCAAATATTTGAGCACACTCTTATATACCGAACAACTGAAAACATCAAGTGCTGGAACCACTAGCCCTTTATTAGGCGAACTGTTTTCATGCAATTATTCTCTTTCTTTATCCTTATTTGTTAGGACTACAATTTCAACCGCGGAAATAGTCTGTGTTACTGTATATACCGGGATATATAGAGGATAATACATGGTTGCGCGGAGATATGAAATTTATCGAACAAATGAGATATCGGATTTGAACACGAGAAGATAAATTTTATATATCCAAGCAACCATGTATTATTCTGTTTACTATATAAACCTACTAATTAGGATGTTTTTGACGATTTTCTGAAGATTTCCGTAAATTTTCAAAATGTTGTCCGAAGGTTGTACGAATGATTCCGAACATTTTCCAAACTTTAACAAAAAAAATTTCCGAAGTTTTCTGAAGATTTCCAAGGAAGATCTGAAGATGTTTTGATATTATATTGATTTACTTTGGCTCACTGAGCATTGAAACATTCCAAACTCTGTGAGATGATTGGTCACATGTGTGGATATCATTTTTATCCACACATGTGTGATACCATTTTTCTCGATTTGCTACCACTTGCTGAACCATTGCAGTTTGTATAATAAAACACTGTTTTGACTAGAAATTAAATGTTGAAAAATCCCAGAGTTTAGTTGTAGCTGAAACAGATCAAGCTAGATCAAGCAGATCGATTGAGATTTCGCACTATATCTGCGAATACCTTACCTTTTTCACAGAAACCTAATTTCGAGCATACACCTAATTGCAGTAAGGTTGTCATAGAAAAAAGTCAAAAGTCTAATAGGAATTAACTAGCGCATGCATAAATTTTATTCATACAAAAGGCCTCAAAATGCCTCAAAACACGAATAAATTAATTTATCTTGTTACATTATGAAAAAGTGGACTCAAAGTGTGCAGATACAAAATGCAGATTAAGGATTAAGGATTTAGGATTTTTCAATAGAATGTACCATTTCTGCTGTGCGATTTATTTATAATGCAGCTTTTGATTAATTTGGAAAGTTGAGGGAGAGGAATATCTTGTTTGATTTAAGATTTTAACAGTCAATTATTTTGGACATTGCTGTTCACTGTGCACACCTACATTCAGAGTTTGATCTATTTTTTTTAAAAAAGAGGAATGGCTCTCAACAAATATTTGGTTACCTATATTCTTTAAATGCCAAGTTAATAAGAGGGGGGTGGGTGGGATGGGGGACACACTGGTTTGAGGTGGATGTCGACAAATGTGCTATATCTCTATCAAAAGTTGTAAAAATATTTCACACAGTTGTGAGTTAATTAAACTTGCTGAAATTCAACAAAACTTGTCGTCACTGAGGGATGTGTAAAGAGCTACATGTTTGATGGAATAACATTTTGCGATCACCAATATTTTACTATTTTTATCCTAAAATCCTTCGCTCCCCCAGACGATAAATAATGACTGGTTCCTAAGTGTATGTACCTAAAAACCTATCTCACAAATATTGAGCTTTCGCATACAGACCTCGAAAACATTCAAAGCGAAAGCAAAATTAGGCTTGGAACAGCGACAATTTACGAGGTTAGAAGGCCGGGTTAGAAGTAAGCTAATTTGATTATCTCTCGCTAGACTGTCCACAACCTCTCTATTTTTCAGTTGGCGCCTAGTTCTCTCGCTGTTCTTTCCCCACGCTCATTCGATCGCAAAAATACGAAAAAATAGAGGGCTGTGAACAGTCTAATCTCTTGCGTGTACATACACTGTAAAGTGCTAGAAAACCATGCCCGGACATAATTATCATAAGGTTAAACTGACAAGTGCAATAAAGCTTATTGGGAAGCTACTAAAGAAAGAAATGATGCAAAAGCCGAATCCACAAAAAGGTTCAGAGAACAAGGAAAACTTGCGGAAAGTGACTGTGAACTTCCCCATTAGTTATTTTATTCGTGTTATTTGTTTATAAATGGACAAAGTTATTTTTGCGGTTTTGTGAAACCCACTAAGTTTATTTTTAAGTGCCCGTAATAAACCAGTTTAATTTTCTCGAAATAAGGAAATATAAAGTGACATCAGAACAATTGATGGTGGTGAATTGCGTCACACCTAGGGTGCCAACTTCACACAAAGCGGACAAAGCCTAGAAATTCTGAAAAATTAAAGGGACAAAATGTCCCTGTAAAAAACCTTTTAATATGTGATTGAAATGGCTGCCATAATTGTGTAAAAGCCGCATAGCCTTATAAAGCTCTGACTCAAGTACCTGCAAAATTTCTTACGAGAAACATACAGCTTGTCACCGCATCAGTCACGTCAAGCATCAAATGCTAAAAGAACTCAGATATGTATCAATCTTTTAAAATATTTTTTTGGATACCAATTAGAAAAGGACGTTTTGGTAAAAAAGGAAAGAAAAAATAAGAGAGCTAAAAACTGCTAATGGTCAAAACCGGAAGCCAAGAGCAGTTTTTATGGTGTGCCAGAAACAATGAAGTTGTCAAAATATTTCCATTGATGATTTACAAAATGATATCAGATTCGTTGCGACTCTTTTTACATCCCGCCTGTTTGTGCTAGCGCGTTCGTGGTCGACAATCGCTTTTCACCAAGCTACACAGAGTATTTGAAAAAAAGTATCGTCCCAAAGATGTCAAGCAAAGCTGCTTTCAACTGTTCCTTTTTGGAGAAGGTGGACCTGAGTTTGCAATGCCGAATCTGGTGAGTTTCTTATGATAATGGTTCAATGTATTTATATTGAGATTTATACCATGTTGCATGTTGCTTTTCAGTTTAAATGTTTTCCTGAAGCCGGTTACCCTGAATTGTGGACATTCGGCCTGTCAAAAATGCATCGTTACTCTGGCTAGAATTTCCCCAAAGTGCCATAGATGCCGTACGCCATTTACAGGGAACGGCCTTACAGTCAACTACATCTTGGACACCATAACAAGAGAGCTGAAGGTGAAATGTTTAAGTGAAGGCTGCACGTGGAGTGGTATATATCCCAGAGCGGAGGACCACTACAATGAATGCCCTAAACTAGAGGAAACGTGCAAAAATGCGAACTGCAAGCACGTGGCAACCCAAGAAACCATACCTGCACATGAGGACGTCTGTCCAAAACTTCTTCTCCCATGCAGTGACTGCAAATTGATGATACCTCAAGATGGCATACAACACCACCGTCAATCGACGTGCGTAAATTCACTGGTGCAATGCCCGTTAGATTGCGGAACAGTCTTACCACGGTATGTTGATTTTTCACAATTTCTTGAACAATCAATTTCTCAATAATTAAACCAGTTTTATAAGGATCATGACATAAGTAGGATGTGCGCGGATTATGACGTATTTTCGAGGGACTTGAGAAAACACATAAATTTAGAAGCTTCTAAAATATACTAACTGTTGGATATTTAAAATATTTTTTGGCGAGAATTAAAGGAGCTACGTCACGGACAACTAAACTTGAAAAAATTGGCAAATTTTTTCAAGTTTGTTGCTCATAATCCATCTTAATCTTCATCAGTTGAAACCATCCTTGATTAATTTTCGTTGGTGTTTCTCTAACTATTATTTTGAGGTTTCCTTCAATTTGAAGCTAATCAGAAAAATGACTTAAATGACTTACAGATTTCAAGTCCTCTGATATGTCTGTTTCAATTATGTGAAGATAAGGGACCATTCATTTTTTATGCCAAGGCTGGGCTTGCAAAACTAAGGGGTGGGTCACGATATCTCCAGGACATTTAGTGGTGGGTGGGGGAACATCAGGGAATCTGCGTACAAAGAGAGAGGCTATCTAGTCTTTATACTGTTGAACATTTTAATTTAATTACTTGCAAAAAACATTCAGACGACTTTACTCTTGGACAAAAAGTGTCCGAAATTTTAAAAGCACGAAATTTTTACAGTTACAAAGCAAGTTAATTACGTTATCAACAATCTTGAAAAGTCAATAATTTATGTCAATTAAAAACGTCTCTGTAAGGTATTTGTGGATAAAACCGTTACCAGTCTTCGACTACCTTGTTACAATTCTTTGTTATATTGAAACTTGAAATAATAACCCATCTCAATTTCAGGAATCACGTTAACCTGCATTTGGAGCTTTGCAACAACAAAGCTATCGAGTGCAAGATTCCTGGCTGCAAAAGACTTGTGGCAAGGAAGGACTATCAGCAGCATGTAGTGGAGGCTGCTCAAAGTCATTACCGCCTACAAGATGGGGAAATCCAACGACTCAATAGGATAATAAACAAAGAGGTAAAAAATATTGAGATTTAACACTATATTTATGACTACATTATACAAGCTTGGTTGTTTATTTCAAGTCAGTGAAAAGGACACAAAGGTAGTTAGCTTCAAAATATATTATTTTTTAAAACAGTATCTAAAACTTTTGCTTCTACATCCAAAATGCAAACTTCCTGTTCAGAACTGGATTTATAATTAAATCAAAAGTCACCGCCTCTTCCCTATTTATGGGGCAGAAGCAAACATTTGCATTTTTAAATGACTGTGGATTATCCAGAAATGGCATACTCATCAACAAACTGTTAATGCATCCAACTTACAGGAGTGCAATGCAGAGAAAAAAGAGCTTAAAGTGGAAAGGGTTATCTCTTTTAAATGGGAAATAGAAGAGTTCCCCAACAATATGGATCTAATGAAGATGAGACAAGAGCCAATCACCAGCATCATATGCAGAAACAAAAAAGACAGTTGGAGGGCACTGCTGACACCGGACATGGATTTGTTCCCGCAACTTGTGTCAGCAGCAAACCCAGTGACAGTATAGATAAGGTAAGAAAATCAACAATTATTCAATGAGTGTATGTTGGATAGAGGTAGATAGACAATGAGGCTCGTAGCTCCAGGTTAGCTTTAAACGTCTCATATTTGGCAAGCGCTAGTGGAATATTTGTTTCATATTCGAAAACCGAAAAATTGCATTAACAGCACTATCAAGCAGCTCTTAATGATGTTTACGCCTATACTGTGTAACAAGAATATAAGTTTTCATTGAAATATTTGACTGGTATAACTTGGTTTCAATAGGTTTGTAGGCAAACTGTAAAAAATAATTGAAGCCGGAAATATGCCCAAATCAACAGGTCAGTACCTATTATTTGAACCTATTACGAAGCGTAAAATATTAAGGCCGCGTATAGACCATTTATTTTCATCAAATGTATCCCGGCGTGATCAGTCGATGACAATCAATCATCGGAAACCAATTGATCAATTGATATCAATCGATAACAATTAGTTAATTGTTATCGATTGCTATCGGCCAATCGATGACCAATCGATAATCACAAGCTCGAGTCCTTACTAGAAATACTTGGCTTGTATCTTGATATTTTAACCTATCTTTATGTAGTCACATCAATACGGGCCATAATGTGTCTGGTAGGGTCAGTCTATTTCTTACTTGTTCTGACTCGCGTCTTGAGATTGTTATTTGCAAGCTTCATGTTCGCAAGTATTAATCTTGTTTCATTTTTGTACGATGGCAATGAGCAATTTCTTCCCATGGACGGCCAGTAACCAGAAAACTTTAAACCGTACGTTTCTGTTGTAACTTGAAAGAGTACGAACATTTTCATCCCAGTTTAGTTTGTGTTAACAATGTTAATTTTCTTGCATTATACCCGCATTTAGAGAGATCAATAAAGTTATTGTTACTGTTGTTGATGGTAACGATGATCTTCACAATTACATGTCACCATATTTCTCCTGTCAAATCATTTTTTTACCTCCCCAAAAGATATGGTAATCGATGACAATCGATGACAATCGATGCCAATCGATGACAATCGATGACAATCGATGGCAATTAAAAAACACAAATTTTTTGGCCATCGATTTCCGATATCAATCGATTAATTGTTATCGATTGCCATCGATTGTTATAGATTATCGGTTTCATCGATTGATCACGCCGGGAATGTATGTAACATTTTAACAGAACGTATAAAAATTCCAAGGTATGATCAGTGTTATATTATCCTGCTGTGAATAAATGCAAAGTTAAGTATCCTCCAATAATGGTGTATGAAAATATCAAAAATATTGCAAACATAAATTAAAAATGAGAAAACATTTAAGGTAGCCTCCAAGAAATATGATGCATTGAATTGCATACATTTGGTATAACTGTACTTTTCAATAAATTGGTTACATTTTTTGCTGCCGTCAATCATCTTGGCATACCTGAAGAAATGAAGGCAAACAAATACTCACCTCAGCTAATTTATTCCCTTCAAATTGGAAAATTAGACTCCATTTTTTGGTTACTGTTTTCAAGGTTTATGCCTGGTTTTCAACCATATGCATGGTTGCAGTTGGAGTGAATAGCAATTTATATTTGAGTTTTGGAATTTTGCATGTTACTGAAAGGCACAATAAGTTAGATACTATTGACCCTTAGTAAGGGATTCTGATGCTTATATTATTACAACTGCGCACTTTTGTGATTGTATATAAACAATAAGTGAATTACTTACCATTAACTACAATTATTTACCATCTTTATACATGAACATTAGAATATACATGAACATTTTTTAGGCATCAATGTTCGTATCACGATTAAAAATAGAATACAATTAAACGACTGATTGAATGGTAAAGCAAGACTAAATAATGATGTAGCATGGTTTATTACAGACAACAAAGTTTTACATTTGTATAAAAAACTCTCTTATGATGCAAACTGAAATATTACAAAATAAAAGAGAATCAATCTAGCCAACAGACTGTAAACTCATTAAGTTATCATCGTCATCATTATCATCATTATTATTAAATTACTAAGTAACTACAAACACCCGTTCTTCGTTCTTGTTTCCCCATGACATGTTTATTCAACGAGGGGCTCTGGGAGCAAGAAATACAGTCGAATCCCGATAAACTCGAACCTTCAAGGAAAATCAAAAAAAGTGCGAGATATCGGGAGTTCCAGTTATCGAGGGTAAAATTAGTAAGAAAATGACCTGAAGGGGAATCAAAAAAGGTTCGAGTTATCGGGATTCAACTGTAATTTTGGAACCAGTCTATATCAGGTGTCGCCTGTCTCTGTCCCAGTCCCCTTAAAAATCAAACTCGAACAAGCAGTTTTGGGTGATACAAGCTCGATGATGTTTTTTGTTATTTTGAAAGTTTGTGCTCGATTATATTAAACAACTGTTTTCAAGCTCAATGAAAAGTAATCGAGTCGATAAAAAGTAATCGAGCTGGATGTAATTGCATAGTGCACGAATTAGATTTTCATACTTGACCAGATTTTATCGTGGTTTGTTGCCCAGAAAGGAAAATTGATCCTCTATTTGTTCCAACTAAATGTGGTGAACACCTAGTCATCTTGACTTCACTTTTGGCAAATAACCCATATATATCGCTGCCCATTTTAACACAAGTTGTGCTTTCTTTCACAAACTCGCAGGATCAGTCAAAATACAAACAACAAGTAGAAATATACAGTAATAATGTAAATTGAAGCATCTAAAAAGAGAAAAAATTGAGCATATGTTTCCTGCAAGAGTAGTTTTTGGTTGTTGGGACAAATGCAAAATATTATTACTTCTGTACAAATTACTATACAAATATTTTAGACACTAATTTTGTGTTCGTATTTTGCATGTTTTTTTGGTACAATAGTTTATGCAGTTTGATTTGCGATATGAAAGTTTTTCTTTACCTTAGTGCTTGTTCTTCTGTCCTGTTGATTTTCAATTGGACCCACTTCTTTTTTCCCTCCGTAGTCCTTTTTCTATCTTGGTTATCATTTGTACACTGCCGAGAAATAAAGACAAATTTGTCACTGTTATGTAAAAGGTGTACTGTGGTGAAATGTTGTATTTTATCCCATTTAAGTTGGGTAGCGAGTCTAAGGGCAAAATAATTTATTCCATATTAGATTTGACCAAATTTGTAAAAATTATAAGAAATGACCACACCCTAAATATCTTGAATTTTACAAATTCCTTAAACTGCTAAGCAAGAATTTTTTTTCAGAAACTAGTTGAAAGAACTAAGAAGTCATGTGGAAACAACTTCACTCTCATTAATATTGTTTCTGATACAGCCCTCCAAAGAATGCCCAAAATCGGCCAAATTAGCCTCCAGTACCATGAGTCCTAAACTTAAATGTCTCCTCTATAAAACACAGTTAAAAAACAATAAAAAGTTCAAGTTCCCAAAGTTCACATTACTGAAGCTGAGAAAGTGATCCAAATGCATCCTAAAGTCGGAGTGCCCGGGAAACCCTGAGGAGGGTTTCTTCTGTTTCCTGAATGTACATGTTCTTGGCAGACTCCAAATGCCAGCCACCATGGCGCATGAGCAGTCTGTCGGGGATTGCTGCTGCAGCTGCTGCAGAAGCCCCATCGGATCTGAGGCTGTGTAGCCCATACTGCTTAGGATTAAGCCCTATGGCTTTCAACTGCTTCCTAACGAGCTCACTAGCTTTTGAATAAGTCAGCGGTTGCGGGCGGAGGGAAAAACCATGTTTGGTATGGCATACCTTCCTGAATAAATAGACAGATAGGCCAGCGAGCAAGAACCTTTCCATCACTGCTACTGGGCAGGAAGAAGAACAGTTGCGTGCGACCAGGATAGAAGAACCTTCCCCCAACTGGTCGTTCTTTCTTTTTGCCAAGGAGATGGACATGTGGTTGCCGGTTATAAGCAGATCGCAACCCCTCAAATCTTTAAGATCATCCCACCAAAGGCCGCAAAAGCAATGGAAATCAGGCATGTTATCTGGAGCTCACTGAGGTTGCCGCCACCAAACTTGCGTACCACTTCCTTGACTTGATCTGCTGTGATGGGCATTTTCCTGTTTATGGGACAAGTTCCTAGTATTCTAGTGCATGCCTCAAGCAGTTGTTTCATCAGAGTGTGATGAGAGGGGGATGGTAAGCAGGCTTTCTGATGTGCCCAAGCTACCCCAAAGGCTGCTGCTTGGATGGAAGCCAATGATTCAGTTGTCTGCAACAAATGCACTAAGTACAAGGAAAACTCAGGACCTGATGTTGGGAGGACTTTGATGCCTCTGGGTTCTGCTCACTTCAACACTTATAACTGTCGATCAACACTTGACAGTTATAAGTGTTGATCAACAGTTGTAAGTGTCGATTGACAGTTATAAGTGGCGATCACCTGTTATAAGTGGAGATCGGCAGTTATAAGTGGCAATCGACAGTTATCCTTTTCGACAGTTATAAGTGTCGATGGTCAGTTAATAAGTGTCGATGGACAGTTATTAAGTGTCGTAAGAAAAAATAAAGAGATGCTTTCGATGACCCTTCTAAGCCACCGTACATATACCTGTGGCAGTCCCAGGAGTACTGATAATATTCTCACCCTCTTCCCTAGGACCAGCTTCAAGAACATCTGCACAATTAATGAAAAGACACACACAACATATTGATACAATTAAAGCTATTTTGACTAAATCTTAGAAGGATTCAACTGCTTTCTCATGAAAGTTTGGTACATACATACTTTATTTGATGAGTAGGTTAACAATAAGGCAGCCATAGGCTGATATGGACCTACTATATACAAATAACTACAAAATACAAACACTGCACATATGAATGTTATCTGACCTCACAGGAATTCACCAAAATACATGTATGAGTAACAAATGAAATCAAAGGCATCCTGTGGTAAGCTCGTGGAGTAAATAAGATACTGTGTCAGGGAGCTGATATAGCGGATTATCAAGCCTATAGAGTGGCTGCAAATGCAGTGTAATACATTTTTCTGTCGCATGATTTCATTCGTTTGTTGTAGTTGTTGTATCTTGAGTCTTGCTCATTGATTGATATACTTTGTTGAATGGGAGTTTTGAAACCACTCTAGTAGAAGAGTAGTTTATTCAAGAAATACTGTAATAGCAAGTAACAGTTTATTAGCAATAACTGTAAAGGTACATTTATTCGTAAACGCAACTGTACTGCACAACTGAATGCCAGTGCATACATACTATTGTACTTTGAAGTATCGATGGAAACAGGACAGAATAAAGTTTGTTTGTCCCTTGAACGTGCTTGATCCTCTTTCTTCACGTTACATGCACTGTATATGTTAAACTCAATGTTGGCATTCAATCAATTGAACTGTAACAGGAAAGATCAAAGTCTGCTTGTCCTTTAAACATGATTGGTCTTCTTTTCTAGTTGTTTTAAACACAATAGCAGTGAAAATTTCAATTATATTGGTGACACACTATCGATGGGAACTGCAACAGGAAAGATCAAAGTTTGTTTGTCCTTAAAATGTAATCGATCCTATTTTGCGGTTGTTTTAAATACAACAACTGAACATTTCAGTTTTACTGCTGAAACACTATCAATGGGAACTGTACCAGAAAAGATTAAAGTTTGTTTGTCCTTTAAATGTTCCACTGCTTGTTGATCTTTGTTTTTAGTTAACTTTGTTGGATTTTAGTGGTTTGTCCTTTGTTTTCTCTGTTGCGTTTCTGTCCTTTTGTCTTGGTGTACTTTGTTTGTTTCTTTCTCCTTGCTGAGATTCCTGTGATTGCTCCTGGCTGCTGACATTGGGTATGGATTTCAGTAGCTGTTCATCTGTTACTTCCTCCTGAGGGTGCTGTCTCATGTTAGTTACAAGCCTTTGGTTAGGCGAAAGTTGGAAGTCTACATTTTCGATCAGCAGCATTTTTTCAATCAGGGTGTCGGTGTCTTGTTTATAACTGTATATATCTTCGGATAGGAAGGCGCTGATTATTTTGGGAAAAGCAGTAACCTTGTATATTGTGTCATCTTTCTCTAAGTGGAAGTTTATGTTCATTTCATAGTAACATTGCTTCAACAGCATTGCCCTGTTGCAGCTTCGACAGTGGATTACCCGTGATCCTGCTGTGTTGAGAGTGATCTTTTTTGAACAATCTTTGTTGTTGCAAACTGGGTAGGCATTTATGGCTACATTCATTATGCTTGGGTAGCACAGCCATTGGGTGTTGTCTTTGGTTATGGCACCCTGAGACAAGTCTTGTGGCTCAGCATTCATAATCTGTGTTGTCTTGGTTGTAGAGAGACACTTGCCATAATAATATCTCAGTTTGGTGTCTGTTATGGTGTAAAATTTATTTTCATCCAGTTGCTTGATATGATCTTGCCATACAGACAATTCGATTGTGCCATGCTATCATAGAGAAGCACATTTCTCACCACAGCCCCATTTTTTTTCTGTAGTAGTTTCAGGGCCACTCCATTTAATCATTCCACTGACTGTAAATATACCAGATGTCAGGCTTGTGAGCAAAGAGTCAATCTTTGTTACTTCCTTTGTTGGTGGAGAAAATTTGAAGTCCACATCATGTGGAGGTGCATCAAATACTGCACTGCTGTAATTGAAGAAAAGAGTTCCAGTGCTTGAAACTTGTAAGTGCTTTACCATAATTGGTTTTTGTGCAACCATGGCATCAAGAAACAGTTGACATTTTGAAAACTTGTGTGCCTTCACCATTACTTTGAAGACCGTTTTTGTTCTTGTGCTCCTTGCAAATGGACATCAAAGAAGGTGTTGGATGACTGACTACTCTTCTGTATTTCAGTACAGACTTGCACATACCCTACCAAATCTGCAAGGTAAAACATACATGTTAAAAAGAGTTTGTATCATATATGGTTAGGGCTTGTCCTACAACATTAACATTGTTTAATCTCTTTTAGACCAGTCTTGTTTACCTGTGTTGATTATACATGTAGTAGCAAATGGTAGAGTGCATTTTGATTGGCCTATGGGAGTTTTTGATCAGAGTATGGATGCAGGATTGAAATCATGAATTGCACTCAGAAAGGTTTTCATCTCAAAATATTTTGCTTTTAAAATCATTGTATAAGACAAATTGATTCCATTTGGCAGTGCATGTGTACTCTTATAATGCACAGAGGACATCAAAATGTGGAAAGAATGTGAGTCACGGTACTTGGCTGTGGGTCATCGCATACACACCCTGTACTTCTTTGTTCTTACCACGTTTTGATGTCATCCCTGCATTATAAGAGTACTGCAAAATGGAATCTATTTGTCAAATACATAGAGATGCTTGAATACATAGAAAATCAAATCTTACCGGTCATCTTGCTGGGTGAGCAAGGTGGTGATCCTCCAAATTTCATACGTTTTGGGCTCAAGAGGCCAGTGGGCAGTCCTATGCTCTGCCCTATAACAACAGATCACCAGAGAGTGTATAAATATTAACAAGAATATTGTTTTTTTTGTTGTTATTACTATTATTAGTAGTAGTATTATTATCTGGATTTCAACTTCTTTTTATCTCTTTGACTAGTGAAGTAAATTTTCATTGAATGAGGTGGTTCTAACTTCATCATCTTTGAACAAAACCATGCGAAATTATCACTTCTTAGAAAGCTAGTGAGAATTACTTTCATGTGGTGCTGTTAGTTTTTGAATATTGTGTAAATATTTTTGTCAAAGTTTTTTTCAGTTTATTACTTTTGTACACTTGGTATAAGAGCTAAAGGGTTACAAGAGTGGAAACTGCATTTTTCAAAGGGAAAGAAAATGCAAATTAATCAGAGGTTCTTACTTGTTGTGTCACTGGAGGGTGAAGATGCAGGGCTTGAGGAAGCCATTGCTGCAACTGTAAAGGAAAAGTAATCACATGATGTTTTATTTGCCATGGGACAAACAAATGAATATTGGCTTGTGATCACTAACATAGGATTCTAGAGTACCCGAGTGTTCTACCTGAGCTGGTATACTAGTATAAATATGATCAAGGAGGGAATGGTAATCTGTTGTGCACTGAGAAATAATTTGTGTAATTTGTGTATTCTGCAACTTCTTCTTGCTTAATGATTCCTCTAGAAGATTGACATTGAAGTCACCAAGTATTACTACTGGAGTAGTGCTGGAAGATTCTGGTAGCAATGCATCCAACAACAGATTTAGTGTGTTAATTAAGACTTGCAGTGGAACTTTATTTTTTGAACGATATATCCCAATTATGTGTAAATTTGGAATTGGGTGTTTTAGTACTGTAACAGTTATTTCTACATCATTCATGTTAAACCTAGTTGGTGTGGTCAGACACGTTAATGTGTCTTTTACATAAACTGCAGTCCCATAACAAGTTCTAATATTGCTGTTTGGGCAGTAGTCATTCCTGAACTTGAAACCATCAATTTGGTAATGGAAAGACGAGTCTAAGGAACAAAGAGAGGTCTCAACACAAATATTTATATCCGCTTCCTGAACATTAAAGTCAGATGCAACATCCTCATGATGCAAATGGAGAGACCTTACATTGTGAAAAATGATTTTAAAGGTATTTGTCTAGGTTTGTTTATATAATGATGGAATACAAGGTTCTAATGGTTGTGTTCTTAGTCTGTGCATTTCTTCACTGACTTTAAGGGAGACAGAGACTTTCTTTTCATTCAAGTTAAGTATATGTAATCCTGAAATATTACGAGCTCTACTAAGCGCAACATAATGCATGTGATCCCTACTTGTTGAGGGGAGGTCAGCAACTAATTCATTAAGTGTATCACCCTGGCAACGATGGATAGTGTTTGCTGCAGCTGGTCTTAAAGGAAATTGCCTTCTTAGAACTTGAAGTTGATTTCTGTTGGATATTTTGAATTGTCTTGTTATTTCGAAAATTGGTGTCATCTTTTCCATTTTATCTCTTAATAAAAAAGAATATTCTTTGCGTTGCTTATTGCCTATACTTCCATCTGAGAATGTTACCCAAATAATGCTTGGTCTCTGAGATTCTGCAACTCTATAGTCAATATCTTGCACTACACATTCTGCTCCATTGGTTAGTTTATCACTTACAATGTACGTCAACATTTATGGTCAAGTCATACTTTGATCCTACTGTAATATTAAGTTTTTTGTATAAGCCCATTGTTTTTGAAGGATCATCAGGGATTTTTTTCTTTACTTCATCTTTCAATTCATCGGATATATCACCAATAACAATGTCTATAGCATTTCTCTGAGCTTTTGCACTTTGGGACAAATTGAACACAGCTTCATTGTAGGCGTTTACTAATGCATTGCTTGAAAATACATGTGTCAGGGAGGCTGGATAATTTGGTTCACCTGGTTTTGATTTCAGAAGTCTTAATTTAAGTACTGTGATATCATCTTGGGTCTGCTTCCCTTCTCTTAAATGATTTAACAGTTCTGCAAAATCTTTATCATCCTTTTGGCGCATTATTCCTGTTAGCTCAAACATGGAAAAATATTCTTTCCATATGTTGGTAGCAAATGCACTGTAAACATCATTACTTCTTTCAAAAATCCACTTGTCAAAAACTGGTTGCAGTTGATATAAGTCTCCTACAGCAATTATACTTAAGCCACCAAATGGTCTGTTGGTATCTGTTATTTGTTGGAGTCTCAGATTGAGAAAATTAAACATACCACTTCCTACCATTGAGATTTCATCAATAAATATAACTTGCAACTTTCTCAATTGTGTTCTAATGGTATTCAGTTGATCTCTGTCCAATGTGCAGTAACTACATGTAAAACCTCTGTTTACTGGTGTTTTGAATGCAGAATGCAATGTATTCCCCTTTATATTATGTGAGACCACCTTGTTTCGGCTGCAGAAAATGAGCAGAACCAAGTTGGATTACCTAGTTGACCTATCATTGCAAACTTTTCAAAGTATGGGGGTGAACCTCTTAAATTTCTTAAAACTCTAAAGCCCTCATCGAGATTTATAAGTTTAGAAAGATAATCATCAGATTTAAGTTCACCAGCTGTGTATATTTTTCCCTTTGTCTTACATTTTCTTAATGATATTCTTGCGGTATCCTGAATTTGCTTTATTTGCAATTTTTTCAGTTTGTAAAATATATTTGGCACAGACTCTGCAACTCTCCTGTCTTTGCTTCTCAATTCCCATTTACATATAGTGCTATAGGAGACAGGCACTTCTCTCTCTTTGGAAGCTCTTTGTTTTCCACAAAAAATAGCAGGGAATGACAAATATTCACACTCTGTGTCCATGAATATTCCAAGAGGTCTATTCCCTTTTCCTGGTGCAAAGCTTATAATTTTGTCAACACCATTAATCATTTCTTGGGGTTGTAGCAAAGTGTCCAATGAACCTGAGAAACGTTCTTCAACTTCACACCAGTCATCATTGTCACCAACAGAGTCAGTACTACATGTATTTGCACTTTCAAGGCTGTCTCCATTAACATTTACATCACTAGGACTGTTTTTAGACAAAATCTCTTGGGTTTCACTGAGAGTTTCTTGAGACTCATCAGAAGAACAGTCTGTGTTTGCTTTAGGATCTCTCAAAAATTCATGCCATTCATCAGTATTTTCAGAACATATATTGTTAATCCAACTTTCTTGCACTTTAATCCCTTTTTTAAATAATTCACTTGTTTGCACAAGGTATCTGATTGCTTCTAGCACTCCACGAGGTCGAATGTGTTGAAATTGGTAGTGATGTTTATAGCTAAGGCGTCGCTTCAGTTTTATTGGAATTGTCTGTGAATCATTGAGAGATCGAGGTAAAGTGTTAACAGTGGAGCCCACATCAGCTGGTACATTGACAACACCACCATGAATAGACAACTGTCCATCCCTTGGTAACTTACGTATTTGCATGAATGGAATTCTGGGGGAAATTAATCTTTCTTCAAGAGATGTAGGATTCAGGCAGGCAGGTTTATTAGGAAATTCCATTTTGTTTGCTTTTGAACAAGGAGGGATTTTTCCACACCTAAGACATGAATTGCATGTGAAGCAAATCCAGTGATTGTCAAGTGTGACCTTATCATCAATTAAATTGCACTTAGACAACACATTTTGGTTACATGATTTATAATTATGAACATTGAATTTCTTAAGAGATGTTTTGTACCATATTTGGCTCAACAGGAAGAACATTCTGGCATGATTTTCTTTTCAATTTATTTCCCATTTTAGTTGATCTGTTCTGTTCTCTGGATTTTCTTTGATAAATTCTGTTATTCTCTCTGGTCTTTTCAATATTAGTCATTCTGTGAGACCTTCTTATTTGATTATCATGACTTTAATTTCTCATTTGATCTTCTTTTTCTCATATAGTCTCGAATATAGGTTTTTCTTTCTGTATTCTTCGTGCATTTGTCATCAGTTTTGTGTAAATTTTTACACTGGACTTGGTTGTTTGTAATAGTATCTGTTTCATAAGTGCTTTTCACGTTGACAAAAGATGAACCTCTTACATTGTTCATGTCATCACAAATTGGAACAGTAGAAACATAATGCGTTTCACCTAGGTGACCAATGGTAAGAGCCAGTGGTGGATTACCTTGATTATTCAGTGGTCTGATAATAGTCACTGGAGAAAAGGTCTCATTTGATTCAATTATCTGTATTATCAGATTCATAGCATCAGCAACTGCTTGTATAATTAAGTGATCAGCCCAGGTACCCTGGGACGACATGTTACTAAGATAGGATGCCCACGGAATGTCTGTATTACTTTCAATAAACCTTTCTGGGTTGTTCATTAAAAAGCTGACACCACTACGGCGCACGATCATATGATTGTCAGGTGATCCATATAACTTTGTAGAGATAACTTGAAAAAAGCAATCTCCTTCGCCTCCACAATCTAAGTATCTCAATCCATTTTCAGCTAACCTGATTTGTAGCATTTCAAGTGGAGAATTCCTGGTGTTTTCTATTTCTTTTGGTCCAGGGTTAAGCTCAATATCTCCAGACATGATTAAAATTTCCCTAGATGGACAAAACCTCTCATTGTGTCCTACTTTGCATGAAAGCGGACTTAATGGGTAAAATAAGTAAGACTTGCCAAAGACTTTTAATTTAGTTGTTGTTTCATAGTTTTTTCTCTTACACAAACATCAGCCAGATTGGATAATCTTTTTTTCTTTTTTCTGTTTGTAAAACTATTGGTACTTTTCTTTTTGCGAGAAACGAAACAATGTGTGTGTTTGAAGTAAAATTTTCTGGTTTTGAATGTTTGCCTGGGATATTTTAAGTCGTCTCCCTTTTTGCTTTTTCGTGTCCATTCATGGATTCTGGACGATTTAGGAAATTCCTTAGCTATATGTTTACGAATAATTCATCTTGTTTTTCTTGACTTGTTTAATAAACGATTAATTCTCTTAACAGGTAATCTGCTTGGTTCACAGTCAAACGTGTGACAATGAATTCGATACCTACATGGCCTAGCTTTACCCGTGATAAACTTGTCGTATCGAGATCGACTATCTGTGACTGGCGCTTTGTCAAGTTTGCTTTGACATGGCGATTCAAACACGTGCGCATGTATTTCAATCCTCGAAGTTTCTATCTGCTTATATACATGTATCTTGACTGAATGGTACAAAAATAATATAATAATCAAAACAAACGCCACAATGCTGCAAAGCACTGCAAAGTACGCCAGCATAACAACAAAGGATGCAACCGAGCACTAGTGTATATAACAAAGCGATGTGTAACGTATAACAAAGCGATGTGTCCTCATAAGTAGATAAGCTTATATTTATTTTGCTTCTCACCTTAGGAGAGATGTAAATGGCTTTCTCCCGCTTTCTCCTGGTAACCTAAAGTGACAAAATAGGTACCAGGAATAATTAACTTGGATTTCTGCTTTGGTTTTCATGTTTGCTTTAATGGATTGTGGACCAAGTCTTTTGGCCCTACGGTTGTTGGCTGTGTCTTACAAACCAGTGATTTCGGATTGTGTCTTTCAATCCAAGGACAAAAAGTAGTATTCAGAGAAATAATGACACAGTAAAAGACAATAAATGACGACGAACTCACCTCCACTCCGTAAATCAATCGAACTCCAGGTCAATAGAACTCCTCAGAAAATGGCTACTCCTACACAATACATGTGATCAACCACATGTGCTGATTTGCCAAAGACATGTATCGAACACCCAAATATCACATGACATATTGAACGTCTTTCATTGGTAGCCGAATAAGAGCATTCTTAACGACCATTTAACGAATGCATGAATGCCCCTGCCGAACTTGAGACAATCAGAAATCGAATACAAATTTTCTATTGTTTACGCCTGACATCCTGGTTTCCCAACCATCCCGATAGCTCTCCACGAGCTAAAAATGTATTGTAAGTGGTAGTTATACAGGTGTACAAAAAAATGCTGTGAAATGTAATGACATACACATTCTGTTTACACTGAATACCTGTTTGTGTAAGCTTCCTTTTGCCAAACTCAAGCCCCTATAGTTATTTGTGGAAAAAGAGGAGTAGTAAGTCTTACATTAAACTATCCTCTGAGACCCAGGGGGCAGTTAGTTGGGGCAACAGAAAGTAAACTGTCAGTGCAACCTCATTCTTGTAAACTTTTTCTTGTAAACTTTTTTTGAAAAAAAGGGACAAACCATCAAGAGTTCGTGTTTCAAATCAACTTTCAATTTAAAATAATTAATCTCATGCAGAAATCATATTATATGTACTTTTATTTCTTCAGATGCTATTGATGCTTTAAAAAGGATTTCAGAATGCTTTTTCCACATGTGCTACTTACCTAAATGACACACTTACACTCTGCATCATCCTGCCAGCACTTAAGATGGGCTCCGCTCAAAGTTCAAGCAACAAGTGTAAAATTATTGACTAAAAATCTACTCACAGCATGTGGTAACTTTGAATACTATTTAAAACATCTCACCTTAATTAAATTCTCTGAGTGACCCCACAGGTAAATTATCAAGCATTCTCGAAAAAGTAAATGTCAAACCTCGTAAGAATGCTTAATGCGTGTGTTGTTGTGTTTTCAACTAACATGAAAGGATAACTTCAAGTTCAATTTTATCTCACGGGGTCAGCTTGAGAGCTTAAATCTTGATAACTTCTTTTTACTTTCACTCAAAACATTACCATGCTATTATGTTTTTTTAGCAACTTTTTTTTGCCATTATTGCTTGACTGTTCTGCGGCAAGCATCTTAATACTTTTAATTAATTCATCCTGAGCAGATGTTATGGACTTTGTTGACGGCACTGTTATATTGTTCATTCTCAATACAATTTCAAAACAACATGCCCTGTTATTGTAACGCCTGGGTAATATTTAGTTGAACTTACATGTTAACTGTTAACTTAAGGTTTCATACCATATCAAATGCCTTTCTTTTCTTTGGCGTCATGGACAAGTAGCGTTTCTTGGTTTTAGGGGTTAATTCCCAAAAACGTGACACTGACATACAATTTTACCTGTAAATATTTTAGTCAGGTTTCCACTTGTGACTCCGACAATCTAATTTCCCTAGATCGTTAGTGGAATCAGAACACTAAGTACTTACAACTCCTTCAGTTTGATTTAAACTGCACCATAACACTTTGCACTTCTGATTGTAACAATTTGCACTTGTGATTACTCGTTGCTGGTAAGAGCCAGCTTTAAGACAAGAAACTTATAAAATGCACATTGTATCTCTCCAACCATGATGCTGGCAATATATATGGGTTATTGACCAAGTGCGAGGTCAAGATGGCTGGATATTGGCCAAGTTCTTTTTTTTTACGTGTTTATGGACCAAGATGGAGTTGAGACCCATAAACTTGCAAAAAAAAAGAGGCCAATGTCAAGCCATCTTGACCAAACAAGCTTGGTCAATAAAGGACTTATTATATGGCTTTCAGGGAATTTTTTCTTGCAGGACAAGGTGGGTAGTCCCGAGCAGGCAAGATAGCTCCATCTTGGCTGCTTGGGTAGGATCCTGCTCACAGTGCAGGATTTGATTCATCTTGCCCGCTCACGGAGCTAGCCATATAATAATGTGCTTTAGTATTATCATAAATAGTTGGCAGTAGAGTAGCACCCCATCCAGAAAAGGGTCACCCTGACTAATTTAGTTATTTATTTATTTGTTCATTCTTTTTTTCCTTCATTTGTTAGTTCTTAATATTTATTCATTTACTTACTCGCTCAGTCGTTCGCTCACTACCTCCTTCCGTCACACACACTCACTTACTTACTGTACTGTACTATTTTTGTGCTTTCTTAATTGATTGATTTTTTTTTCCAAAATTCAGGATTGAAACTTCCATAAAAAGTCATTCTAAAAAAAGACTGCCCTTGATTATTTTATCAGTTTCATTTACTTACCTTTGATACATCAACATCAACTACTCCAGGTGGATTTGGTCTGCTGGGCCCTACCTGTACTTTCTCACAATCAGTCTCGATCAGGTTAGCACATTAAGTTTTAAAAAAAATTCTCTCAAATGGCTTTTCGCTGGAAAAGACAACCCATGGAATGCATACTGGAATGAAAGCCACGATTCTATACACAATTTTTTAGTAACTAAAAATTTTTAAACAGAACTTACCTTTAATTGCCAAATTAATCGTCTTTTCCATATCAGCCAAAGCTGATCTATCTTCCTCTGAAACTTCAGGACTTGCAACATTTATATGATTCATTTGAAGGGCTGTTTCTTCCTGTGGCTCCTCAATCTTTCCTGATGCTGTAAATACCACAAATACACCAAAAGAAATCAGTTGAACATAACTTACATTAATAGATAAACACTGGCAAAACTGAAAATAGATATTAACATAATGGCAAGCCACAGCAGGCCATTTTGATTATTAGAGTTTTTTCTGCAAAATGTTAATAAGTAAATAATGCCATTATTTTTTATTTCTCTTTACATCTTCCTTGTTTAGACTGATGGCTTTCTGCAACAACTTTTTTAGTTAAACAATTCTTACACAGCTGGACCCACTTTTGTACTCTACTGGTGGCAACACGTTCAACAACAAAATATTTGTCATAGAGTTGTATGGTCAAATAACATCTATTATTATTACTGTTATTGTTATTATTATCATTATTATTGTTATTGTCATTGTCATTGTCATTATTATTATTGTTATTATTATTACCCTTTTGCCTGATCAGGAATTGATAAATTCCCAAGAATGCATGGTATCAAACTTTTTCTGTTTAATTATAATAGTAGTTGTTTGCTGTTACTCATTGACAGGTCAGTTTATAGAGAACCTGATGGCCGCCTTACCACCAGTGCTACAGGAAACCAACACATACTGATCAGTACCTAGCGTATGATTCACACCACCCTCAGTCAGTAAAGCGTGGTATTATGAAGTGTCTGTACGACTGGGCTAAATGTCTTGTGACCAAACCATCAGTAAGCAAGCTTCAGGTGGGAGTCGTTTCATCTGCTTTTAACAGTTTCTGTTTACAAGGTGTGCACAGAACCCTCATCCTCCTTGTGGGTGTGAAATGTAAACATAAAAAGAATAAAAGTATCTTCGAGGTCAGCAAAGCTGTAATGTCAGTAATCAATATGCGAAGAAGTGACAATATTTTTATCAAAGAATTGTCTTCACTGGTATATACAAGGAGGTTTCACAGATTTTTTTTCCAATTGAAGAAGTATCTGCACAAGTATATACACCGAGATGGCTGCCGCAAGATATTCGTCGGATGTTCTGCAAATGTTTTACAGCCTAATACCGAGGGAGGAAAACATAAACCTACCCGAACCGTTAGAACCAGATATAACCGTACTATATGACGGGTTTCAAATATCCCAAAATAATTTCCAAGAATGGCTTCGTGTGTGGAGAATGGATGTATCCGAAAGAAATCCAAACAATAAAGATCTTTTAATGTTTGCAAGAGAAAATAAAGAAAAGATCACTGATTTGGTGGAACAAGAAATCCTAAAGTTAAACAGTGTAAAAGTAAGTTTTGGGTTACAAGTAAAGTTTTCAATAGAAAGAAACGGTGGAACGCAAGACATGGAGCATTATTTTTTCGAAAAGTAACCGCATGTTTTCAACAGAAATGAGGAGGACCAGATAAAACAAAAATTTGACGAATTCATTGAAAAAGCAAAAGGAGAAATAGAACACTGGTCTGAGAAGGGATCAGGATGGGAAGTTGAAAGGATAAAGATTGCGTATGTGAATATAGCACGCCATCAGCAACTGCGCAGAGGAACCTATTTACCTCGTCCAGCCAATCTGGCAAAAAAGAAGGCAATAATCAACGTGAAAAACAGGGATAACGAATGCCTGAAGTGGGTGCTCAGAGCCGCTCTATTTACTGTACTGAAAGGCAAGAACCCAAATAGGCCAAGCAGCTATCCAGTTAACGACGGTATAAACTACGAAGGAATTGACTTCCCGACACCGGTAAAACAGATATACAAGCTCGAGGCACAAAACGCAAACCTCACAATAATCGTATTTGCCTGGGAAAACAATTGTGTGACTGTGCGCCAGATAAGCAAAAAAGAAGCGAATGTGCCACGGATAAACCTGATGTTAATTGAGTCAGGGGAACTCAGCACTATTGTTACGTAAAAAGAGAGAACGCTTTGCTCTTTGATCAGAGCAAGAACAGAAATGCAAAGCACTATTGTATGTTGTGCTTAACTGGTTTCTCAAGAGCAGACTTGCTGGAAAGTCACAAAAGATATTGCAATGGTGTGAACGGCATGCCGACAAGGACTGAGATGCCAGAGGAGGGGAAAAACACCCTTTCCTTCCAAAATCAAAAACAGATGAAGATGCCCTACATGATATATGCGGACTTTGAGGCTTTAGTCAGAAAGATTCCAGGTGAATCCAAAATTGAGGAACTTCACCACAATATGGTGGTCTTACCCAGAATTGGATGAAAACTGTAAACTACCAGAATTATATTTGAGAGCAGATGCAAATGTTGATGAAGTCATGGATGAAGGGATAGAAGACGTAGAACCTAAATGTAAGAAGAGACCCAAAGACTTAGTAGCAATAGAGAAGAAATTGAGAGACAGCTTGAGTCAAGAATGTTTTGTAGATTACACACATGAAACACTCAAGTTGAGAATGGAAAATGAAAACTATTGCATTGAGACATTGAGATACCTTGATAAAGCAGAGTCTGATGCAAGAAAGCGAATTGTTTACTTCTCTGCATTAAAAGGCCAAGTTCTGAAGAGGTTGAAAGAAATCACTGGAAAGAAGATTAGGTCATTCTTGGAGATGACAAATTACAAACAGTCACATGCGTATTTCTTAGTCAATCTCCATGATTTAATACAAGAATACAATGAGTTAACGTATTCTGATGCATCTCTTTGTTTTTTCAAAAATAATATCAAAGAAATCAAAAGCATTTGCCAAAAAGACAAAATTTTTTTCAAGTGAGAGAATGTTTCTGATGCATTGGAAAAAAAATGTTAATTTCATTTGCAAAATAAAACCACCTACACATACAATAATTGCAGGCCCAAGAGAGGCCCGCAACCCTAATCTTGACAGTGACCAGTGGATTGCGTTTTATGCGTGCGCGCCACGTTAATAAAGAGCGAACAGAAAGCGGAAGTTGAAAATTTTCTTCTTCCACTAAGAACGTTCGGAATGCGAAAAATGTGTCAATCGCTACAGTTTGTTAATCACTAACGTTTGTCACCTGAGATCGAGGCTTCTGTCACATGAAAAGGCTTTTCCGATGTTGTTCATGCACTGTCTGATGTTGTTCGCGTTCGTACAAACATTGCTTTGCTTTCGAGAAGGTTTGCTGTGAGCTGTGATATCGACGTTGTCTCAGAAGTTGTCACGATCTTTTGATTTATTGCTCTGAAAATAAGGTGAGTTAAGTTATAGTTATATTTTACAGTTTTCTCGGCGGTTAATTATTCTGGTAGAGCCCAATCAATTCAATATTTCAAGGGGCATCTCTGTTGTTTTGATCTTTGAAGCTCTTCGCATGTGGCTCAACCTGTCACTTGAAAATCGAAGGACGTTTTGGTGAACTTGTTGAGGCGATTTTCTGGGGATTTCCTGTGACTTTCAGCGTTGTCTGACAAGTTTTCACGATCTATTTGAATTCATATTGCCGTGAAGATAAGGTGAGTTGCGTTATATTTTATACTGTTAACTTTCTGGGCGGTTAATTTTTCTGGTAAACCACTTTTACTTTTTGAAGGAGCAGTTTGACATGTTTCGATTTACAGAAATCTACTACAGAACACTGTCTGTACAGAAAACATGGCAAATTTTTCCAAGTCTTATGCCACAGATGTTCCAGTCTTTATCTCAAAGGGTCGAATGCATACCGATTTTTGTGCGTTTTTAACAAGTATGCATACAAAAGAGTAAAGCCTCGGTTTTGTCAAAAAGCCATGACCCAGTTTGGTCACCTGGTTGTGTTAGCCCACAAGTCGAATCAAAAGACGGCACAGTTTTGCCAATATTTGACCCAGTTTGGTCACCACTCATCAAATCAGCCAGAATAATTCAAACAATCGCAGAGCCTAAACTAGAACTATCACGGCTAACAAAATGGAGTCCAGTTATTTTCTTAGCATTGCCGGTACTGCAGAGAAAGTTTTGTTCTGCTCCGTTGGAAAGTGAATTTGTGCTTCCATTTAATTATGCCGCCCAGAAGAAGTGTTTGAAAGTATGTTGGTTGCTCAGCCTACTGAGGAATACCGTTGTAGAAGCATGTGTTTTGTTCATTCTAAGCAATCCCATCGCAGGAAGAGAGACAGAGAACCTTCTAGAATTCCTAAATGGAAATTCGTTAGTTTGTTTAATCATAGAAAGAAGAGAAAACAATTAAAACGTCTTTTAAAACAAAAGGTTCCAAGGTCTTCAGAACTGCATTACTTCTGCAAAAAAAGTGAGGTTACATTTTGGATTGCCAGATATTCTGGTGAAAGCTGTTTTGGTCAGTACTATTTAAAGAAAAATGCTCAAAAAATTAACTCCAACAAAAAAGGTTTCAGAAATAAAAGTATATTCGCAAGAAAACAATGTGTACTTCCATTTCTTTCTGGTGGTATGAATTCTACAAATAACCAGTCAAATCAGATTGATGCTGCAGCGAGCTCCTATGATCATCTCGTTGATAGACTATTACAGAAGGGTTTACAGCCAGTTGATGTTGGAGGCTGTGGTGATTGCTTTTTCTGATCAGTCTCCCATCAGTATTATGGTTCTCCTGAGTTTCACATTGAAATAAGGCAAGCAGGTGTAAAATATCTTGAACAGCATCCTGAGTTGTTTGTAGAAAGTGTATCTGAAAATTCATGGAAAGTGTATTTGCAAAGAATGCGCACTCCTGGGACATGGTGTGATCATATAATTATTCAGGCTGTAGCCAATCAACTTCATTCTGTCATTCATATAATTGAATCACGGCTTTCATGCCCAGAAGGATCAACAATTACTACATCTGGTGGCCAGGAAATAACAAAAGTATTGTTTGTTGGGTACATAGAGGATTTACATTACGTTTCTACAGAGCCACACTATACAAATAAAAATGCTCTTAAATATCTCAAATTCAAATTATCTGAAACAGATGCTCACCGCAAAGAGAGGCTAGCAGCATACCGATCCAGGTATCAATTTACACATAAAAGAAAGGAAAATAAAGAAACTCATGGAAAAAAGAAAGTCATGAAAGACAGCAATTACCATTAAAGCTTTCCTGGGCTATTACAATACACAAAAGCCAGGGACTTACTCTAGAAAAAGCTTGGATTGATATTGGTTCACAAGAACGAACAGCAGGCATGACATATGTTGCAATCAGTAGGGTGAAAACACTTGACTCTTGTCTTATTGAGCCAATGTCATTTGAACGCTTGAAGGCCATTAAGAATGCATCAAACTTTCAATTCAGGTTTCAAGAAGAGGAGCGCCTTTCTAGCTTGGCAAATCATACCACCTCAAATTTCACTTACTAACACCTGCCTACAAATCAATGAGTTAATAACTTCATTCAATTCATAATTATAATTAATATACTTTTGCTATTACTAAACGAGATTGATAAAATTACTTTAAAAAAATACAGTAGGTTACTGCAAACAACTTTTTCTTTTTTTTCAAACAAATATATTGTAAAAAAAGAATAATTTATTTATTATGACCATTATTATATGAACATAACTTAATGTATCATGTTGCTCATACTAAGTAATATTTTATACAACTGATTCATTAAATTTAATCTCTTTCATATCTTTTCTTTCCTTTTTTATTTTTTCAGTGCTGCCACATTTACAGTTCCATGGCAGCAAAGTGAAAAGGTTTGTATTCTGATTGTTGTTTTGCCACTTTACAAAAAAAAAAATAATTTTCTGTTTGTAATTTTTCAATTCCACTTACTTATGCTTGTTTGTATATTTGTTTTTGCAGACACTCCTCCGGGTTTTGTGCACTTGGTGTCACCCATGAAAAAGGCAAAGACTGGTAGAGATTACTACACATTCACCTTCCAAACGTCACCAAATAAGTTTACCAAAGCTATTGGCTTTGACCAGAAATCACACCAGCAAGCCATCCACTTTGAGAAAACAAAATCACCTTCAAAAATATTGAGTGCCAGGGATGATGATGGCCAAATCTTCATCAACCAGTATGCCTCACTCATAAAAGCTAATTCGAGTGACATTAAATTTGATCCCTGCAAAGAGCCAGCTTCTGCAGGCAGTGCATCATCATCCAACTTTTCCCGAGACATCTGCCACAGATATTACTTTACAACAGCTCAATAAGCTTAGCAGAAACCAAAAAGTAAATGTCAAAGCCACGTTGACCATGGGTTCTTTGGACCCAAAAGAACTTTCCAAAAGGAATGGTTCCAAAGGAAGAGTCAAGGAAGACTGTGTGCTAGAAGACAAAACTGGCCATGCAATTATCCATCTTTGGGATGATACCATTACAGCATTGACCAGTGGACAGAGCTATGAAATCAAGAACCTCAGTGTTAAAAACTTTAATGGCAAGACACATCTGGGAACAACGATAACAACCACACTCACGCCCATTGACGCAGTAATGCACGAGCTAAAAGGAGAGGAGTTGTTATCTAACATTAAGAAGAAAATAACAGTTAATGAATTTAAATTCACTGACAAAGTGAACACTTTCATGCTTTGCCAAATTGCTAACTGCAAAAAGAAAATGCCGTATGCCGTGGACTGTAAAGTGATCACTTGTGCTGCATGTGGCACCTACCAAAAAGTGGAAGTGGTGGAAAGGGGGATGTCAGCTCGGCTCTGTGCTGAAATTGACAGGAGATGTCTGGCTGACTGCCTTTACAGATGTCATGAACATTCTTATCAAAAAAGTCAATCTCTCTTCAGACAACACCACAGATGAACTCAAAGCAGGACTCCTTGAATTGGAAAATGTAAGCATCATCATTGACACTACATTCAACTTCATCTTAGAAGTTTTGGATTAGATCTGTTTTGCTACATGTCAATATCTCTTGCAGTTTAATTGAGAGTGAAACTTGTGTTCATGTTTTTTTAGAACATTCACCTGTAAAATACTTGACAATTTTTTTAGAATGTTTTGCACCTGTAGTTCTTAAAACTTATGTTTGCAGTGACACTAAACAGACATTGTAGAGTATTCAAGTTATCAAAAGAATCATTTTTTCACATGTTCAAGTTGTCTAAAGAGGGACATTTTTCACATGTTCAACTTATATTGACAGAAACCTGTTTTTGCATGTTCATGTTGTCTTAGTGAGAAATTTTCCATATAAATTACGTTATTTAAATCTTCTCAACAAACATTTCTCACTTGTTCAAGTTCGATTAAGAGACATTTTTTTACATATTCAAGTTATCTTAAGGACATTTTTCACATTTCATGTTATCTAAGAGAGACATTTTTCACATATCAAAGTCAAAGTTAAAGTAACACTTAAAATTTTCCAATTTTATCAGTGACATTTTCACCTGTTAGTGAAAATGCTTGAAAAGTGTATTAATTTATACTCTTGAGTTACATGTACCAGGTTATCTTTGTTACGTTCATTTCTACAACTTGGTACTTTTCAATAAATCTTGTTGTCTTCTCACAAACAATTATTAGACTTATTCCTCATTCACCAGAAACACAAATATATAGGAAATAATACATGGGCACAAGTAGATATGGAATTTCTCTCTGAGTGTTCAACTTGATATCGCACAAGTGAATGTAGCAAACGAGTGACATAGATTTCAACAAGAGAAATAACATTTCCTATCTCTAAGCAAACATGTATTATTTTCTTCATTTTATAAACCTACCAATTACGAGGATTTTTCATGGTTTTCTGAAAGTTTCCGACCACTTTCCAAAGATTTCCGAAGATTTATAAATATCGCCCAAATGTCATACGGTATTTCCAAACTTTCCCGAAGATTAGCGAAGATTGCCGAGGAAGATCCGGGTATGTTTCAACTCAAGATCAATAACCTTTGGCTCATTACTATTGAAACATGACAAATTTGACAACATATCATTGGTGATATCAAACACGCGTAAAAAAATTATCGTCATTTTCGACGCATTGCGATACTGTTTTCCTTGGTAGTCAAACTGCTAATAAACAACCGCAGCTTATTGGCTCGTTAACATTGAAACAAGGCAAACTTGACAACATATGATTGGTGATATCAAATACGCGTAAAAAAATACCCTACTTTTGGACACATCACGATACTGTTTCCATACGTCGTCAAACACCTAATAAACAACCGTCGTTTATATAATAAATCTCAAATAGCACACTTATGCCACCTTATAGCAAACTTCCCAAAACCTTCAACTTCACTTCATTCTCCAATATAAAAAAATTTTCCTCCCCAGTACCTTCCCTTAACTGCATCAAGGCCCGCACTTTCTAACCTGTGGTTACCACTAGTTTGTTTAGTGTTGAAGCCATTGACAAGTCAACCACAAAGTGAAGCCGCTCAGTAACCTTTCATAAAGATTTCGTCGTAGTTGTCGTCATACACAGGATAGCCAAGATAGTGTTTGACTCCATTTTTATAACACTCAGAACATAGTTCATTTCGGCCACAAGCACCGTCGCACTTATAGCAAAACATGACCTTTACAATTCTTGATCGTTTTTTGCAGAAGGGTGCCTCTTCAATGGCATCATGTACCTCATCCCAACCCATTTCCTTCTTTTGCCTCCTTTTTATTGCTAGATACTCCTTGTAAATTGTCTCATGAAGCTCTGGAGGGAGGTTTTGAATGGCCTCGGAAAGTTGACAGTTGTTCGATTACAGTACATCCGACGAATATCTTGCGGCAGCCATCTCGGCGTATATACTTGTGCAGATACTTCTTCAATTGAAAAAAAATCTGTGACACCTCCTTGTACATACCAGTGAAGACAATTCTTTGATAAAAATAGTCACTTCTTCGCATATTGATTACTGACATTACAGCTTTGCTGACCGCGAAGATACTTTTATTCTTTTTATGTTTACATTTCACACACAAGGAGGATGAGGGTTCTGTACACACCTTGTAAACAGAAATTGTTAAAAGCAGATGAAACAACTCCCACCATAAAACCGAGCGAACCTGTGAGCTGTTGGCTCAGGTTTGTACTCTTTAAAATATAAGTATCAATGTTGCTGTTATTCTTGACGAGTGTCAGTAAAATGAATTTTTACTCAGAGTTCTAATGTTTGTTTATTTGAGCTGCAACGCCATGAGTTGCAACGCCGTGATTCAAATAAAACGTAATTAATACGAGGTTTTAACCTTAGAAATATCTCAGAAATGGTGATTGTTTGTTTGTAGGTTTGTCTAGATCTGTTTCAGTTAAGGCTGTTACAAGCCTTCGGGGTGCAGAAGACGATGAGATTGAGAGACGAAAGAGGGAGGGGCTTGGGGCGAGGAGCATTTGCGCACTGTACTCTTCCCTATTCATTTTCTCGTACGCTTTTTTTTTCTGTCGAGTACCTTTGCACTGGCTGTTTCCTAATTAACCAGACAAGTCGCCAGAAACAGGCTAATTTTAATTGGGTATTCACAATTATAATAAAAACTGTGCTTTGATTATTTTGATCATAGGCGTATGCCCTAAATGCGGGACATCTTAGGCTTGATTACCAGCCGCTGTTCGGGAAAGGAGGAACGTAGACCGGACTCGAGAAAGCAGTGGAAATCGAGCCTAAGGACATCTGTGATATGTCAGAACATTTGCCAGTCTGAAAGACTTGCCTATATATGAAGTTCGACCAATAAACATCGGCATGATTATAGTAAAGAGTACAGCGCCTGACACTAAAAGTGTCATAGAAAACTCAACACAAGAGATTGTTTACGATTGTTTGTTTTAAATTTTGTATAAAGTTTCCCCCAGTTTTGTTCTCTTTATTGATTCAAGCAAAATGGTACTGCAAACATATGTGGAGTCGCAGACTAGAACACTGTATTAAAAAAATAACCAATCATTTGTGACTTGATGAACAGTCGAATTATGAAGAAATGGATGTTAGAGAATTACAAAATGTCTACTTAAAGTGAGATCTAAAACAACGCAAACAGGTCCTTTTTCGCGTCGTTGTTTCTCTACACCCTCCCGGTGGGAATAATTTTGTTGTGTCACGCAACGCTACAGCAATCAAAGACAAATGTGCCCTTGGGTAAAGGAACATTTAGCTGAAATATATTTTGGGCTTTTTGAAAGCTTAAACCTTGAAAGTGTACAAGATGTAAAATTTGGACGGAAAAAGGGATTGATCGATTCTAATATTTCCGATGAAATGCTCCATTCAAGTCAACGGGTGAAGTTAGAAGGTTCGCTGCCTCGAGTTCATTGAGCATTGGGAGGAAGAACTCACATGGATAACCAGGAAGCAACTTGCCTGGGGCAAATTTAAAGTCAGCCAGAAAAGGGTAAGACATTAAGGTAATTTTGTAAACAGAAATCTAAAAAACAAGCTCTTCGCTTACATCCAAAGAAAAGTTTCAGCTAATGGCAATCATAGACGCATTACCTGCACAGTGGTGACAACATTTAAAAACCTGCAATAATTTTTCAAAAAACTCCACATTTTCCAGTAATGCACAGTTACACCTAAATGGCCACAATGTAAACTTGGATAAGGTTATATCCAAGAGCATTTATAACGAAATTCGCTCAAAGAACGAGAGTGTACCAACTGCACAGCTAAGGTATACAGAGACATACATCAAGACACTGGAATGGGAAGAGATATATCAAATTCCCTTCAAAGTAGCTATTGATTCTAGATCCCGTGAATTCCAATACAAGATATTACATAGATATTTAGTGACAAACAAGTTTCTCCACAAAATTGGCCTAGTACCTTTGCCTCTGTGCACTTTCTGCAAAAAAGAAAGTGAGTCTATCGAACATCTACTGATAAAATGTGAATATTCCGACAGTTTCTGGAGAGAACTAATTAACTGGCTAAATACAATAGAAATAAAAATCGAAGCACTATCAGATGTTGACAAAATGTTTGGACTTTGGAACAGACAAGTAGACTTTTATCTTCTCAACCATCTGTTGATCTTAGCAAAACAACACATTTACTCCTGTCGAAATAAAGGATTTCCTCCGTCATTAAAGATCTTTCTCGAAAAAGTTTCCTCAGTATATCAAATTGAAACGCTTATTTCCGATTCTAATGGCAAGCGAACATTTCATGACACCAAGTGGAAGAAATTTATTACAAATAATTGTATTTAGGCCGGCAGCCTAAAAAATGTAACAATTGACGTAGTTGTATTAATATATTAGTAAGTATTTTTGGTATATTAGTATTTTCCTTACAAGTAGTGTTATTAGTAACAGTATTTCTTGTTTTTTTTCATCTATACTAGCGTTAGTCTATGTAGTTTCTTCTAAAAAAAGTAAAAATTAGCGTAGTTTTTATTCATTAATATAAATGGTTAGTAAGTATTTTGGGTGTATTAGTATTTTCCTCTTAAGTAGTCTTATTAGTAATAGTATTCCTTGTTTTTTTTCCATCTGTACTCACGTTAGTTTATTTAGTTTTTCTTTCTTTTATCTGCAAATGTAATTTCAATTGTTATTGTCACTCTTATTTGTAAACTTATATAAATATCAATAAAATACAAAAAAAAATCTAAAAAACAAGTTATTGCGAGCCAAGTTTTCAACAGTAAAGGCAAGCCGTCGTAGTTGTAAACATCAACAAACTGCCAAGGTCTCATGTTTCAACCAAATTTATTCAACTTTGGAGAGTTCGTGTGAAGCACAAATTGAATTACCCAAGTCAGTTTTTACATATGTCTTAGTACAATGCTTAAAGACCTTATGGCTTGAGTCTCAGAGTAAACCAAGGTGTAGCACATGCCTAAAATTTTAATAGTGACTGTCAGCTAAAATGTAAAATGTTGTCGGTTAAGAATAAAGCAGTTCTAAAATATTATTGTTTGCTGTCCAGATTACTGCTAAGTTGAATATCTACCACCAAACTAGAAGTAAAACACTCTATGAATTAATGCATCAGAAAATATTTGAGCTCACTTTCTTCCCTTTTGCATGCAAGCGACGTTTTGAGAACGGTCCATTTCGTCTTAAATTTTGGCTGTTTTGAAGTTCCCGACAGCAAAAATATATTTTATCAATTTCCTCCAATTTGACGCAGCCTTTCTGAAAATAAACTACATCACGTTTAGTTACTTACCAGTAGCTACTGATGGGAAAAATATCAGCAAAAAAAATTTTCAGCTCTGGCCACAAAATTTCACTTTTGCTTGATTTTTCCAGGCATTGGCTCTTAAGCGCTCTTGCATCGTTGCTCGCTATTTTATGTAAGTTGATTCATCCATTATCATTTGTGTGTACTAGAATCAGGATCTTATTGTAATAGGACTCATTCATCGTTGAGATTAAACGAACTGATCATTGAGGAGTCCTGTTTCTTCAGCTTTCATTACCATTATCAGTGGCTACTGACAAAACAGCATTTGCTTTTACAGGTAACAGTCAGCAAATCAGATCTGGCAAAGGCCATTGTTACATGAAACAAAAAACTCATTGAAACGGTGAGTGTAGTTCAAATATTTTAGTGTGACACTGCAGACATGCTCTTTTTCTCTCAAACAGAATTATGCACAATTCTTTTGAATAGCTAGATAAGTTTTTTTTTAAGTTTGGATCTGTGACAACAGACTTAAGTGTGCAAACAAGAGGGAGAATAATTTATTACAGTGCACTTACTGTTGCCGGGGTCACCTAGACAAAGCCCACTGCAGACTTGCAGACTTTCACTTCCGCTAGCCTGCTATACACTCCGGTTAGCCTAGCTACTATTCACTCTGGTTAGCCTGATTACAGTTAGCTCTCAATAATGGTAATGGTAATACAATATATTCTCACAGTGTGCAGTCTGCAAATGTCAGACACTGGAACAAGAACAATAGATTTAACACTCAAAGTAATGGCTGGTCATTGGACACTGTTCAGTCAAGATGACAATTTGTCCAAACAAACTTTTAGGCCTTTAGCAATGATGTTTTGAACATGTGACAATAGATATGATAATTGGCAATTAGTTTAAGCTCAAATTACTCTTTGACTGGTCAGAAATGACATGTGACCGAGCTTAAATTTGTTTGGCCATTCAATATGACCGGCAACTATCCCAAAATTATTTTGCATCCAACATTTAGGGTTGAGTAGTTACACATGCTACGTACTGTAAATGGATGCCGTGTATCATGTAAGTGAGCGAGAAGTGATTTCAAACAGTATGAAAGTAGTGAAGGTGATGGCTGTACATTTGTACATGTATGTATGTTTAGGTAAATTGCATGGCAGAGTTAATTCTCAAACTCGACTGCCAACTGTCATTCATGAGCACTTCATTGGTTTCTTCATCTTCAAAGACAACTTGCTAGTGAAGGAATCTTTTTCAGAAAAAAGTTTATAGCGCAACTTCACTTGAATGTTTGTAATGTAAACCAGTGTTGAAAAATAACAGATATTCCAGTTTGGCAGTTGAGTTATTATTTTCCCGACAATTCAAAACAGTAAATACAACTTGCTCGACATGACTTCCTAACATAGAAAACTCTCTGGACTAGATTTTTTTTCACAGAGCTTGAGATTTGTATAGGTACATGTTATCACATGATTTGAGTGCAATTTTTGAAATAAATGAGCTCGAGCATGAGTAAATTTTTCAATGGCTAACATAATTGCACAAGCCTGCAGGGCGAGTGCAATTTGTAGTCTTTGAAAAATTTACAAGTGCTTAATAATTTATTTATTCCAAATTGCATGAGAAAAATCATGTGATTACTTATTAATAATATACATGAAAAAAAGGACAGAAAGAAATAGAAAACAAGTTGAATTTTGACACCGCACACCTTTTCTGATGTTCATTCAAGTTATTGGTTGAACCACAGCAAACACATGTCAAGTTCAAACTTTCACAATAGCAAAATATTCAAATTCATTCAGCTGTAGACTTGGGAACTTTTGAGGATTATTTTCAGGCTTTTCTAACATTTCAAAGCACAACTCAGTTAAGTAATGTTCCACGTAAGAACTAGGCAAGGCAAATGCATGGAATGTGAAAAGGTGCTAAATATTAAATTATTAACTCATTAAAATGGAGCTCGCTGATTGGCCGAGAACTGAAAAAACGTGTAAAATTGACCAAGAAATAATTTTTTTTGGTATTTTTTTGATAATTTCGTTCCCAGATTCCTCTTGCCTTTTTTTGCCGATTTTGACCATTGTGGCATATGGGGAACTGGTACTAATCATTGCTCATGAGCGATTGTTCATGGCCGCCATCTTGGATGTGTGAGTTTCGGTGATCTATCAATCTGTGATTTCGCTTCTTTGCTAGTAGTGTCCGTTGGCAGTCTTTACGAAAGTAGTGTATTTTGCCTATTTGTGAGCCTTATCGAGTTCAAAATGTTGTAAGCGTTATTTAACGCGTCGGAATATGCCTCCAAAACCCTCTTGTTGCTGCCCGCAACATGCTGCTTGGGGACATGCTGACAACTCTGGAAATCTCAGAATAGCAACAGAGAAAGAAATACGTTTGTGTGGAGTAAATAGTGATGGTCAACACAACAGCCGGAAAAGAAGGATTTGTATTTCTTGCAGAGAACGCTTTCAACTGGAAAATAAATGCAACCAGTTTCAGGTAAGCTAAACTTCTACATTCCTTTTTGGGCTTACAATGTACACGTACTTTATGCAAGCAGAGCAATTTCTTCATTCCTTGCTCATCAATACTCTTTATCCACTGGCAATTCATTCACAAGTAATTGCAATGTTCTCGGTGGTATGTAGGACTAGTTCCACTTGAATTATAGTGCAGAAATGCTTCAGCTTGTTACTTAACCACCTTTTTTCTAACTCCTTGCTTTTTTCTTTGCTATATGTCAGAAAACAGTTGAAAATATAAATGAGAACAACCAGATCCTAGAAAGCATGGTTTTGACTGCAACTGTTCCCGTTTGTGATAGTCAGACACAAACAGATCCAAGCACCTCATTGGTGTCTACCACCAGCCAAGGCATTCAGGTTGGAGAGTTTCCAAACAGACCATACCAGTCATATGAGTGCAGGAAACAGAGTGAATTGCGGACTGAAATCATTGAGAAAATCGTTGATTTGTTCAATATCTATGTACATGGGGATAGTCTAGCCTTGCCCAACCTAGTTCAGGATCTCCTTCTGTCTAAAAAATGGTCCACAACCTTTTGTCTACCAAGTAACAAAGATGATTCAGCTGTGCAGGATAAGGTACTGCATTCCATTGTGAAGGAATACCGAGAGTGTAAGAATAAAGAAGCCAATAGCCAAATAAGAAAGCAAGGCAGAAAGCTAAACCAGGCTATCAACATTTCAGAGACATTGGCAAACAGCTCAGTAGCATTTCAAGGTAGCACCCCTGATTGTTCTAGATCTCGAACAGAAGCAGCATGTAGCATGGGAAGAGTTGTCTGTTATTCTGCTGAGAGAAGAAGGCTCTTGTCTATTGTTGCCTGGGATTATCCCCAAGTATTCTTGACTAAACTTTTTCATTGCTCCAAGAGTACAATTACCGCCGCAAGAGTTCACAGCATCTTGTTTGGCAGAGGAGGAGTACCCCCAGCATCTTTGAAATTTTCTCGCCAGTGCGTCCCCCGAGAAGTACTCGATCAGTTGGCTGATTTCCTCTTGAGAGATGACGTGTCAAGGCCATCATCTTGCAGAAGTGTGGTAGTTGGAGGAGAGGAATGCCCTGTACGATACTGGCAAGATTCCATAAAGCAGTTAGTAAAGCAATATCTATTGGAATTTCCTAATGGGGTAAAGAGAAGCTACATTTATGCCCATATGCCAAAGAATTACTGCAGCAACACCCTGCTGGCCGGCCTTTGACTTATAGCTACTTGTTGTTCTGACCATGGTTTTACATCACATGTATGTGCTACAAAAATTATTCATTTGCTGTTTAGCAGCCACTGACTGAGACTCAGACGACATTGAAGAAACTTGATCCCTTAAAATATCGGATTGTATACTTTGTATTTTGCAATGTGTGGACAGAGATCCTCTAAACAAATTGCCACTCTTTTACATTTGCCATTATCTGTGTCTTGTTAGGTACAGAGACATTTAAGTTGTCTAGAGTTGTGCATGAATTATGCATTTCAGTCATGTAGCAGTGGCCATGATGAAGAATGTACCAAGTTTACAACTGTTTATGACATCCACACAAGAATGTCTGCTGCCATTGCTACAGCCCCAGCGAATAAGCAGCAAGGCTATAAAGATAACCTGGATGAGTTTTTGAAGACCTCTTGGGATTACCTTGCCCACATTCTTAGAACAAAGCACCAAGGTGATTATTACAGGTGAGTTAAGTGTCTGTTGTGAATCTTGTATTTTTGTTTTAGTTAGGCTGAGTTTGTATTGTAATTACTATGACCAATAAATATATGTAATGTAGAAATTGTTAGAAAATGGAACATCTATCAGGGAAGTCAGTATAATTTCATTTTAACTTTTCCAGCATTTTAAGATTTTTTTTATCAGACCTATCCATTGATAACAATTCACTCCCTCCATTAGTTTTGCAGTACTTGTTTGTTTATTTGTCTCCCTTAAATCAGTCCCTTATGTTTTCCATTTTATCCCCTACAGTAGTAGTAATGAGTATATTATAGATCTCAATATCTTTGTTATAGGTATGTTTTGAAGAATCTTCAGCCAGGAGAAACAGTGGTTATTGTAGATTATAAATGAAACTCGAGCTTGGTATGCATGCCAGGGAAGTCCAGCGAGGCTGGTACGGAAAGCGCAGTGTTTCACTCCGTGGCTTCTATGTCGTTGCGCAAGTTGGTCCTGGAGAAAAGCGAATTGAAGTTCTTGATGTCTGGAGTGAAGATACCGAGCAAGATACCTGGTTTACTCAAAGTGCCCTTGATGTTGGTTTCGCTTGGATGGAGAAAGTTTATCCAAACTTTCATGTCTATCTGTTTTCTGGTTGGTATTTTCTTTTCATGGATTTGGACATTTCATTCTAATAATATTATACCTTTCATAATTAGTGAAACAAGCTTGTTTCTCAGCTGAAGGGCCTTACGATAAAAATAAATTATTTCTACATCACTCTGTAAGTTGGGTTAAATCTGCAGTCAAGCCTAGTGGCCCATCAGGCCATTGCTGATCTCCAGTACGTGTAGCATGAACCAATTATAGAAAATCCCCCCCCCCCCACCCACCAATGCTGATCCCTGTACCCATTTAATACAGCTGGCTGGAGAGAGGCACTGTGAAAGTTGACACAATAAGTCCAACCTGAACTTGAACACAGACCTCCTAGTGTACTGACCATAAGGCCACCATGCCACCCACATTGCATGTAAAGTGATGGACTAGCATTTCAATGTTTCTGGCATACTATTTCAGGAGCCATTGTGATGAAATCTGATCAGGTGTAAATGTAAATTCTGGAAATGATTATCCATATCAGACAAAAAACTCTTAAGTTTAATATTTATATTTGATAAAATGCAATTATAATACACTGCTGTCAACTGCTGCCTTTTTTGCAGACAATGGACCCCACTACCACAACACAGCTGTGTTGTATCTGGCAGAGGTGAATTTGTCTCTCAACATCAAATTATTAGAGTACAATAACTTTGAAACTGGGGAAGGAAAGACAGTCCTTGACACCCACTTTGCCCATGTTTCACATAAAATAGTACGTTGGGTTCGTGTGGGCAATGACTTGGATTCAGGAGAGCAACTAGCAAATCTCTTGGAGGTATTTAGAAATTAAATTCTAACTGAATCATAATTTGGGGTACATATAGCCTTGAATAAGTCTCACCACTTTTTCTTACAGTGCTCAAAAGTTCAAAGCTAGAGGAGTGTGTTTTTTTTAAGTTTGTGTATTCAAGCTAAGTTTGTAAATTAAGGTTCCCATTACTCTTTTTTTCCAGTTAACCACTTGGCCATCATAGACACTACTATCAATATTTTCTTTGTAATAAACCTGTTTAACAAACAATTAACGTGATAGAAGTCGAGGCAACAAGAGATAAAACCTTGCACGCCAAACTATAATATTTCCAATAACAAATGTAGTCATAACAGATGTATAGAGAACAGTATGGACAAAGGGGTAGCTAACAGAAGAAACTTGTCTTTTTGCTTTAGACCATGAAGAATGTGAGATGCAAAAAACTGCTGATTGATCGATCAAAGGCTCCAGGCAGGATTGGAACTCTTAAAAACATCTCACTTTTTGGAAGTTTCAAGTTTCCTTGTAATGGACTAAATGCTGGTGGTATTGTGGCACAATCTTTGGCTGGTCAAGGAAAAACTCTGAGGAAAACTAAGGCACAAGTCCAGACTCTTTCAATGCGAAGCGTGCCAATAGCTAGAGCCACAGGTGCTACTGTGATGGAAGACATGTGGCAACAATCAGACCAAACAGTGGATGTGAATACAAATTCTCAAAGTGATTCATACTCTGTACAGTTCATTCAGCTCTCTACAGCTACCCCTGAGGAATTAGTCCTTGTACCTCAAAATGAAGCTTCAGTCAATGATGACCTAAGGCCTGCACCTGGATTTGCCCTGAAAAAAGGTGGTGCAAAGAAAACCACATTCACTAACGAACAAAAAGAAATGATTCAGTTCTACAGTACTGTGCAAAAAGAATGCAAACGAATTTCCTTGAAATTCGGCTATTGTTCCCGCGAAATATCGTAGAAATTTCGAGCGAAGAATCGTGATTTATCGGGCGATATTTCGAAGAAAATTCGTTGAGCGACACGAAAATTCGCTAATCTAAGAACGGTATTTCGATGAGATTTCACCAGAAATGAAACGAAAATTCGCGTAGCTAAACGAAAAATCACAATCCCGAAACAATATTTCATTGAGTGTCGGTAAGCGTATGGTATTTATGAATGAATGGAACTGACAACTGTACACACAGCCCTTCGATGACCTTCAAAACAATTAAGCTTAAGCAATTAAGCTGAGTGTCAACACAACCCGAATGAAACTATTCAAAAGAATTCACAAGATATTTCAAACCTACAAGCTTAACGTTTATTCGATCAATAGTTTGTGTATGAAGAGATACGACAGTGTGATGCTCTTACCAGTTTGACTGTCAATAACGTTCTATCTAAGCTTACATTCTCCTCTGTCGTGAAGTCCTTCGACTTTCCTTTGCCGTTCATCATTCACAAACAACTCAACATGTCGAGTCTCCTGTCGAGGCATGGTGTTGACCTCCACTGCCGTAAAATGAATGCCTAGCGTGCGCCGGTAACGTCAAGAAATGCGCCCTCTAATTCCCTCATGGACTGACGCCATTTTGGATTTCATTCCATTGTTTGCCCTCCATATAAGGAAGGTAGGTCCCAGTCTTCAGTGAGTTGTGTGTGTGTTTGTAACAGGCGAACGAGACGTACATGTATTGGGATGAAACAAAAACTTAACTTTTCCAGTTCAGACGTCTTTAAGTGTACACTAGTTCATGTCTACGAGCTATTTAATTTAAAAGGGGGTTTTATGTAGGTGATGAAAGGCAAGTTATTGGTTATAATCATTCAAAGTAGTCGCTTTGTGAGTCACTGCGCGAGTGAAAGTGCACAAAAGAAACCGCTTTTTGAAGTTTCTGTTTGCATGAAGATAAATTGTCTACATTCTTCGGCTTTTTCTTTGCCGAGTAAAGTTTTATCAAAAAATGGTTAAATTGTGATACAAACTAAACACAGGGTTGAGACGGCATTACCGCATTGTATTGACGGCTAGTTGGGAGAAAATATATCCTGGCGGGGCCCAACAGGAGAATATATTTTCTACCAACTAGCCGTCAATATAATGCGGTAATTACATTATAATGACGAAACATGGATTTTAATCTTGTCTATTTATTGCCAAATACAAATACAAGAATAGAACAGCAAAAGTGAAAAAAAAAGATTCCCAAACCTAGATCTATAGAAACATTGTGCCTATTGTTGAGAGGTAAAAAAAATGCCTAAGCTTGTCTATTTTTATTTCTGGTGTTTTGGCATCTCTTGCCGATGCTAACTTTGCAAGTTTCCCACATCCTGTTCAGCTCCTCAGAATTTCGGCACTGGTATCCGAATGTCTGCACAACTTCCGCTGGAAAAAAAGAGAAACTATGAATAAGTTTTGTGAAAATTCTCCATCCTTAACCATCCTTGAACTTTTAGTACTTGGTTGCTGCTCCATGTAATTCAACCACAGCTGGAATGGCTTTGTACAAGACATGGTCAATATATCTCGCACATTTCGTTGCATCCACCTTCTTCCTCCAAAACTTCTTAATGCCGTCGATCAGTTCCTGTTTTGAGCGGGGCTTGACCTTTGTTTCCAGGTAGTATTTCAGCTCGTGCCAGAGGTTCTCAATTGGGTTTAGGTCTGGGCTCTCCGGGGGGGTTGGCCACCAGTTGATCCCATTCTCCTCAAAGAACATTTTGGCTGCTCATGAAGTGTGCTTAGGGTCATTGTCCTGCATGAAGCGGTGATCCGGGAGCTGCGCATTGATGAAAGGCACCAGATGGCTTTTAAGGATATCGCAGTAAAGGTCAGCAGCCATGATTCCTTCGAAGATGCAAATTTTCATCCCATCTTGTCTGCTTATTCCAGCCCAAACGTGTAATTTCAGCGGGTGCTTCGGTTTAGGCTTTCTTCTTGCAGGTTCGCCGACTTTCCTGTAACATGTACGGCAAAATTGTTCAAGGGAGACTGAGCATTCATCAGTAAAAATGACGTTGTCAAAAGTATCGCCGGTCTCTAAAACTTTCTGGGCAAACTCTAAGCGTTTGACTTTGTTCACATCTCTAATCAGCTGACAGTATCTCGTTCGTTGAAGAGTCCAGCCCTGCTATTTTCGGGATCTCCACACTGTTGATGGATGGACCACGACTCCACGTCTGGCTAACTTCTCTTGGATCGCGCGGCTGGTTGTTTCATCATCCTTCCGCATCTGATCTTCTATAAATGCTCTGGCTTCAGCATTTAACTTTCTGGGTCTTCCAGTACTCATTCCTTTCTTCGTGGATCCCGTGAGTTTCAGTTTCTTGATTATACGCGTGACCGTTGTGAAACTGACTTTCAAATCTTCTCCTTTTAACACCTTAAACATCTCCACTGGATGAAGATTTTGTCGATAGAGACTCAATTCGAGTACGCGTGTAGTTTGATACGGTGGGCATGATTGCTCAGGAGTAACTGACGATCGATCTTTGAATGTATGGATATAAACAATGGTTGCCATGTTTACGCGACCATTTGCATCACACTGTGAGCATGGAGATGAAGTCTCAGGAGAGTTAATGAACTGGGTAAGTTTGAATTTTTAAATACAGAGGGATGTTTACATCTGTTTTCAAACATTGTTCATAGAGTGAATTTTCGTGCGACTTTTCGCCGCGCTGCGAACTCTTTCTCTTGAAAGTTCGTTACTTTCAACAATATTTCGCGTGAATATTCACGCGGTCTTGCGAAGAAGAGCCTGAATTATCGTTTTGATTAAAACAATAGACCTTTCGAAAATTCGTCGAACTTCGTACGAAAAATCGTTTCACTCGAAATTTCTTTAAATTTCATCGAAAAGCACTGAAAAGTCGCGAAAAGTAGCGAATTTCGTTTGCATTCTTTTTGCACAGTACTGTATGAGCGCCAAAGGTCATCTCAGATAAGGGCCAATCCAGCAGATGTTATCAAAGCTATGAAGGATGCAGGTGTTCCTGAGCTGAAAGAAGCTCAAATCAAAAGCTGGTGGAGCAGGTACCACCGTAAACAGAAGCAGTTGGTGGATGATATGATGGAGGAAGCTCATCAACTGAGATCTCAACAGCAAGGTACTTTTGCATGAACAACCGTTATCACAAGGATCCCACTCTGTTGTGAAAGGAAGATAAACCAGCTGCCTTCAGCTTGTTTACCTGCCTATAATATTCATATGATTTTATTGACTACTGTAGTTTAATACGTGTAGCTTACTCAAGGCAAATGACCAGCCCCGTGTCTCCCATGGCCAAACCAAGTAAATTAGACTTAGGTGTATGTGAAGATGTGGCAGTTTAGACGAAAAGATGGTTTGGAGGGCATACTGTTGTGGTGGACCCAGCTTAATTGGTGGATGTTGCCATCCCATGAGAAAAATCACTTTCCAAAGGATATGTGTTTTAAATTTGGCAACTACTATTTTATCTTGTGATTTAGTGTCATGTTTTGGATAACATTTCAACCTCGGGCGCTATATAAACAATAGCCTCCATTTGGCACAAAAATATGCTAGGATATTTGTCCACAGACATTACCTGTTCTGAGAAGCGAACAGTTTTCCGAGAGTACCTCCAGGAAAACTGTGAGCTTCAAGGAACAGATTATGTCCAAGGACAAATATCCGAGCATATTTTTGCCCCAAATGGAGGCTATTGTGTTTACTATTCTTCAGATCTTTTTCGCAATGAACAGTTTTGAAAATTGGGAATATTCTCAGATATTCCCCAGTTTTAGCTGGGGAATATTTGGTCACATGACATGTTTAGACCAATCACACACGAGCAAACATCTTTGATGGATTATAACGTTCCATATTCCTACCACCTGAAGGGCTCTATTTAATAGATGATGTAAATGAGTACTCTGCACTGTTCTGGTATATGCATTCAGTGTGCATGTATATATAATTCGCTTGTTTGTCTGTTTTTATTAAAGGTGCTGGAGTCAGTGGAATGCCAAGAGCTACAGATTCCCTCCCTGATTTCTCGCCTGATCCTGTTTCTCAGCCTGCTATTCCAGACCCAACTGTACCACATTCAACACCAAATCCAACTATTTCAGATCGAGCTGTTGCAGTCCCTACAGCTGTTTCAGACCAACCTGTTCAAGCTAGAGTGCCCCCTCAACCATGGATCAGAGCGTCCACCTCTTCAAATTTGACTGGGGTCACTGAATGGGGTTTCAGTGAGTCTCAATCAGACATCCAGGGAAGGACTGGGAGCAATGCTTGTGTGTTCATTGCTCTGTATATGGGCAAGCTGTGTTTTGAGAACAATTTGGCATGGCCCTCCGGCAACCTTCTTCCTGAGTCCTGGAAAACATCACTGAGAGAAGCACTGATCAGAGGAAACCAAACTCATGATGACCTGTTTGACCATGAGGGAATAAATGTGACTGTGGATGATGCAGTTTCCATGGCTGGGGAAGAATGTGGAGTGCAAAGATTGGGACCGCAGGTGGACATCTTTGGTATCAACCCAGTAAATCAGCTGGCAAATTTGCTGATTCGAGAAGCCCAGAATTTGTCAAGATCGTTTAATGTAATTGTTTTGCATGAGGGTGCATTTCTTATTACTGTGAACTCTGAACAGTCTGCTATTATTATTGACTCACATTGCCACATCAACAAAGGAGCTATAATTGCATGTTGTCAGACGGGAAATATCCTTTCCCTGGCGTTGTGGATGGATGCCATGATGAATGCAACTTGGCAGTGCTCGTTAACCATAGCTTTGATATCTAAAGTATTTTACTGAAAATATGCAAATCCCGTTGGAAATGATTTCTTAAGAGTAATATAACAAAGCAAAAGAGTGGAGGGCGTGTATTGTATCCAACTTAACTTTTATTTTTCTTTGGTTTTAAACATAAACTTGTCATATCAATTGTTTGATAAAATGGTTCTTATTTGAAGTCAAATTTCATTGTTTTTTTATCGATAACTACTTGTTATTTGTACAGGAATAAACGTAAGATAACTACATTATTTTGCAATACAACTAACGATAAAAAATCACGACCTATCGACCTTAATTAATCGTTGATTTTTGTTGTAAAATCAAACTCTAAAAAAATACTCGTCAAGAACTACGCTATTGTGACAACAATAACATGAACATTTAAGTTGCAAATGGAAGAAAATTTCATATTTACTACACGAGGTCCACGTCATTTTTGCTCTCAGGGAAGCAGTGTCTTCGTAACTTTTTTCCGTTTATATCGCACAATCATAACATCGAGAATAAAATTAATAAACAATAACCTGCATTTGGTTCGGAAATATGCTCGGATATTTGTCCGTGGGCATTATCTGTTGTGCAAAGCTCACAATTTTACTCAAACTATGCTCTCGGAAAAATGTTCGCATCTCGGGCAAATATCCAAGCATATTTTCACGCCAAGTGGAGGCTTTTTGTTTATATATGCTCACGAGAATGGCTCATGATCGAGTCTAAAACTAAGCTTGCATCTAAAAAGTAATTCAATTAAATTTTAGGGAAACCCTCAACATTTTATTAAGTTTTGCGATTTATAGGAAGAATGTTGGAATTCCTTAGTTCACAAGTAATCAAGACGGCAGGTGATAACGCCCTTTTGTAAGAAATCGTGCCGTTATTTGCTCACGCGCATGATTAAACGAGTTGCACGCGTGGAAAATTTGCTGGGCTGTGCACCCTTAAGTTCCCCTGACTTGAAAAAGATTGCGTCATGTTTTAACAATTTCTAGAAACGAAACTTGTGCAAAAGTGCAACAATCACTGCACGTATCTGATTATATCGCAGATCGGTTTCATCAAAGATCTGTCGAAGGGTTACTCCGGGACTTGTTAGACATTCCACCACACGGGCAAATTCCCCTTCAGATATTTCCATTTCCTTTAGGAGTCGATCGCACATCGCACTGTCTCCTCGTCCCTAGGCAATCATGTCAATGGTGTATATTTCAGCTGTGGCTTCTGCCACTTGGAATTTTTGGGTGATCTCCCAAAAAGATTCTCCATTACACCATCTTTGAAACGCCGCCTCTTTTTTCAGAAAATTTGTTATTTTGCCATATACTTTCCTCAAGCTACTAGCCTAAGATTTAAAAGAAGACAAAAGATATTAGTAAAACTGTGGCTTTGCTCATTACACATCCTAGATTGTCTACAGTGGTGAACAGTCGGTATCCGGTTAGTGCATACTAACGCTTACCATGAATATAACATAAAAGGTTGTTGTGGTGTTTGCGGAACAAACAGAGACTGGATTTGACAACACAATGTTTTGATCCGCCATTTTAGATGGTCTCTTCTATTCAAGCACATGGTCACTTCCAAATAAGGAAATACCATATATGGACATACACTACATCCCTCCCTAACTTAATAAAGAGCTCCACAAAGTCTAATAAAAAAAAACATATGAACTAATCTTGGCTCTTTCAGTTCAGTGTCTCAAAACAAATGAATAAAATGTCGACAATTGATACACGATAAACAGTCTTTAGAGTTCAGTCACTTTTGGCAAATAAAGTCCTTCATCCACTTAGGGCTCTCTCTTTTTATGACTGGACGACTATCTGGCTTTTCTGGAACTGCAGAAGGTACAGTTTGTCTTTGGGAATCCAGCTGAATTCCATCCATCGAATCTTGCTCGAAACTAGCTCCTTCTTTGGGTGTGTCAGTTGTTTTTGACGGAGCCGGGGGCTCAGTTCCTGAAGCACCTGGGTCTACAAACTTCTTCATGTGACCAGTATTCCTCATTTTACTTTGGCCAGAAGAATTCTCAATGATAACTGCATTTCCATTCTTCTCTACTACTCGATACGGCTCGAGCTCAAATGTTGGTGACAACTTGTTCTCGCGGTTCTGACGTAGCAGGATCATGTCGCCCTCTGCAATGTCACTTGTTGTGGCATGTCTCTTTGAGTCAGCATACTCTTTCTCTCTTCGCTTCCTGCGAGCATACCTTTCTCTGAGAAGAATTTGCCACTCTGCTTCAGTAGCCTGATCACAAGGTTTAACCTGTGGCAACTTATCTCTTAACTTTCTGCCCATAAGGAGCTCAGCTGGAGATAGTGAAGTGACTGTATGGGGAGTGCTGCGATACTGGAAAAGAAAGTCTTGTACTTCTCTCTTCCAATCTTTGCCTTGTAGTTGTGCTATTTGGATTGCCTTCAGGAGGGTTTTGTTGAGCCTCTCTACTTCGCCATCACTTTGAGGCCAATACGGGATGCCCTTCTTGTGATCAATCGATAAGTACTCGAGGAATCCTTCAAATTCTCGTGAAGCAAATGGTGGACCATTATCACTTCTGAGGGTTTCAGGCAAACCATGAGTGCGAAACATGCTCTCCATGCATTTGATCACATTTCCTGCATCTGTCTTGGTCAGAAAAGCTATTTCTGGCCACTTAGAATAATAGTCAACTACAACGAGCAAGTGTCCCTTCTTTGGAATCTCTAGTAAGTCCACAGCAATTTCACTCCATGGGCCTTGAGGCAGTGGTGTTGACCTTATTGGTTCTGGCTTTGGTCTGGGTCCAACCAGCTGGCATGGGTAGCAGGCTCGGATTAACTTTTCAACTTGTTTGTCAAGGTCTGGCCACCATAGTTTCTCTCTTAATTGAGATTTCGTTCGCACCATCCCTTGGTGACCCTCATGAGCCAGTTGAATGGTCTGGTTTCACAACTTTTCTGGAATGACAACTTTGTTTCCTCTCATAACCAGCCGTCCCATTATCCAGAGTTCATTTCTAACAGCTTTGTAGGTTGTTCCTTGGAGTTTCGACCAATCACCAGAAGTTATGGCATGGCGAACCGGTTGCAGGGTAGGGTCTCGCTCTGATTCACTCTCAACTTGGCGGGGTGCTAATGCTGCAGGTATGGCATCAGCAACTATGCTGCGTGCATATTCTTCTGTCTGCTTGATGGCTGCATCAGGAGTACTATCTACTGGCAATCTGCTCAATGCGTCAGCGGTGTTTTCTCTGCCAGGGATGTGTCTGATGCTAAACTTGAACTGCTGCATGTATAACAACCATCTTTCAATTCTGGCTGAAGGTGGTTTTGAATGTGGACCAAACACAGTGACCAGCGGCTTATGGTCAGTGCAAATTTCGAACTCATTTCCATGGATGTACAGGAAGAACTTCTCACAGCCCCACTTCACTGCCAGTGCCTCCCTCTCAAACTGAGAATATCTGCTCTCAGGTGGAGTTAGTTTTCGGCTAGCATAGTGTACAGGTCTGTACAGGCCATCAGCTTGCTTTTGTTCCAAGACAGCTCCGATACCTACTGGTGAGGCGTCTGTGGTGACACGGGTCTCCGCTCCTTGTTTGAAGAATGCCATGACTGGTGCCTGCGTCAGCTGCATTTTGACTGCTTGGAAAGCCTTCTCTTCAGCAGTGCCCCATTTCCATTTGGCATGTGATTTGGTTAGATCCCACAGTGGGCTGGCAATGATCGCGAAGCTTGGAATGAACCTTGAACAATATTGTGCCAAACCAAGGAAGCTTCGCAGCTCTGACTGGTCCTTTGGTCTTGGTGCTTGCACAATGGTTTCAACTTTGTCACCAGATACTTGTAATCCCTCGTCAGTTAGCACGTTACCAAGGTACTCCATGCTATTCACGCCGATCTGGCACTTTTCATAATTCAGTGTTAAGCCACTCTCTTCTAATTTCTTCATGACTTGATTCAACCTTTCGTCATGTTCTTCTTCAGAAGCGCCAACTACACGGATATCATCATGAATATTGTGAGCGCCAGGGCAATCTTTGAGTATCTGCCAGATGATGTGTTGGAACTTCTCAGTGGCCATATTGACACCAAATATCAGACGTTTGTAGCGGTAAAGACCATTAGGTCCTGCAAAAGTGGTAATGTCTCTTGACTCTGGAGCAAGTTCTACTTGGTGAAATGCCATGTTCAAATCTAACTTGGAGAACACTTTTGCCCCTGAAATTTCTTGCAGTGTCTCTTCAATGGTAGGCACAGGGTGTTTTTCTCTTAATATCACTCGATTGGCTTGTCTCATATCTAAACATATGCGAACATCACCATTTGGCTTTTCGACACTAACAAGGGGGTTAATCCAACTTGTTGGACAGTTCACTTTCTCTATCACATCAAGCTTCTCAAGTTCCTCTAGTTTGTCAACAACCTTTTGTTTCCTGCTGAACGGAATTCTTCGCATAGCTTGAGCAACTGGGCTGACACTTTCATCTACATGCAGTTTTAATTGGAAATTTCTCAATTTTCCAAGACCAGTAAACACTTGAGGGTACTTTGCCTTAAGGGCAGCCTTCTTATCAGTAACATCTTTGAGTTGACAAGCGTTCACAGAAACACCCACTTTCAAGACACCTAATTCTTCAGAAGGGCTCCTGCCCAGCAATGTGTCTGTGGAGCCTGGCATTACGAAGAACTCAGCTTTCAACGACGTTTGTGTATTAGGTACACTAATGTTCAACATGCATTTTCCTCTAAGCTTTAACGGCTGCTGAGATGCATAAGCATAAACTTTCCTGTCAGTCTCTAACAACTCTAGCTTTCCATTGGACACTTTATCAAACACTTGCTCAGACATTAAGTTGCAGGTAGCACCTGAGTCTATGATGACATTGACAGGTTCACTTTCAATCATAAGAGGTAAAGTGTTTGACTCACCATCTGAGGTGCTAAAGACATAGAATCCATCATCTTTACTGACTTCGCTTCCTTCCACGTCATCTTGGTCAGGCTGGTCGCCTATGGTTCGTACGCCTTCTCGTTTTCTTCCAGATTTGCCTCTTCCTTTGCCATGTTTATCCTGTTTCGTGTGACAACAGACCTCCATGTGCCCACGTTTTCCACATTTGCTGCAAGTATGGTTACGAGAAACTTTACAATCTTTCGCCATGTGACCTGTCTTATCGCATCTCCAACATTTGCCTTGCCATGGCTGCTTGCTCTTCGCTCCTTTATCGCCCTTACTTCGGTCTTCCCAGGTACGATTCACAGTTTCTTCGCTTACGAGAACCAAGGCATCCTTATGGTGATAGGTGCTCACGATTTCCAGAAGTCTGGTCAGACTAAGGTTTTCTTCGCGGTAGAATTTGCCCTTCAGTTCCTTATTCGTGATATGCGAAATCACAATATCTCTCACCTGGTTATCTTCTTCTTCACCATAGTCACAGTGTTCCGCTAAACTTTTCAAACGCGTAACGAAGTTGTTGATCTTTTCGCCCGGATTCGGCTGGCTGGCAAGCAGTTTTTGTCTCGCTAGAGGTACGTTCTTCTTCACTTTGAAATGGTCCGAGAGACACTTCATCGCTTTATCGAACTCTTTGTTGTCTCCTCGCACTTCAGCTGAATACGTTTTGAAAATTTCACAGACTCCAGGTCCTGCGAGATGTAGAAGTAGAGCTCACTTTTGCACTTTGTCTTCAACCCCCGAAGCTGCCACAAATAGTTCGAACTCAGCTTTCCACTTGTCCCAGCGTTGAGCCAGTGTGGCTGGTTCCCCAATGCAGTCGAAGGGAGATATGCACAGTAATCCACTTAATGTGACCGCCATCCTCGTCGCCAAAATGTGGTGTTTGCGGAACAAACAGAGACTGGATTTGACAACACAACGGTTTAATCCGCCATTTTAGATGGTCTCTTCTATTCAAGCACATGGTCACTTACAAATAAGGAAATACCATATATGGACATACACTACAGTTGTCACTTCAATTTCTATTACTATTATCATAGAAAGAGTGCAGACATTCGAAGTAGTAATACACTACGCTTACAGAAGTTGCCTTTTTGTGTTTCCACTCGCCACTGCTTCCCTGAGAGCATTCCCCTTCATCTCCGCCGGCAGGTCTTTTCAGGTTCCTAGGTAAGTGGATAAGAAAGCATGATGAATACACGCAATCTTCGCCCAACAAATTTTATAAACAGGTTCACCTGAAAAAAGATCATTCAAGAGGTCGCACTTACTTCCTTTCCATCTCTAAAGCAGAAATCTTGGTACGTGAACCTCAAATCTTCGCTTCGGTTGCACGTGCTTTGGCTAGTGTTTTCAGTATCAAGAAGTGGAAGAGAGTGGCACATTTGAATAAAAATTTTCTCACATCTGATGTAAAAAGGTGGCAAATTATTCTGAACAATGACCGAATAACAACTTCCCATTGTCTCGAAAACAAAAGGAACTTCAAAACAAGGGTCCTTGGTTTATGTGCTAAAGAGAAAAACAGACATGATTGAACACAAAGTCCGAAAGAAAAACAGTTTGTGAAGTCCACTTTCTTTTGGAGAGACCGGTGAGGACCAGATTGAAGATGAAGTCAATTTCGTCAGTAAATGATGTATCACGATTTTATGATTCTGAGAGATCTTGGGAAAAATGTAAATTGTAAACTTATTCCAAAAAAATTCACACCAAATGAAACAGCACTGAAATGATTGCAGTCCGTGACTTGTGAATGCGCTTTTTGTGTATTGTGAGCACACCCCCAAAGGTATCACGCCAATTTAGTTCAATATCAAGTTCAGCATGGATGTTTGTTTGGTACTTTCGATTCATGTGTTTAGCTTTCTGGTGGATAAGGATCAAGTTAGCGCAGCAGGAGTGTGTTACAAGTGGTGGAAAATGATTTTTGGAAAGTTCTCAGTTCTAAGAGAAGTGGAGTGGCAAGAATTAGATATTTCAGGGACAGGAAGATTGTATCGTTTCATCCCACTGAGGATGTTCGCAACATTGGAGCGCCTAAATATGTCCTCGACTATGATAACAAATGCTCATTTTCAACAGATAGTACAGGAGGCGAGGAATTTGGACAGTCTGAATATCTCTAACTGTTCTAGTTTAGACCAAAGCTGTATTTTTCAAGTCAAACAATATGTGAGCCAGCTGAGACATGTGGACATCTCCGGAAACGCAAAGTTTACCATTCTTACGGTCGCATGTCTTTGCTCTTGTGAAAATTTGGAAATCCTCATAGCGCATGAATACAAGTTTAGCGCAGAAGAACTACTTTTCCTGCAGAAAACTTTTGAATCGATTTCCAGCGGAACTTTGGAATTTGAAACCAACGATGGGTACAATGCACTGGACGTGATGACCACATTTGCTGAAGAGTTGTTCGGAGACGAACTGTTGTTCTAGCCTTTCTCGTTCTTGTCTATCCAGTTTTGAAAAGAATTAACTTAGCGTGTATCGTATGCCAGAGTTTGTTTCCTAAATAAGAACCGTGTGCGTAAAGAAATATTTCTTTTTTTTTTGCGAAATGCCATCGGCGGCACACTGTACTGGAGGTAATTTTCGAGCGAATTTTGACGTGTGAATAAACGAGAACCAGGCATATGACTAAGCCAAGAGTGTCTTGTTACCCTACGTGCCCTAGCTGGCAGCTGAAGTGATCAGAAATAATACTTCGCCATTTATTATGCATCTGAAACTTGACAAGCTAGTAGTTTTGATCGTCATAAAGACATGGCAACTGTTTTTTATTTCGAAAATAGCGTGTTTTGTTCTGAAAACATGCTTACAAATTCAAATTTTGCGCGCTATTCGCAAATAGCCAATCGACAAGGCAGATTGTTAATCATTTTTTTTAATTATCGCCTTTGACTCCAACGGTAGATTGTGTAGTACACCCGCTGGTGTTTGCCTAGTTCTTGCGTGGATCATTACTTAATAATAACCCACAAAAGACAACCACAGAACATCTCTGAAACCACTCTTGCCTCGTTGCTATCACATGGATCACAACAATGTCACTGTCTTCATGAACTGGTACACAAGAGCCAAAACAGAAGACAAAATAATGTGCAAAATACAATGAAAAGCCAACAGCAATCATGATTGTTATCGCTGTGATCCTTTGTTTGTGATCATTGCAATTACATGGAATCAAAGTTAAAATATTAAGTTAACTATGAAACCAAAATTTGTTTTGCATTTTAATAGACTAAAACAGCTAGAGGTCTCATTACATTTTGATTATCCAGATACTCACGAGAGTGCTGAGTGTATGGTTCATTCAGGGGGAATTGTTTTCAACACAAGGAGGACCTTGTGTGTCTGGTTTTGTGCTTGCTTATTTTCCCAAAAAAATTGAGCAACATAATAAAATTTATTATACTAGTCACAGCAGCAACCCATCGTTAGAGCGGTTTGATTTGATATGCCCAAAGCCTGACACGTGTCAAGGTCATTTTATATCCATATGGAGTTGGTGGGGTTAGACAAAATAAGTTATCATAATTTCAGCTAATTTTAGCTGTTGAGTGGAAGTTCATTACCTAATTTTCACAGTCAATATTTTGCATTTGGGAGTAGTGAAATAAGTGCAGCATAGATACAAACCCAAACACTCAAAGGTTAGTCAGTAAGCACTTCAGAAACGGGCATCCATTAAAGAGCAACAAGAAAATTGTCTTGACAGCATAATTGTAAAAGAATATAAAAGTAATTTTGTGGAAACTACATGTACCTTCATCTTCTGTCTGCAGAGAAGAATATAATGTGATTCAAACTAAATCCAGTGTGGAATTCGAGTTGTATTACTTTTAGCTGCACAAAAATCAAGTACCAGAATAATTGAAATCCTGTTGCGTTTTTCTACCCTTTTTTAAAACTAAAGATGTGAGTAATTTTCCGTGATAACACCAACAACAATTTCCTATCAGAGCCTGAGAAAATGAATTTCAAAGCTCACAAGAACCATGTTAACTATGGGTAAAATAGCTATCTTTTAAGTGATTCAGTGAAATTCAGTGGAATTTCGAACTTTGTTTTCGATGTGTGGTGTTGTTAGAAATGATTCCTTTTGATAAATTATTTGAAACAGAAACACAAAATTTTGCAATAAGATGTAAATAGTTTTGCTACATAATTTTTTCCAGTTGAAGTCCTGGTTGATTCCATCTTAAACATAGTTGGATACATAGCATATAAAGTTAAACAGGAATTTCCAGAGGAGAGGAGGTGTTCCAACCAAGACACCTGTGAGGGGAGAATAGATATTTTGTGAAACAATATATAATAGTGCATAATATTGTTTCAGACATTTATTGAATAAACATACACATAGTACATGTACATTAAATTAATCAATTCAGTGAGCTTTAAAAGAGTTATTTCTACTTGCTAACAATGCTCATTGTCTTCCTAACTACAGCACAGGTGCCACCTAGAGGATCTCCGAAATGCTTGGGTGTCTGAAGCCCGTGGTAGTACAGAGACTGACCATGCCAGTGATGGTGAAGACCAAGAAAGTTACAAGTATGCATCAAGTAGTTCAGTAGACATCCACAAGTTCCCCACCAGCACTGGCTGGAGCAGCGACAATAAGGGTGGAGATGGTAAACACAGGTAAACACAGGTAAAAAAAGGAAAAGAAAGAGTACCACGGAGCTGCCCATTAAAAGGCTGTAAGTCCAAAGTAGTTCACCTCCCAGGCCACTTGAGAAATGTCCACAAGTGGACCAAGGAAGAGGCAAAGAAGGCCACTTCTAGATTTGGACTAAGGAAAAGTTTCCATCCAAAATATGTTGAAAAGCCTGTCCAACAGTCATCAGGGGCTAAAAAGGAGAAGAAATCAAAAGACTATCACCGCCACAGGAGGTGTCTATTGCAGGATGCAAATCAGTGGTTAAGCACCTGTCAAATCACATTCAACAAGTTCACAAAGAGATTAAAAAGGGCTCTCCTGTTTACAGATGCTTAAAGAAGCGTGCCCACTCAAGACCTGGAAACCATTGGGGGCAGCACAAGACAACCCCAAAGTTAAACATGAAGGCAACTTTTCAGAAGAGGAAAGTATGACGGATGATGAGCCTCATAATTTGCATGTGCATGTAGAACCACATGAAGAAGAAAATGAACTGAAATTTGCAGACGACACAGAAGAAGCAAGTGTTGAAGGCGACGGATTACGAGACGAAGAAGAAGAAGAAAATGTGGAAATTTTCAATTCATTTTGCTAGTGGCTGCAAACAGCAGATGGTGGTAGGAAGGATACAAAAATGGCCAAGCAGCATTGCTCACAAGTATGAAAGATCTTGGTCACAATCGATCCAGAGAAAAACTTGACATCCCTTTTCAACAAATCTCTAGTTCGTGACAAATTCCTTAAAGAACATGCTGAACAAAACTACAAGCCAGACACAGTGAAGGCTCACTTACTGAGTCTGAGAAACTTTTGCTCCTTTGTTCTCACTGAGGAGCCAGAATGTATAACAGTTAATGCAGCCATCATCCAGCAAGTTGCTGAGAAAGCACGTCTGTGGTCATCTTCCTACAAGGACAGTAACCGCAGACTTAGTAACTTAGTAACACCAGAAATGATATCCAAATTTGAACGCAGTGAATCAGCACAGATGGCTGTTAACTACATTGATGAACTTAGTGGAGCACACTCCCTACAAATTAATCAGTCAATCTACACTCTCATTAGAGATTATGTATTACTTGAACTAACAATTGCCAATGCACATAGGTCTGGAAGAAAGGTGGCATGGAAGGCCACATATGTGCGACTATTTTCAGAAAATCAACTGTAACCAAGGTACACGAGGATCACAAAGAACTGAAAGGTGATCTAGCTGACCTGATGGGGCACAAGACAACAACAGCAGAAAAATTCTATCGTCTGCCTAAAAAAGAAGCCTGCATTGAAGCAGCAAACAACCTAACTTCCATCATGAGAGCGCCGAAGGAAGTACCTGTTTCAGATCAGGACACACCTGGAAAAGCTGAAAACAAGACCCAGCTTCCTGAAAGCTTACAAAAGGAGCATTTTTCATGGAATGAAGAGGATGTGGCAGCTATTCGTGAGCTCTTTGCTGGGGAAATAAAAAAAGAGTCTGTCACTATGGCAATTGTCAGAGATAAATACGTGACCATCCTACTCTGCAGCATCTGGATGCTAAAAGAGTCTGTGACAGGGTTAGGAGTGAATGGTGGCACAGAGATCCCAAATATGAGGAAGTGGAAGATACAAGTGGCATCCTGCACTGCCTGAGCAAACAGAAAGCTCTAATGAGAAAATGGACCGCTTCTTTAAAGCTTGGCCATCTGACACAAGTATGTGCAGTTCATCAGATGTTGTTCCACCATCAAATCCCAGCTATGCAACCAAGAACATCTTCAGTGATGAAGAAAGGAAATTGCTTCTCAGAGAGTGTGGTAGGATGGTAAGGGGAGGAATAATTTCAAAGCCAGCAGTCAAGCAAATTCTTGAAAAAACAGATGAGGGGAAGGAACTTCTTCACAAGTTCAAGATTGATCAACTCATTAATCACCTGAAATATGAAAGGCACCTAAACAATTGTCAGAAGTCAACCTAAGAAGCTGGTAACACTAACATCTTTTAGGGCACATTCATTTGGGATCAATTCGGAATAAGAATAATAGCTGTTATTACAGTTGAGCCCACGGTACAGCGGTATTAGTTGCAGAGTGCGCCAGGGGAATACAAGCGCCTCATGAGAAAACTTCGAGAAAAATAATAATAATTATGGATTCCTCTCCGGATTTTGCATTTTTCTCACAAGAAGAGAGGCTACAATTACTCAGCGGAAACTGCCCTCGTCATTTGACAAAGCCTAGGCTGAGATCGTGGCTTTCATACCGTGTAGAAACAGCAAAAGATGGCAGTGCTTCGAGTGACGCTTACAAACGTGAACTAATGCACATCATTCTTCCTGCCCTATTTTCGTGCAGGAATAACAGTTTTTTGCCCTCTCAAACGTATATAACGTTTTCTTTTTTGTAGAGTTGTGACTTACATAAAAAATGGATGAGAAAACAATTTCACTGAAAGTTGGAAACACTGCATCTGATGCGAAAAATAAAGTTGTTTCCTCGTCGAGCACGAGTTCTCCGAACACTCTACACGAGTTCCCACAGGCTGCAAACTGATGTTCCATCCAGAGGGCTGAATTTCCACCATTCACAACTGAGAACATGATGAATCACTTTATTAAGAGAAAATCAGGAGATTATGAAGGCAATAAAGACTATAAGAATTTAAATTTAAATAGTAAGGCATTTGGACTATTCAGACATGGTCATGTACAAAATATCGAAGTTGCCACTACTACGTGATCCATATAAAGTACAAGCTCAATGTTACCATGATCAATTCCAGAGAGAAAGCTGGTGAGATTACCTATGCCTGCTGCAGTCAGGATCTAGTTTTGTAACATCCCAGAGATGCAGCTTTTTCAAGATTGTACTCCACTGAGAGTTGTTATTGTGTACAGTAATACAGTAATACTTAAACTGAAAAAAATGCACCAATGTAAGCCTGTTATGTTAGGAAAAGAGTAAAAAGGTTTTTTGTTATTATTTGATATAACTGAAATGAAGAAGAGAAAAATACATGTAGTTGTTCATTGATCATGGTGATGTGTAAATAAGCTGAAATCTGCCAACACAAGACTTTAGGGCACAACCCTTTCACCCCACCCCTTCCCTACTGGAACTGGCAGCTTAGGTTAATGCTAACAAAAAGAGCATCTTGTGTGATTGAAAACAATGATATGTAGCATGTAGCCTTGTCCCATGTGTTCAATGCATTTATTCTGTATTTTACTATTACATATTTGAAGGCAGAGCTCATTTGTGACATCTTAATCAAGGAAGGTACTTTTTTAAGTAAATATGCTAATTACAACAATCTATTTATGAAACATGCAATGCAACTGTGCTTGTGAGCTTCTTAACTCTAGAAAGCCCCTTCTAATAAGATACCTCACCAAGGGCCTAGAGGCCTGAACCAAACCCTAGGGCACTAGATATAATAGGGGAAAAACTATCTAAAGGTAGACTTTTACTTTACAAGAGGTGGCAAAAAATTAGTGAACATTGCACACACAAAGAAAATCATGTCAATAAGGCCACTCTTGCATAGAGTTGTTGGAATAAAGTCTAAAATATGGTAATTCTTTATACATTCAATTGCACATTCAACAGGAATTCTGAGGGTTGCAATCCTTCGGGTTGCCAGCATTTCCTGTTCAGTAAACTGTCCTGACTGATTCATGAGGGAACATTCACCTTGACACCTTTCGAGGCTAACATTTCTTGAATATTGAACCCCTGATCTGCCATGACCTCATCTCCTCGCTGTAATTTGTCAATTAAACCAGATTTACTGGTTATTTCCTTATCAGAAATACAGCCAACATAGAGATCTGAAATAAAAACAAACACTGCCACTTGGAGTAATACCGACCAATGCCTTGAGGGTATTAGTGTTCTTGTAAGTTGAAAATGTGAGCTGTTGTGCTTCTGGGTTACTAGGTTTTTCTATGTACATTTCAGTTGCATCAATGATTACTGTAGTTCCCTTGTACTTGTTTTTGAAGCATGCAGGCTTGTGTAACTCAATTATTTGTCTGTCGGGGAAAATGTCTAATTCTTTGAATCTGTAGTACATAAGCTTTGTCCAAGTAACAATAATTGTCACTTGGAGCTAAATCCTCCCCAAGTAGACTAACTTTGTAGCGACACAATACAAGGAAAAATTTCTCCTCCACTGACAAGGTCCTTTTTGGGCCTGCCTTCTCTCTTTTTTGAGCATCATTCTGTTCAGTGTTGCTGTACACAAGTTTAGAGGCTGCATCCCTACCTAAAAAGCTAAGAACTATGCTGAAAACTCCATAGTTTGGAAACCAGTATAGAATCTCAACAACTTTGAATTACTCTTAATACTATCAATGTTAAAGAGACTTTGTTGGAACATGCTTTCCAACTCTTTCCTAAGCTCTCGTTCTAGTTCAAGTTGTTTCATTTTTTCAATAGGTTCTTCTTCAAGTTCCTTCCTCTGAACCTCTAAACATTCATTTAAGTGCTTCACTTCTTCTTCCTTTTCTTTAAGCTGCTCCATTCAAAGTTCTTCTTTGCTTTTAACCTCAGCTTTATCAGCAGAGACACTAGGAAATCCACATTCTTGACATGGAATATTAACAGATTCTAATTCAACTAATTTATTGACAGGGTTAGACTGAGAGTTCAGTATAACTTCATCTTTGACTTGGTGCTTTGTTGTTTTACGTGCAGCGGAACGATAAACAGGAGCTTTCCGCCTTGATTTTTCCTCTGGTGAAAAACTGAATCTTTTAGGAACAGATCCACTTTTCAGATACCTTTTTCCTCCCACACACCACATAAAACAGTCTTCAGAAAAGTGTTCACTGCAGAGGTAAGAATGTTTTGACACAGGAGGGTCTTTTCTCTTCATTTTAAGCAACCAAGTTCGAAGAAACTTAGCATTATTTATAGGTAAAGAATGCCACGACAGTTTTGAACATTTGGGCTTGTTACTTCTGTTAACATATCCATAAGCAATGCAGTGCCTTACCATGCTTTTCACGACAGAATCAGGCCAGATGAACCACCAGATCCGCAAACACAAATGAAGAGAACAGTCCACAGGTCAAAAGGACAGATGATTCCTTGTTGAGGTATTTTTGTTTGACCCGAAAGCCTCACTTTTGCGTGCACTGAAAGTAACACCACTGAAACGTGGGCTCAACTGTAATAACAGCTATTGGAATAATGCAAGTTAATGTTCGTTTGGCTGCTCTTCCTATTCCAGAATACTTGGATTTCCATTCCGGCTATTCTGTTCCCAGGAGCAGAATAGCTGGAATATATTCCAGAATATATTCTTATTCCAGAATATTCCCAAACGAACACGCCCTTAGTCTTATGAAAATGAATTGTAAAATCAACTTTACAACAAGAGACCATTTGAGATGTTTATGTCAAACATGCAAAGATTTATGTTAGTGATAGTAATGACTGCTTGAGGCTCACCAGATTGCTTAAACAGTATAACAGAATTCATAGGAAAGCTACCTTTACATTGTATGTTTGTCCCAAGGATGAAGAATTACATGCGTTTTATTTACTACACAGAGGCGTGCTGTTGATAAATTTCTCAACCAAATGACTAATTCACTTGTGCGACCAATATCCTTTGCACACACTATCTTTTATAACTACACATCTACCAGGAATCTTTGCGCATTTGGTATCATAATCCAAAATTAATGGTCTGTTGCATTTATGCTGTCATCAATCCTACAACTAAATCGAACTGTAAATACTGGTAAAGAAATATCTTCACCAATCACAAAAAATGAGGTATGGTGGCCATTTGAACCAGTTGACTTTTCTGAAAATTTAATAATTTTCATGTAAGATGATTGACTGCAGCATAAAACACAACCCTTACATGTACTCTGCTAGATTGAAAGGTATTCTGTGCCCAATAACAATCATTTGTGTTGGTTCTGGGGATTGAGGGAAACCTGACTTAAAGGGGCAGTAATACTACACCATTTAACCTTGCAGCATGTAGCTAGAACTACACACATTAATTGGGCAATTGAAATTGAAAATGATCAGACAAAAGTCAATTTTATGTAAAAATAAATCTTGACAGTCCTTGGGGTGAAGCTACATGTACAGTGTACTTGTGGTGACACTTGACTCATTTTCAGCAGCTTTAACCTGAATGTGACATTTTTGGCAAATTTGAAACCAATTTCCTTTCCTGACTTGTGTTAGCAATCTACACTTTACACATTTCTTAGTTGAGGCAGCTGAAAAGGTTCGCATACATGCATTAAATGTAAATTATACCAACCAGATACTTTTCAGTAGATTACAACGATGCCTACAGTAGAACAAACAGCAGAGTCATGCTGCACTTTCTCAAAAGAGCACACGTCTTTGAAAAAAGTGCAAAATTAAATAGATTGTATGGTAGGATACAAACAGCATGGCAAAATGTGTTTGTTTGTCCTTACATCTTGCAAGCAGGCAACATTATTACAAAAAGGTGGTCACTCTTTGGCTCTTTGCAGTGAGGGATTGGCCATTATAATTATTTTCCAGGGGTATGGGCTGGGCAATTTTTTTTCCTGAGCCAGATTTCTGTTATTTTTTTTTATTTTTTTTCCTTTTGCTTTGTTACATAGATGTATCTGCATTTGTTTCTTTGAAAAAGTTGTTTCTCTGTTTTTACTGTGAAGGAATTACTTTTGGACTTTTGGTAATACACCACCCCCCTCCTCTTCCTAAAATAATATAATGGCCAGCCCAAAATTAATGAGATGTCTATCAAAGTACTTTAAGTGAAATGTCAATGCAGAGAGATATCTTAAATTATGAGCTGTTGAATATTTTAGATGAGATTTTTTTTTGTTGATAAAGATGCTATTTATTGAATATTTTAGATGAGATGTTATTTATTGATAAAGTTACCTGCACACTGTTAGAGTCATTTTATCTTGGACACCCAATCACCTGAGTATTGAACGGTTGCATGATAAATCAAAAATTAGTTTTGTCACGATTTGATCTTAGAGAGGTCTATGGAAATAAAACATTTTTCAAACCACCGATAAGGAGTTCTCATTTCTGTCTTGGATGAGAATGTGGACCCCTGAGGAAACCACATTTTAATTGGCTTTCCCCTGATTTTAACATTATTTACAATACTGATTTGGCTTGGCGATTATCCGGACGTATACTTTAAAACTGCAGCGATGTGGTTAGCTTCCCCCCCTCAAATACAGACCTGTAATTTACTGTTACTTCTGATTTACTTTCTGAACCAGTGAAGGTTTTATCCCCCACACTCGTTTTTCGCTCCACGCTCAATAGGTTATTAAGAAAAAAAAGGGGCTGCACCTATTGTAACACTTTCTGTACAGTAAAAGTTGCTGAAACTGCAAAAACAGCAAGCGAGAAATTGTGCTTACCGACGACTGACCATAGAATAGCTGGCGATGTGAATGTGTTGTGAACATAAAGGAAATGCAACTGTACAGGACTGTTACTTTATTGCTCAAATTAATCGTACCGCTGTTGTTAGGCAACTGTAAAGAATTCTCTAAACTTAATGGCTTGACTGAAAAGAAAAAAAAAACGTAATTTAAGCGTTTTATGCACGTTACGTAAGTGCCCTATCTGATGTTACCAAAGTGCCTTAATGTTACGTAAGTGCCCTACTTGAAGTTACCAAAGTGCCCTATCATTACATTGATTGCTCACTTTAAGAGAAACTTCTTGATGTATGTATGTGTATATAGATAAAAAAAATTCATGGATATATATATCTCTATATCTAGGTTGAGCACTCTGGCATGGCTTAGATGATACCACAAGTGTGGAATTGTTTGGGGAAACCATATGGCTTCTCCTTCATCCTAGCGTTAGCACTGCACTGATGAGGCCCAGAAGGCCGAAACAGTACCGTCTGCAGTTATATCTATATCTATCTATGCTCAAACTGTATTACTGATGTCATTGATCACATTTTTCCTCATTAACATACGTCTTTGCACAAAGAAGGTATAATGCTAGATACAAATTGGCTACAAACATTTCAAGAGCTTGTGAAATTTAGTAATTGCTGAAAGTTTTGGCTCTTTGGGTGTAGTATGCAATGAGAAATTGGCTTCCAACAACATAAATTTCTGGCTGGCAAAACTGCTAATGAGCTCATACATTCTTTGTAAAATTTTGAGTTTTTAAAGCCATGTTGCACAAAAAGTATTCCATACATCGGGCGCAAATTCCTTGGGACAGTTAAGTGTGCTATGCCCTTTCAATATTCATAACTGTTTCTGCAGCTCCATCAGAAACTGTATCGCTTATGCTAACGAGACAAATATTGTAAACAAAGATTCTCCTATACTGCATGTGACATGCAAACTTTGTAAGACATTGTATCTCTCCTCCTTAGTTAAACAATTGATTCCCACACACTTTGTTGTTGACTGTAATGTTCAATTTTTTCAGTGTAAAGAGTGGGGGTTCCTTCTGTTAGAGATGTTAGAACAAGCCTTAGAACAGGTGATTATGGCCACCTTACTGTGGAGCACGTACCAATGCTTTTTCGGATGCATCATTAATTACACCACTTGTCCAACCAGGGTTATGAGGCTGGACACAAGCCCCAAAGGCTGCTCTACTTAAGAGCAACCTCTCATGACTCATCAAGCAGTACTTCTTTGAGTAAGTTGAGATTTCAGTCTAAATGTTAACACAAATGATGTGGAAGTAGCAGGATTAATTCTTACTATTAACAGTTACTTGTGCTTTTTTCTTATGCTATAGCGGACCAAATCCTCACCCATATTTACACAGAGATGCTACTTGATATGAGGCAAGCATTCAGAGAGGCTAGACAGTCCATTACATCTGGTAATATATATGATTGTCTATAGATGGGCTTGTCTTACAGGAGGGTTCCCAAGGAGTTAGTCATACCTCCAAACATGCACTGATGATAAAACAAAAACCCTTTGCCTTGATGAAAATGTCAACTCTAAGACCTGATTCCAGAAAATTCCTTTTTCTTTCTTTACATCAAAATAGTGCAATTAAAAGTAGGCAATTTCTTTACTTTTTTAACTTCCTTCTTTCAGGAGAGAAGCTGTTCTACTACAGAGGGTGTGGGTGGAAAGCTGAAAGAATGGTTTGGAGTGAAGAAGACAGAGAATGGATTGGAAAAATGGATGAGCTATTTACTAATCTGTTTGGTCCAGACTATTGTGAATATGAGTACTCAGAGATGACAAAGCACTGTGTGGTGGTACCAGGCCAATTTCCACTCATTGATTACAACCATGAAGAGTGGGAAAGAAATTGTGAACAAAGCAGCAGCAAACCAGCCAGAGAACCACAACACCAAAGCAGCAACACTCTCAGAGTGGCACCAGCACCAGAAACAACATCACCACAACGGGATGACAGCAGCACAGGCAGAGACATGCCAAAAAAAGCAGCAGGGTTAACAACACAGCAGCATGGCAGCAACACTGCCCCAGTGGCACCAGTACCTGCAGCAGAGGCAACAACACAGCAGCAAGACAGCAGCAAGCACACAGCCACAGCAATGGCAACATCAACTCTGCAAAACAGTAACAACAGCTGCCCCTCAGACCAAGTAAAACCTAACAATGTAGCCTGACACAGTAAAGAGATTTTGGAAAATCTCAATGTTCTTACTCATGGTGAAAGAGCATCTTTGCAACTTCCTGAAGTTGCCTTCATTTCAAAGCAAGACATTCAGCTTGTTCAGAGTCCAAATGAGGTCAGTAAACCACTGCTAGTCAATCTTTGTCCAGCAGAAAGTGCAGTGACACATGCTGTACAGCTTTTGAAAGAACTGTCAGGTACTAGAACTGTGGGGACTATTAATGTTGACAGACCTGATGATGGGGATGAAGATGACAAAGCTACAGTGACTATGGGCAGACTAGGAACTTTAACTAAAGAATCAGTTGGTCTATATCAGACTATGAAAAGTCTAGCTTCAGAAGCTGTCAGTTTCAGAGAAGAAAGGTGGCTCGCAAACAACAGCAGCCCTGTATCAGACCTTAACAAAGTCAGAGATGTACTGTGTAATTCTAGGCCTAACGAGGAGATTATTACACAAGGCACATACATTATGGATGCTAATGACTTTAGCACTCTAGGTTGTGAACGCTATGTTAACGGTTTCACTATAGACACTATAGACACGGTGTAAAACCTGATATCAGAGTTGGAAAGTATGAACCTATTTGTGTCAAATCTTAAATCTTTCTTTGTTTCTCAAGTGACTTTATCCTTTCCAACAGTCTGTTAATTTCATGCCTGCATGTACAGTCTTGGTTTCTTTCACATCAAAGCCCTGCTACATCACCACATTATCATTATCTGATTTACTCTTCAGTGGGAAATTCTCGTCCTAAACTGAATCTGTCTTGGCGGTAATGTTCATGCTATTGACACTTGCTGTTGAGGTAGATTTATTTTTGTCTTCCCCGGTTGGACATGATTTGTCCTGCAGTAAACTTGAAATGTCTACTGGCTACACAATATTACCACTTCTGAAATCCCTTGTTGGAAAAATTGAGGGTTTATTATTTGTTCCATAATTGTGTCCTATCAGAAAAAGGGCACTACACACTTGGTCACTTGATTTCCACTTGTAGTTCTTATGTTGTAGACTCTGAGCTCTTATCTATTTTTGCCTTGATTGTTCTTCTTTTGGGAAAGAAGTATACTTCAGAGTGTTATTTTTCAAACTTTTAGGACTGCAACCCATTACAGTACAGCTAAAGGGAATCAGAACCTGCCTCTATGGACTCCGAGGCTGAGCACCATATTATTTCAAGGCTCTGATCCTTGATGAAACAAATTTTGGAATACATAAGGACTTCCCAAAAGAAATTGTCAACATCAGGAAATTGCTCTAAAAGCTGCTAGGAAATGTGGATGCACAGTGAAGCTGGGGTACGAGAAGTTTTCATTGATGGTCAGCTCTTCAAAGGATGCAATTAAATAATTATAAAGAAACATTTAAACATTGCATCCCGGTTTTCTGGTTTTGTATTTGTTACACCTCAATTTTCTCTCGGCTGAGATGCAGCACTTGTTTAAGTGATTCATATGACTTGCATCTTTTTTTCGGTCAATTTCAGCAGCCAAATCTAGAATGGATTCATCAAGAAATGATTAATTTTTTGGTAATAAGGCTATCTCATGTGTAATCCTTTTTTGTGTGTATTAATAAGTGTATGGTTTTGTTTTTGTTCAATGTTTTTAGCTTATTTTAGTTGCTCACTAGGTCCTGTATCCTTAAACCTTAAGCTGTCTGATTACAAGCTAAAAGTTTACTGAGGTAAGTCAATTTCTCTTATTGTCATTATGTTACACTCTTCTTGCAGCACAATAAACACAAGGTGTCTCAATAACTTTCGAAAAGAAAGACAAGTTTTAAGATAGGTGTTCATAAATAAATTTTAAGTAATTTTTTTGCAAGAAACTTATTGCTCCTGTGAAATTGAAAAACTCTGGTTGGCAGAGTAGGTATGCAAAATATTTTTCTGTCGTGGTTTAAGACGTAGCAAAGTAACAGTTATGATGTTGAATCTCTCTGTGGAGGTTGAAATTATTGAGTGTGCAACAAATGAAAAAAGTCAAATTGTAACACTAGAAGCCCAATTTCACGACATGAACTTTATTTTTGTAAACATTAATGCTCATAACGATTTAGCAAAACAAGTGAAATTTTTTGAGTCTCAAGAGTAAGTTTGTAAAGTGTGCAAATGAGAATAATATTGTTTGAGGTGATTTTAACTGCCCTCTTAGACCAAGTTACAAAGGGGTGGCTGTCCCATTGAGAAAAAGTGAGCAGTGGTGTAAGCTATTTGTAGTCTTTGAAAAATGTTGTAACAAGAACTGTGCAATCTTCAAACAAAAATCTATCTCAATCTATCAGAAGAAAATGCATCTAAATTTGATGATGTGAAATTTCAATTGAATCAGTTATTGTTGCTAAAAACTAAGGAGGTTATGACGCGAAGCAAAGCTTGCTGATGGCAACAGGGTGAATGCAATTATAAATAGACCATTTTACAGTTGTCTGCTCAGTGACCTGGCCTTTGTATGGCAGCGAGGCTAGAGTTGACCTTGTTTCGATACAGACCTCACTGCTTTTGTCATGTAAATGCACCTGGTTAGCATCAGAACAACTTGTTTTACACAACAAAAGCAGTGAGGTCTCTATCAAAACAAGGTCAACTCTAGCCTCGCTGCCATACAAAGGCCAGGTCACTGAGCAGACAACTGTAAAATGGTCTATTCTTCTACCGCCTAGAGAGAAGAAATCACAGTACTAAGTACATAACTGAACAGAAACTCTCAGATAAAACAACTAGGAAAGAGATAATACATCCTATAAGTGTTGCATTTTTAAACTCGTGGCTACGTGAAGCATAGAAACGTGTTTGTTGCGGGGACTCCGATATGCAAATGTGTCACTCACTCACTCACTCACTCACTCACTCAGGTGTAGACACTGTTCGTAATTAGTCGCCCCAAACGAGAGCGCCCGAGTCAGACGCCATGTTGGAATAGTAACTGAGCCCGACGCCATATTGGAATAGTAACTGTGCAGTCAGTGTGAGGCTACTACTCAATGCGTGCATCATGCCAGCCCGAATATTGATGACTTTGTAGCTTTTACATGACCATTAATATTAGGTGTTTCGCTAAATTGAAGTGGAGTAGACTTCGAATGTTCCAATTAGTACTATGGCCAACTTGAACGCTGAATTTCATGAGCATTTGAGTCGCCAGGCATTCAAAATGACCAGGAGATGTGCATTTGTTTGCTGGAAAGTGACCTGAGAATGATTAAATCTCATGCTGATGTGGTAAGCTTTGATGACAATGTGTCTTATTCCTCGACCTTAATGAACTTATATGAGCGAAACGAACAACTTTTAATGAATAAAACAGCTATTGAAAACAGGACAAACATCAGCACCATTGTATAATATTGTAATTTCATTTTTATAATTTAGTAACATCTAAACCTGAGGCCAGCCAAAATATCGTTTTAACTCTACGACGTTGTTTCAGCTTTGCAGTAGTGACGTATTATCATTTTACTTTTCAAGTTTGGCTGATTAGATCTCCTGTGAGATCCAACGTTCAATCAAGCAGGACCTTTGTTCACAGCTTTGCAGTTTAAACACTTAAGTTTTTCATGTTGAGTTGTCCATTTTCAACCGGCATCAAGTTAAGTTTAGATTAAAGTCGTGTTCTCTATAGTTGTCTTCATTATTTTGGTACATTGATCTGCACTCTAAGTGGGATGTGAAATATGGACATAAACTTGGGAAGAAATTCCCAGATACTTGATTTTGATAAGCTTAAATGATTTTACCCTGTCTTTTGTTTACACTTTTGCTTCCTGATTGAAAAGATAACAAAGGGAAAGAAACCCCTGTGAGCTTGTCCCTAATTAGTAGTGAATACTAAATACATTGACACTTCAATAAAGCTGTTATTATTATTGTTGGAACACATATTTATAAGTCGACAGATTTTTCGGATCAACACTGAAAATGCTTGCAAAAGAGTCTACTTATTTTGATGTATTTTACGTGCAATATACATAGAGATAAGACAGGCAGGCAAATTATGGCGGAGGAACAGCAAAGGAAGAGATGGGTAGAGCACTTCTAGGAGTTGCTTAACAGGCCTGCTCCACAAAACCCACCTGACATCTTGCCAGCAGCTGAAGACCTGGATATAGAGAGTGGCACACTGACCAGAGATGAAATAAGGATGGTAATTAGACAACTGAAGAGTGGCAAGGCAGCTGGACCTGATGGTATTCCCTGTGAGGCACTTAAGGCAGATATAGAGACCACTGTAGATATGTTATACTCCCTCTTTGAGAAGATCTGGGAGGTGGAAGAAGTGCCACTTGACTGGAAGGAGGGATATCTTATCAAGTTGCCAAAGAAAGGAGATCTTAGTAATTGCGCAAATTACAGGGGGATTACGCTTCTGGATGTTTCAGGGAAAGTGCTCAATAGGGCACTTCCAAATAGAATGAAAGATGAGGTGGATACAAAGTTTAGGGATCAGCAAGCTGGCTTTCACAAGGATCGATCATGCGTGGATCAAATTGCCACATTACGGATCATTATAGAACAGTCCTGAGAGTGGAACTCTTCCCTGTACATCAATTTCGTCGATTTCGAAAAAGCATTTGACAGCGTGGACAGAGATACACTATGGAAGCTTCTCCGACACTATGGGGTGCAGTAAAGATTGTTAACATCATCCGATCTTCATATGAGGGATTATTGTGCAGGGTCATCCATAGAGGACAGCCCACTGAAGCATTCAACATGAGAACAGGGGTCAGACAAGGGTGCTTACTTTCACCATTCTTGTTTTTGTTTGCAGTTGATTGGATTATGAGAACAACCACAGCGTAGGCGAGAAATGGAATCCAGTGGACACCTTGGCTGCAGCTTGACGATCTAGACTTTGCAGACGACCTGGCACTGCTATCCCATACACAGCGGCAAATGCAGGAGAAGACCAACAGTGTTAAAGACTCGTCTGCCCAAATTGGTCTTCACATCAACAGGGGAAAAACCAAGGTCCTCAAGATTAACACAACGATTACTGAACAATTTCGGCTAGATGATGACTTGTTGGAAGAGGTGAATTCCTTCACCTATCTGGGCAGTGTAGTTGACGTCCAGGGGGGCACAGAGGCTGACGTTAAAGTCAGAATTGGCAAAGCAAGAGCAGTTTTTCTGCAGTTAAAGAACATCTGGAGCTCCAAAGATCTGAAACTTCAGACTAAGAACAGGATCTTTAACAGCAATGTCAAACCTGTTCTATTATATGGCTCGGAGACCTGGAGAACAACAGTGGCAACTACAAAGAAGTGCAGACTTTTATCAACTCATGTCTACGAAGAATCTTGCAGATATGTTGGCCAATCACCATCAACAACGAAGACCTATGGCAAAGAACCAACCAGAGCCCTGCAGATGCTGAGATCATGATGAGACGTTGGAGATGGATAGGCCACACTCTTCGAAAGCCTTCTACCAACATCACAAGACAAGCCCTGTTTTGGAATCCCCAGGGAAAGAGGAAAAGGGGACGACCTAGGAACTTGTGGAGACGAGACTTGGAAGCAGACATCAAGAGATTGGGGCTGACCTGGAGTCAGCTAGAAAGGAAAGCCCAGGACAGAGATAGCTGGAGAACTCTTGTTAGTGGCCTATGCCCCAGGAGGGGCACTAGGCATAAGTAAGTAAGTATATATAGAGACAAGCAGTTCCACATTGGAAAAGAAGTGCTGTCTCATAAAAAACCTTACCTATAGCCTTGAATGAAATGCAATGAAAAATGTTTGTGAGCATCAAGATCTGGGTGTGAGGGAAAGGGAGGGGGGAGAGTACTCTATGATTTGTTGGGCAGGAGTGTCCTCTGTGACCCAAGAACCCTTAACTTTTACCACTCCATGTTCTGCTGCAATTTGCCACCCTAGCTATTCTGGATGTATGTCTTTGTAATATGTGTGCAAAAAAAAGCCAACAGAAAAAAATCTACACTTTGTGAGTTAAGTGTGACCTTGTATGGTACAAACCCGGCTTGTTTTAACAGCATTTAATAATACACCAGTGATTGGAAGTTCATCAATATGTTACATCTCTAGATTACCTAATCCACGAGTCTGGCCATAGGTCTCCTTTGATTCCTTTGGTTTAGGTGTTATAAAATCACATCACTCTATAGAAACAAGGTATTTTAGCAGTCCAAATAGATTTAAGGAAATTTAGTTTGATGCAGCCTACAGAATTATCTGTTTACTTGTTTTGATTAAAAGTAACACAAACGACATTTCCTTTCCTTTTCACATCTCACATGATTTCAACCTTTCACAGCATGTGACATTTGACAACATGTGAATTCTGAAATTCTTGATTTGTCTCACTTTGGAAACCTCCACAAGGTTAAAAATCGTTGGTCACTTAGGGTCACTTTGGTAGAAACTTTCATTTGAGCGTTTTTAGAATGGTAATATTTATCATAGATAGCAATTTCTCCAGCATAATTGTGTCTATGAATGAATTTATTTGCACCATCTGAACCGCATTTTCAGAAGGTTTGTAACGCTGATTTTAAAATATCATAGAATAGTGCTCTGCTGATGAACAATGAATCAATAAAGATGTAATATCAAGGTTGCTTACCTCAAATAATCACAACATCTTGGTGAAAAACGAAGTCAAAGGAACTCAAACTCCTCATGTGTCTTTCGAAGAAGGAGCCAAGTTGCCAAATCGAATAACGGAAAGGACTCTGGGAAGGGCTTCATTCCTCTGATTTTGAGCTGAAGCCGGTGTATTTCTACTGCGTGACAGATACTTTGCGTAACACCTCTTTTGTTGCTGCTGAACTTTTCTTCCATTGGGTCAAGGTGATCGTCTGAAATATTTCAAAGTCATTGTTAAGGAATGGAGAAAACTTTGCTCATTGTATCTTGCATAAAATTATAGCTCTGACGAATGGAATGTATCTGTCGCATCGACAAACTTGTATGATTGCAACATGATTTTGTGAAATGTTTGTCAGTTGTAGTAGTATATGCAATTGAGGAATCGACAATTGCGCTTGTCAGATCTTGCATAAAATTCTCCATTACACGAAAGTTGTGAATTGGTGGTATGGAGAAATTTCTATGGGGGTAAAGCGATGTCATGAAATAAACCATATGTTAATGAAGCAAACTCTATTGGTTTTTGTTTTCAGACCATCTGTTTGTTGAAAACTAAGAAAAATCAATATAAAGAAGTTTGTGTTATTGTTCAAAATTGTTTACAGGGCATTCGCCAGTGTGTCATTATAGTTTGTTTTGTGTGTTAAGCAGAAATATGTCGGTCTTTACTTCAATTCATTCGCAGCTGTCAGTAATGTAACCAACAAACGTCACTAATGAGAATAGCACATTGCCACAAAATACTTTAACCTATTTTTTTAAAGTTCTTCAATGATAAGGCTCAAGGCTTATAGAATATATGGAGTAAAGCGGCAGATATGATGCTGATAAAAATCTTGTATCTTTTGTGTGGAATAACAACAATGCATCTACAGATAGTCGAGAGGTGAGTTCTGTTTCCATTATTTCAATTGAGGTGTATATAGATGATAGACTCGCTGTTGTTAAAAATTCCAGAATTACCAAATTTAAATTTCTATTTAGTTGGTATTTTGTACCAGATACTCCTCAATGTCTAGCGATGTTTTGGTTTTTGATTGAAGTCGTTTGATCAATTTTGAGGTTTCCTTCAACTTTACAGCTGGCGCTGACCTAAAAACTGAAAGTGAATTTTCACGTGTTTGCTACAGTGAAATTCCTTAAAATTTGGCAGACTGGTGATAAATAATAAGTTTGATAATAAGTTACCGTTTTCTTACAATTGTTTGCAATCGATTCCCTAGTGTGTAAGTATTGTTTGTTTAGTGGCTTAAGCGGAAGAACTTGCTTGTTACTTAAATTTGTTTCTTCACAGCTGTCAGTAATTCAACTAAGTAAATTCTTTAATAAAAGTAGCACATTGCCACAAGATATTTTAACCCAAGTCTTAATTTCTTTCTTTAATGAGGCTCTAAGGTTATAGACTTTACGGAGTAAAGCAAGGAATGTAATGCTGATCAACATCCATTGCTGTTCATGTGGAAGAACAACAATACATGTAGAGATAGTCGAGACACGAGTTCTGTTTACATTATTTCAATTCAGCTGTATATAGTTGATAGATTTCATGTTGTTAAAAATCAAAGAAAAACTACGAAATTAAAGTTTATGTTTGATTTATATTTTGTAACAGATACTACTCAATGCCTAGCTAAGTTTTGTTTTGTGATTTTTGTCTTTAACTCATTATTGAGGATACGTAATTTCCGACCTAAGATAAACACGAGTCATTAAGAGTTGAGAGAACACAAAGCGAAAAAAAATGAAATGAATGTTTCTTCCTTGGTATTTGTTAACTCTCAAAATGCTTTGAGACTGTACAAACATCCCCAGAAGGGATTGTCTCTGCAAATAAGACGGGTATTTTTTGAATAGCTGAATAGTGTGACAGAAGAAAATGTACCACTATTGTAAGCATTGATGTGAAATTCAATATATATTTGGAAGAGTTAGCCTGGAGGCGGGTGGGGTGGCAGAATAGCAGAAGCAGCACAACAAAGGATGGAAGAGACATGTAAAACAGTAGCAGTCATAGACAACAAGTGAAAAGTAAAGAAGAGAAACAGGTGGTGGAAGCAGCACAAGAAAGGATGGAAGAGACATGTAAAACAGTAGCAGTAATAGACAGCAAGTGAAAAGTAAAGAAGAGAAACAGGTGAAGGAAAGCAGGTGAGTGAAAGTAAAAGTGGTGTAGGCTTACTTAGGCTTACTTACACTTACTTACGCTTACTTAGGTTTACTTAGGCTAAACTGTTATAGGCCAATTAGAATAATTATGTGTACCACTGATTTGTCAAGCAGAAACAAGTTTTGTGGCAATCTCATCGCAGACTCAATTTGCTTCTTTTGTTTATCTCTTGTGTGTTGCAATTTTGCACACAGAGATGTTTGCTTTTGTTGCTATGTGTCTCTTAAACAATTTTGTACAGTCCTCGCGTTCCCAAATTAGAATGCAAGCACAAATCGCAAATGAATAGTCGTCACTGCTCTCTTCTGACGCACAATGTCATTGCCGCTGGATTACCGGCTAATTAAATCACTGATATCTGACTTGACAGCCTCTTCAAATGTTCTGCGCCTTCGTCAACTATCATGTGATAGAAATTTCGAGCTCAAAATCTTCTTTAATAGCAAAGCAATTTCAAACCAATCAGCACAAATATTTTCTTTTGGCTATTTTCTAAAGGCTTTTGTTCCCCTCGAATAGCTAGACTCTGATACGTTAATAATGCTTTTGATTGATTGATTGATTGATTCGTGCACTAATCGTAACAGGCACGTGGCTCTATCTGTTGCTGTATACACCGTTTTAAAAACCCAATTTTAAATCCATCTCTTAGGTTTATTTAACTTAAAAGTGGTCTCATTGAGGGAATGCCAGTTGAAATGGTGTGACAGAAAAATAGATGAGGCCAGGGTGGAAGAGATATCAAAGAGCATCGACAGCAGTTCAGCCTCAATTCACAACGCTCAACTCTGGTGGCCATCGCTGACATTACAAGGGAGGATTTGCAAAAAGACGAAAATCTGGTAAAGGGTGCTAACCTGGAGTTGATTGGAGGTCTGCATCACCAGCAGCCTACAAGAAGGTGTACCCAACACAGTTTTAAAACAACTATAGAATTAGTATGGGTAGACAAATTGCAGCAAGGTGGATTACCTGTAAACCTCTAACGAATCTTGAAAAGTTCAACTTGAAAATTCTTTCTTTGCACCACTGAGTAAACATATTTGGTAAACATAGATGGCCGTGAAATTTATAGCTCCGAGCTAACTAGGGAAAAAGTTAAATTTTTTTCTTCTACTTTTCATATCTACCTTACTACATGTGTTATTGTGTGTATTAACATGTCATTAACTACAAGAAGAAGCAAGAAACTGTCAAGTGATGCACCAGAAGATTTTGAAATGTATGAATGCGAGCTACTGTCACGCTTGTGCGAAGGTCAGAACAAGATCATACAGGACATCTCGAGTCTGAGAGCGAAAGTTCATTCTAATGAGGTGGCATTGGTCAAGCTTTCGAAACAATTTATGACCCTCAACCAAAGTTTCAAGGAGCTCAAGGGAAAACTTCACGATGCATGATGCAAAGTTGATGAAATAGAAAGATCAGTTCAAAACCATACCATGCAAAACGCTCAAATGTATGAACATTTGCTGTCCCTTGAGTGTTATTCATGCGAATACAATCTTTGTTTTCACAACATTCCAGAATCTCCTGGCGAGGATTGCCTGCAGAAAATCAACGATATCCTAGCAAACCAGCTTAATCTGGAGCTGCAAATTGAAAACGCCCATCAAGCGGGAGCAAGAAGCGATGATAAGCCACGAGCGATAATTTGTAAGTTTGTTTATCGTCCAGAGAGGTACAAAGTTATTCACAAGAAGCATGGCCTTAAAGATGGTGTTTGGATCACAGAGGATCTGATTGGGGAGGACCGAGAGAAAAAGAAGAAGCTCAGAGATGTGATGAAGGAGGCGTTTGAGAGGGGAAAAAGGCCAAGATTTCATCGTGGAAAACTTTATATTGATGGAACTTTGTATGGAGAAACAGATGTTAGATGTTAATTCCATTGATCAGGTTAGTTAAAATATGCATAAAAACCTTCTTTTGTCCTACAACTAGTTTATTTTTAACTGGCATTTGCCAATATTAAGTTGTTTAAAATAGACAAATGACTCAACAAATGACTCAAAGTAATCATGCTTCATTGCCCGGTGAAAAGAGACTGTTATTCGATTATCGATAATTGATCAATTTTTATCTTCTCATTTTCAAAACATCGCGAGTTTGATTTCAGCAGTTCACTTTCACAAAGTAATACCAGGGAGATATTGCATTGCCTTACGTAAGCAAAACCTTTTGTTTTGATTGGCAGGGCTCTGCAAGAGGAGCTTCATGGTGACTTCCACGAAGAATCCCAAGAGTCAGCGCCGACGGAAAATGTCGTTCGCCTTCGTGTCATTCTTGAGAGTTTTCAAACGATGATGGCAGCATCCGTTTCGGAATTACGCCAAGCTAGTCTCGTGTTAGACACCTTTGGATTTGATAACAACCTGCAAAGTACATCGCAGACAGCACTACCAGATCCGCCGCACAAACCCCTGTCCTGTCCAGTAACAGTCCTGTGCAACGATATACAAATTGTGATGAAAAAGCTGCAGTATGCTGTGTATCGCGGCGAGGTGTACAAACTGGCGGCCAAATCGCAGTTCACGTTCCAGTATCTGTGTACCATGAAAACATTCCTCCACAGCCTAATGGGAAACGAAGCGTTCAAAGACCGTCTGGTCCAGCATATTCAACGTGTTCTGCCCATACTAAGCGAGCCAGAAAGCTCTTTCATACGCCAAATTAAGATTGACAGAGACCTGATCAAAGTACAAGACGGGTGGTTTTGGAGCTTTTCCTCTGGGTCGTTCGTCCAAGGGATTATCTCAGAATCTCAGGTGAGAAGAATACACTGGACTGTTTTAACATTTAAATAAGAAGATACAATCAAATTTTCAAACCCAATCTTTACGATCTGTAGCACTGTCTGATGTGCTTTTGTTTTGGCTCTTTTCAACAGAAGGGTCTCACAACTCCACGCGCGTTTGTGGACTACGACCGACTCAAGGACCCGGAGCCAAGATATTTTGAGGCAATCCTAAGGAACAGCCTAACAGAAGATGAAATTCGGCAGTTTTGTGCAGATTTCCTGGCGTTGTTCCGTCCCAAAGAACACAAACAGCCTGTGCTGTGTGCTATTGGCTCAGCTGACAGCAGAAAGACCAGCCTCTTCTCACCTGTTTTTCAGATCATTCCCCTAAGCCGAATTGCTCGCGTCACGAAGCAAAAGACTTTCAACAAGGCTATGATCGACAACCTGACAGAGGTTATCTTCCTAGACGAGGCATATGCCACCCTGCTCGACATAGATGACTGGAAAATCATATGTCAAGGGGGCTTCACGTCGCACAACGCGAAGTGGAAAAAGGCTCAAGGTTTCCATTGCACTGCGACCATGTACATAACTTGCTAGGTGGAAATGGATTTTGGTGCAGCTCACAATCAAGCTATGGACAAATGCCTGCGCAAGTACCACTTCAAGAGTCTTCCTCGTGTCGAACCTGAAGCAAACACGTGGCTGAGGAAACATGCTATGGATTGCATTGTGTGGGCGCACAATATCGTAGGAGACAGCCCGAGCAGTCAGGCCAGTACAATGCCCACTGTGCACGAAAGTGGTATGCCTGAGGAGGAGTTGCGCAACATTTTGAGCGTTTCTTTAATAGACGAAGAAGTCGACGAAACCGCCCAGGGCGATTGTAGACGATAACAGAGTTGCGGCCTTCTGACAGAACCGCAATCCCGAGAAGAAAGCTCTGAAGAGGACGCCATTGAAGATGTCGGCGATTCCGATGAAGACGAGACCCTGACAACCTTGAAAGCTAGGCTGGCACAATGCTCACCTGGCTCTCTACGTCACCGCCAACTGAGCCACATGTTAGAAAGTCATCTCGCTGAAAAGGAAAGGCTGAAAAGGGTTGAAGAAAGGTGCTATAAGAAGAGGCAACACTTCTTACAAACGAGGGGAGTGTCGGTGGAGCACGTGTCGTTGCTCCCGCACGACCATAACGAGCCGCTGCCCACACCGATTCGAAGGGACCTTGCTGCCTTTCAAGAAGATCAGGAACAGGAAAGGATCAGAACAGCATTTGGGAAGCCGTGGCTTTTAGCTATGGAGAAGGAAATGGCTGAGCAAAGCGAAAGAATGGAAGATCCAAGAGACGAAGAAGAACGAAGAGTGATGCAAAGTCTCCTGGAAATCAATTGCGAAAAACTGTGCTGTTATCACGAGCGTCATGGAACGCTGAAACTACCGGCTGCCCTGGCAGAACGCAAGAGGCTCTGCCTTAGCAACGAGCTGGTAGACCGTTCTTGCATGAATTTCATACGAGACCTGTTCTCTCCGCTGCCAGTGAGAGTCTTCCCACCCAGCCAGCGTCCAGCAAATCTGCCTGCCAGAAGCAGGAGCTCAGACGAAGACGACGGAGAATGTTGGTCGGCGGCACCAAAGACACCAATGTACATTCCGAATGACGACGTGGAAGCTATCTGTCTACCGTCCCCAGGCATTGCTCGAGCTCACAACCCTGTAGCAGCTACGTCAGTGAAGAGGCCGCACTTTCAAAGCCAGGCGCATCCATCCAAGAAGCAAATGACCCTGACTCGTTTTATGCAGACTAGTACGCAACCGTAGATTGGTAGTTTCATGGGCTTGTAATAAGACAGCTTGCGTGCGACTTATTCTTTCTATGTTCATATTTGCACATGTATTAGTGTGTGCAGAGTTAAGGAATACCACGTTGCGCTTATGCTACGTTTGACTATTTTGCACACGATGTGAATTAAAGGAAAAATATTATGGCTATTAGTTACATTAAGAGATTATAGTTCTTGAAAGCACTGTGAACTAGACAGTCGTTATGCTACAGTGATATTGAGAGTGGCGATAGGCCAGTTCCAAAAGAATATAACATGTTTGTTGAGTTTGCTGTCATCTGGAGACAGGAAGATGCATTTACAATAAAGCAATTGATTTTTGTCTGTTTTGTGTACAACAAACTCTGTTTACACCCATCAGCTTTGCATTGAAAGTCAGTGTCCACACTTTTCCAGTCTCTTTATCAAACTAGCAACATTTTCATTCCGGCCCTTTTCTTTAGAGAGTCCGCCGTTCTTCCGTCTTAATGCGAAATCGGAATCTCTCAAAATAGCTGTCCACTGTCCAAACCCGTGCTTAGTTATCCCTTCCTTCAGAAAATCATCCTCTTCTTTCGTGAATTTTAAAACATGACGAGTTTTCCTCTGAAGGTGCAAGTTTCTCTTAGGCAGGGTATCCTTTATGGGGGTCGAGCTGTTTTCATTCTGAGCTGTCTCAACTGAAGGCCCGGAGCTGGACGTTGAACCGCCAAGTCTTGCGTGAACGTCATCGTCTACCTCGGAACCCTTGGTACCTTGAAGTTTTTGAAGACACTCGTGACCCTTCAGGGCAACTTCTCGCGATCGTTGCTTTTGATAGTGAACTTTAGCAACCGCAGAACTGTGTTTCTGGTCCTCAGACAAAAACCTTTGCTCTTCGCTAGTGAGCTGATTGAGGCTTTGCGTTTCGACGATTTGGCGATAACGTGTGGGATGAATGTATTTTCCAATTGCATCAAAAACCAGTTTGCTCATAGTTTCGTCCAGTTTGCCATGCTGACCTCCATTTCTGGTGACGAGAACAAAATCACACTGGGGCTTCAGCAACGGTCTAACGTTCGAGATGTAGCCGTTAAGAACGTGCATGTTTGCGTCGGTCAGAATCAAAGAATCGAAGCCATATTTTCCAGCCGTCTTGAACGTTTTCTGATCGATAAATCCACCGTTTTCCTTAGCTGTGGCAATCATGTCCACCGTCAAATATTGGTACATCATGGGCCGCGATCCCTTCACCTTGATGAACAGATACATGGCTACAAATTTTGTGGCAAATGTTAGGTCTGAGGGGTTCACTTGGGCTGGACTGGTTTTGCACATTTTCACGGTATTTTCGTAACGTGGCAGATGAAATTTCACCACCTCCAATAACTCCTCCATTGTTGCCCAGTGCCCTCTTGCTTCCAGAGTCTCGATGTCTAAATCTTGTGTCCACTGCAATCTCATCATCTTTGCAACTGTTTTTCGGGCTTTCTTGAGGTACAACTCTGTCGTAGAGAACTTTCTTAGAACTGCTTCTGATGCGCCATGAAGTTTTCTGAAGTCGATCAATTCAGAAATAGCATCTATGTAGCCCAAACGCCCACCATGACCGAGCTTACATTCATCTTGTAAGTAGTCGATAAATTTAAACAACAGATTTGGAGAACACAAACTAAAGTCGACCACTTCAAACGTTAACTCCTCTTCATCTTCACAGCAAAATCTAAGAAACTTGAAGCACCTTGTCACTATCTGTTGAGCGGCACGATCTTTCTTACAACCGCCAGCACTTCCTGTCAACCATTTCGTGAATACTTCGCCAATGTTACATGATAATGGAAATGAAGAAAGTAACTTCACGTTGTGCTTTGTGGTCTCGCTTGTCTCATCTTCATTTCTTCCAATCGTCAGCGACTTTGTTACTTGTTTAGAATCGGGCCTTTCGTCAAAATAAAAGAACCAACTGTGTTTAGTGCTAACGTGTTTTCTACAGCCTCTCTGACTTTGAAATCCATCATGTTCACACTCTTGTATCGGGCAATGGTAAAAGCTGTCTGCTTCATCCTTTTCCAAGTGAAGCCGCTTTGGTTTGGGTGATGCTCCTTGGACATCTGACCAATTGACTTTGCACTTCTTGCTCATTTTTTCCCTTTAAACAACATGTGGCTAGCACAATCGCCTTTAAATCTTAGCCGAAACAAAAGGACGTTTCAACTTGCCAAAACATGCCCTTGCTTGCCCACACTCATTACTATTGTGTAAAATTCATGACAGTGAGGTACAACCCAAACTTGCCCAGGCAGGTCTGTACACGCCTATTCAGTGACACAATACATAGTTAACGGATCGATAAATCGGAACAATAAAGTCCAAAACTTGTTCCTAATGACCAATTTCGGAACAATATATTCCATTCACAGATAGCAAAATCGGAATAACACAGTCTTTCTTTATTAATTTCGGAACAATGTGTTCCACGCACAAATAGGAACTCGGAACAAAACAGACCTAATTTATCAAGTTAGGAACAATGTGTTCCATCCACAAATAGGAACCAAGATATGGAACTAGTTTTGATAAGATTCATCCTTTCTTATTGTTCTCTGCAGTGTTGGAAATATTTAAACCACTGACATACATTATAAATTTAACACTTGAACAAGGTATATTTCCAAATAGTTTAAAAATTGCCAAGGTTATCCCAATTTTCAAACAAGGCTCTGGTTCCTCATGCAATAACTACCGGCCCATATCGGTCCTTTCTGCATTAAGTAAAATTTTTGAAAATTGCATTTTTAATCAACTAAAATTTCATTTTATGACTGAGAATATCTTATTTAGATCTGGGAGCACCACAACTGATTGCTTGGTAGAATTAATGGATGAGATAACAAAAGCCCTTGATGAAGAAAAATATGAGGTTTCTATTTATCTTGATTTAAGTAAAGCATTTGACATGGTCTATCACTCTATTCTTTTATCCAAACTTGACTCATATGGTATTCGAAGCATTGAAATCAGTGGTTTAAGTCTTACTTGAGCAACAGGAAACAAAAGGTATTTGTTAATGGTATAGATTCTAGTTCTCTTTTAATAAGCTCAGGTGTACCGCAAGGGTTGATTTTAGGTCCTTTTCTTTTTCTAATTTATATTAATGATATTGTTAAATCAACCAACTACTTCTCCGTAAGACTATTTGCTGATGACACTTCTTTAACTGCAACTGGTAAAGATTCAGACGTACTTTTACATGGAATAAACTCTAAATTGCCTGCTATTTATGAATGGTTATGCTCAAACACATTAACCTTGAATTTAAGTAAGACAAAATACCTGGTTTTTCAACCATGACAAAAGAGAAATTATAATTTACATATCCCTCTTAAACTAGCAGACTGGTACCTAGAACAGTCTTCCAGTGTTAAATATTTAGGACTCATTATTGATTGCTCACTGTCTTGGCACGACCATATCGATTATATAAGTAATAAAATTAGCAAAAGTGTAAATGTTATTGCAAAACTAAAACCCTATGTGACATCCCAATCCCTAACAAGTATTTATTATGCACTTATATATCCCTATTTAACTTATGGTTGCATACTGTGGGGTAATAATTACAAGGCTCCATTGTCCCAATTGGTGAGACTACAAAACAAAGCTATTAGAATAATCAACAATGTGCCACTTTGTGATCATACTACTCCCCATTATGTAAACCTTGGTCTTATTAAGCTTCCGGACATTGTTAAACTATATACCTGCCAGCTATTATATGACCACTTAATTGATGAAAAACCGTCTAATTAAACCTTATCTCCGGTATCTGAGCAACATAACTACGTTACTCAAAGTGCATCCCTACAACACTTAAATCCTGGTTTCTCCAGAATAAATATAAGGAAATTTTGCCCCACTGTTATTGGATGTTACTATTGGAATGACCTTCCTTTATCTATACGTAACTTAGTGACTAGAAAACGTTTTAAAAAAGCACTCTTCCAGTATTATTATTCCTCTCCTGTGTTAAGTTAACTTTTTTACCCTAATTATTATTGTCAATTAAACAGGGCATCTAATTAGCTCGCTATATTTTTGCCCTTTCCATTTCTCCTCTTACTTGTCTACTTTATATTTATCTTTGTAATTTTAGAATGGAATAAATAAATAAAATGAGAAAAAAATGAAAAAAAAATTAAAAGTCTCAAGAATAAGGAAAAAACTATCACAACAGAGACAGGACAATAATACAATTGATTTCACATAAGAAATATTAATTGATTATGTCGTCTAATCAACTTCATCAATTTTTAACCATAATCTCCTTTTACTAATTTCAGTTGTCAATGGCAAGTGAGAAAAACGAAAAGTTGCCCCAGGAAGTTTGGGTCAGCTTATACGACTCTGGGTTATCTGACGAGCAAGTTTGCAGGCTCACCGCCAAGCATAACATAGACAACCAGGGGAGTAGGTAGACCAAATGGGTCAAGCACATAATGGCTTGCCGACAATGGGTTTATCAGATGAATGAAAAGACTACGAGAAGGATGACACCCCCGCAAGTTCAACAGCTTGGAAGAAATCCTGTCAGACTATGTACACCCAATCTGATAAGGTATGTGAAAATATAAATGATCGGTTTCATTCTTGTTATTTAACAGAAATGAACAAACATCTTTCACTGATTGCAGGATGTGAACTCATTGGAGCCAACATTACAGGCAGTGTTATTACCTAGAGAAACTTCCAACCTTCTTCTGGAGGTCTCAAAACATTTTGATAAGAGAGCACTTACGGGGATGAAGCAAGAGAAGCCATCCAGGAGGAAAGGAATCCTCAGATAACCCAAAATCAGGCAAGTCTTTTCATTAGTTGGTGCACGACCCCAGGAACAGAACGCTCTGACATGTAATCGTGTTTAAATAAAAGCTGTATCATTTTTGTATTTAGGTATTATGTAACGCTAATGATACCATGTGGTATTCCTGTCTAAAAGTGGCAAAATGTTTTCTATCACGATCCAGCTGTCATCTGGTCACAGGGAAACACTTGCATTGATTGATTAAAGCTATGAATACTTACTGTCAATATCTACGGAACACAAACGGTTGTTCACGCAACGAAAAATTTTATACCATGACAAATGTATGAACTTTTCCTAATATGTATATGTTCGAACAAAGCTGGGCCTAACAAACTTGGTCAAAACAAAAACACTAGATCGCTCACACAGCCAATCAGATTTATTGGCGACCCACGCATATATTAATTTCTAGCTTCCCACGAGGGATGACACTCATCACATGAATTTTAAGCTTATTTCCTTAAAATTAATTTGATGTTTGTTGTTTATGCAAAGGTTGGGATGCCTCTTCTAGGTCTGGAAAGAGACCAAAGACAACCTGCTAACCAAAGTCCTCACCAAACAGTACTCTCTAGAGGAAATGAAGGAGGTGGCTGACAAAATAAAGAAAAAGAAGATTGCTGTGCAAGCCGTCTTAAAATTTACTGGGGAAGAGGACTGGGAATCTCTTAAAAGGAGATTCCCACACCATGCCACGGAAGAAAAGATGGCACAGTTTAGGGAGGTCTGCCTAGGTAAGTCACCCAGTAAGTCCTTATGCGTAGTTTATAACACAGAGCTTATAAGCAACAGCTGAATTACTGAAATAGTGTTTTACCTACCAGCAACTATTTCCTCTTACTTAATGCTTTTCAAAAGATGGATTTTATTATTTTATGACACCATTATTCCAATTAGAGCCACTGAAAGTTTCACTGTTGTGGAAAATAACACTGAAGCTAATTACGTTGCATAGACTGCGGACTACATTTTTCTTCAAATTAATACAAGTTTGCCTGCATGCATTGCTACTATCAAAGCGTCTATCATATTTTCATTTCTTTATAAATACTAGTTTCTGTTTGGAGATTCTAATGTATATAGAAAATAAAAAATAAATAAACACCCTGTGTTCTTTTGTTCCATTATAAAATATGGGCACCGTGCACCAAAACGAATCGTTATGATACTTCCAAAAGAAAAAAATCACAGAAACCGTTGATTTCGTCCTTATTTGTCACTGTTGCCCCATAGCAGGTCCTTGAGTCCTTTATCGGGCGTGCACTGACCAGGGAAAATGAGGCAACCGGGAAAAAAATGGCGTCTCCTTCTTCTGTAACAAAAATGAAGAAAGCCATGAAGTTGGAATACTCACGGAATTGGAAGACACATTGTCAGTGCAAAAACTGAGGACAATTGCACCCTCATTTGAAAGGTTCCATCTCACCATTATAAAGCTAGAGGAGGTAACAAGTAAATGGACTCAGGGTAGTTTAATTAGTTTCTCTCAGTTTTAATGTAACATTGATTCCTTTACAGTTAATTGAAAAATGTATCTCAATACGACGTAAATGTCATAACTACGTGCAATTCTCATAACAAACTGATCCGTAGTTATTATTGTCCATAGGATGCACATGAAACAGAATTGAAAAGATTTCTTCTTTCAGTACATGCCTGCAATGTTGATACCTCACAGAGGTATAGCACTGTGATCATCAACCCTGGGGACCAATCAAGCATCCAGGAAAAATTTTCATTGCCGCAGAAAGCCTTCTGGTATGACAGTAGGCAGAAAAAAGTTCAAGGTAAGTGTAACAGGACCACCAAGAGTTGTTTTCTATGGAGGGGAGGGAGTGAGGATAAGAGACATGACCCTTTCCAAATGATACAAGACATAAGCAGCCAAGAGAACAGTAGTTTGTCAAAACAACTTAAAGCTTCGTCTTTTATTGTAGTTGCATTATGACATGTACTTTTCAATACTCACTTTTGCAGTAGATTGATAACAACTATTTTGTACACGGCACCTGCTGCAAAACAGTTCAACAGAAATATTGATCTTCCACTGGATCGCTAGCAACGTCGTCGGCCCGGAATGCTCCAACCTCGTGGAGGATGCTTCCAATGTATTTGCCTGTGCGGGAGTCGACGATGGAGCAGTCACTTCCACTCTGACTGCTGACCACATCTCAGCAATAATAAAAAGATTTGGCTTCAAAGGGAATTGGATTTTGGACTTGACACGGTCAAAAGGTATGTTCACAACATGTACCGTCCATATGAAAAGCTTAGTAACATGCTAACATACTATAAATAGACAGCTTTGCATTTCAAATAAATGGAACTGAGGATTAATTTATTCTTCCCTAGGTGCTGGAATTGTTGCTTGTCCAGAGAGAAGAAAAGAATCTGGAATGACGGCAAGTCATGTCAATAAAGAACTGGAAGACATCGACAATGGACAAAAGGAGGCAGACAACTCGGATGGAGACAAAATCCAGCTTGTGGAAAAAGATGGCGGTTCCAGATTTTGCTGTCAATTTAGCTACGTTTCAAGTTCTTTAAGGTGGCTAAAAACAGTTTCCAGCAGTGAGATTTTGATGGTTCAATTTAGCAACAGTATGACCTGCTAAAAAAAACCCTTAATGACATCTTTAGGGGCTTATAATTCAAAAACAGAACAGTGAAATTTTTTTATATTATTAAATTTCAATAAGTGCGATAAGATGCAACGTTTGGCAAAGTTTTAAAACAACCCGTAAGTTCAGGGCAACCTTCAAGTATTGAAAATTCAAGTTCATTATGAACTCTATGCACAGAATTTTTTTAAACTTTGATTAAAGTTGCGTCTTATGCTTATCAAAATTTGATAACATAAAAAAAATCGTGCCGTTTTGGATTAAAAGTCTGAAGCTGTAATTAAGGGTGTTTTTAGCAGTTCATACTGTTGCTATGGTTACTTATTGTGTCACAAAAATGATGACAAAGTGTTCAACAATAATTGGGCAGTTTTTTGATACCATAATTGTACTAGCATCGAGTGATAAAAAGTGGTTATCTCGACCCATCAAAATGTAAGTGCTGGAAACTGTTTTGAGCCATCTTAAGTTAATTCTAAGTTGTGCTAGAAATCGTTAACCATTAGGCCATAGGTTAGGCAGAGGAAGTCTTGTTTTGCGGTTATTCAACGCAGAATTTGCTGATGTTCTTGGAAGAGGAAAAGTTCCAGGAAGTTTCTGGTATAAAGTGACTACGCGAATACTTGAATGAGAAAAAAAATGCAAAAATTTTAGATGAATGGAACAGCCACTTAAAGCAGTTCTTGAGTTATCAACATTTCTAGCCAACCTACACATTTTCCAAGAGATGTTTCACAGAAAATCATCGTCGACGGTGTGCTCTTGACATTTTCTTGCGATTCCAATGGAGCAATTTCGATATATTAAAAATAAGCCCAAAACAATAGACTTCAGTACAAGGCTCTGGGGAATACCTACAGAGTTTGTGGGGTTTATTCCCTAGAGCCTTGTGCTGAGGTCTATTGTTTTAGGCTGAATTCAATATATCGAAATTGTATGTGTGCTAAAGTATTTTTTAAATGTTAAGTTATTCTGGGACAATTTGAGATTCCTTGAATTCATCAGTCCTTTTTTTGTCCATTTCCCGAAAGCCTTGTACCTTATTGGCTTTCTGAAAATCGTAGCTGATCGTTTTTGGGTTTCCAAACAACATTTTTATCAATTCAAAAATAGCACATTTCCCACAACATGAAAGTTCAACATGACAATTCTGTTAGGAAAATGGGAGGGGTTTTCAAGGCCTTCCAAACAGATAATAAACCAATATGCTGTGAATTTTCCTGCGCACATCTTTTAGCCTCTTTTGTGCAAGAAGACTTATGGGAAAATGGAACGATCGCCATCTTTTGCAGATATGATGGATATGTTTATTTCTATACCATTTGTCTAAAATAATAACCTTTTTCACACCGGTTATAAGCAAAAATCCAACACCGCTCCCGGTTTCCGTGTCCTCGGAGTTTTGTAAGAGTCTAGAGCAAAAATGTCTAAGAAGTTTGTAAGAAACAACATGCAGTGTATGAATGTCTCGTTTAAGCTAAAGTTTAATGTCATTTAGCATAATACTGTGGGTACCTTCTTATCAAGAAAATTGGTGGGTAACAATTAAATTTTCAGCGCAAATGCCAAGCTTTAAGCATAACTTTCCCTTTCCTTTTCGTTTTCTTTAACTATCTGCACTTTTGGCCTGAAAGTGGAGTTGCTACTACACAAGCATACATGGCTAATTAATTTTTGTAAGAAATTGCAGATTTTCAGTGAAAATTCACGCATCACAACACGATATATTTCAATGTTAAGTATCTAGTCGTTGACCATTGCACTTTTATTCAAGTAATGGCTCCTAGAGGAGCCGTTAGTAAGTCTTTTCGTTGAGCTTTTTTTTTGCATCATCTCTCATGGCCTGGAAACTTGATTTTCATGGATGGATGCGTTGCATGGAACTGCTGCTAAATGTAACATTGTAACATAAAATATTAAATATTGAGCTTTGCTACTTTCAGGGAACCCACTTGATGGCGCAAAAGTAAATCAAGAAACCTAACTGTCCTGCATGTACAAATTGTAGCTTTAATTTTGTTTGGTCTTTCCAGTTTATTTTAGGACCACGTTGTACAGTTTACTGTTTCCTATTTTTGATTGATTGATTGATTAATTTTTTAACGTGTTTGATCGTGCTATTTAGTGGGTCTCCTTAAAGTAAACAATGCCTTATGTTGTTTAACTAGCTTAATTTTTTAGTAGTTCTAAGGGAAGGCATGTTTTTTATTGGGGGGTGGGTTGGGGTATTTTAGAAATTTTTTGCGAAAAAAAGTCGTGGTCCTCCCACTTCCCAGAATGGATTAATGCATGACCCTTCACAAATACCTTCCACAAAAACATCTGACCCTCCCCCCTGAAGGATTTCATAAATTTATGATTTGTTTGCAGAGCTGAAGGATTTCATAAATTTATGACTTGTTGGTAGAGCTGAAGGATTTCATAAATTTATGACTGTTTCTAGAGCTGAGGCATATTTCCATATGTTTATTGCTTGCCAGAAAGGAAAGTTTGATGCCTAGGATGTTTTTGTTAACTTTTTTGATATGGATAAATTTTTTTTGGTGAGATTTGCCTGGGAATTACTCTGTTGTATCTTTTATATCCCACTCAATATAGAAAAAGTTAGAAATGTACAATTCGTATACTCTAATCAAGTTAAGCTAGAATAATAAAGTTCCTATATTTGTAATGGGACATTTTCAGTATTTATTATGAAATCTGTTCCAAGTAATGCATAATAAAGTACATTTCAAGTGTTAATGATATGCTTAATTGTGTTTTCAGGTGATACAAACCCAAAATGTACAATTTTTATATCTTCTAATTTTCCCCTTTTTCGGTGTAAAATCAAGGGAGCTCATTCTGGACAAGTTTTAGTTCACAAAACTCCCAAAAAGCACATTTTGGAACAAAATAATAATAAATGCAAAAATGCATTGTCACAGTTATACTTGTTCAATTAAACTTACACTACAGTTACCAAAACAAAACAGTCTACAGAGTACGTATCTATGTATTACAGTCTACACATTACATACAACCAACTTACACTATGTTACTTGCAGAAAAAGGACTTTAACTAACAGCTTTGGGTCACATTGACATGCAATATGACAGACACTGTAGAAAATAATACAAATACATTAATTACAAGGCAATTACTAAAAAAAACAATAGGAAGGTTACACTTGTTGAGGCACGCTACCTGAGGTACAGTATAATTATAAATTACAATATTCGCCTAACAAAATTTAGCACAGATTTCTATGTTACTTTAAAATTACATTTGTTTACAGGATGGCACAGTGCTGGTTGCTGATTATCAAGATCTGGCTGTTCAATTTCCGTTATGTTTGATTTTCCATTGATTATTTAGTTTTTGTTTGAATTGATTACCAAGTTGAAATTTTTCCATCATTTTACAGTCATAGATATACTTCTCATTAGTGTTGTGAAAATTCTGAATTTCCACCACAGTAGATGTTGTGATCCTATGGGTAGTGTAAAATCATTGAAAAGGATCTGCTGCTTAGTCATATTAAATTGGGATTTCTGTTTGTTGTTGAACCATATCATTTCGTAGTAAAAGTCCTCGGTGACAGAGCAAGCCAGGAATGTGTGTTCAAGGGAATCTGGACTTTTGAAAAAAACATTCATCATCTGGTTTAATTTTGTATCTTTTAAGTTCCTTTTTGGTTACTAGTATCCTATGAAGTAGTTTGAAGGAGAATTGTCTTAATTTATTGTCTGTCGTCATGTTTGAGATGTTCTTAAATAAGTTGTTCCATTTGTTGGCGAAGGTGGGGGGATAATGTTTGGAACATGATTGAAGTGATGTTGGTTGTGTTTCCCATTTCACTTGGAAGAGTTAGTAATAATTCTTGCACCACATTTTAGCTGGTATACATCAGATTCTTCTGTGATTGTTTCTAAAGGCTTTTTCATAGTCATAGCTTTTAATTTAAGACTTTTTGGAATTGCAGAGAGAATTTGGCCATTATAAATGAAATTGATGTCAATGTTGTATTTGGTCTTGAATTCTTCATAAGGTAGATATTTGCCAGTATTCTTAAGAAGATCTTGACAAAATATACCCCATGCTCACTCCAGGTTTTCCAATACAAAGATTTTCCTTCGATAGTGATATCTTTGTTGCTCCATATAACTAAGTTGCCTTTGAAGCAGTCATCCCTATATTGGTCTCGCAATTCACTTAAGTAATCTAGAAGTTCTGAGTAAAAGGGAGAAATATTGTTGCCTAATTCTTTTGTGTTATAGTTACATTTTAAGAGAAACAGTAATCCTCCATATCTATTGAAGTAAGCATTGGGAATTGCTTTCCAAGCATCATTGGATTCACTTAGTAACCTGCCTATCCAGCTTAATTGAAGTGCCTTAACAGTTGTCCTAACATTTGGAAAGTTTAGACCTCCTCCACACAGTCTTTGATACAGTACGGTTCTTTTTATTTTGTCCTTTTTGTTTTGCCAAAGAAAGCTGAAAAACTTTTCCTGATCTCGTTTAATAACTTCCTCTGGAACACATAACATTTAGGCCGAGAATACTATTTTAGAAATCCCTAATGCCTTTACCAATAACGTTCATCCCATAAGGGTGAGGTCCTGAGACAGCCAAACATTTAGTTTTGTTTCCATTTTTTGAATTTTGATGAAAAAGTTTTGGTCGTTATTCTTATTACGATTGTACGAAACATAGATTCCCAGTGTTTTAGTTGGTTCATCAGTAATGTCTATTGTTAAGGGTTTAGTTTTATTCTTCTTCTGCGATCCAATCCAGATAGCTTTGGTCTTCTTTTTGTTCAATTCGAGACCTGAGATTTCAGCAAACTTGTTTATAATCATTATATTTTCCTTTAGTGATTCAATATCCTTACAGATAAGGGTCGTATCATCAGCAAATTGGCTTAGTTTTACTTCTACATTATGTGGGAGCTTTATCCCCTTACTCTTGCTACTTTGACATATCCTTTGCGCTAGTAGTTCTGCGGATAGTATAAAAAGAATAGGACTCAAAGGACAGCCTTGCTGGACACCTCGGGATACCTTAAAGTAATTTGTAACGTAACCTCCATTTATTGTTCCACTTTCTACATCTGAGTACATTACAGAGATCCAGTTCCTAGGGTTTGGACGAAAATTGAGATGTTTTAGCATATTATGAAGGAATTGCCATTCTAACATATCAAATGCTTTCTCAAAATCTAATCGAAATCTGGAATTTTGTTCAGTTCAGTGTATTCCATAGTGTCATTGAGCAGTCAGTTGGTGTATAAATATTTACTATTGAGTAATCTTCATCTAGTTTGGCTACTATGAACCGGCCCTCTTGATCGATTTCCACACTTTCTACTTGAAATAAACTATTCAGATTTACCATAACACATACACCTCTAGCATGCTCTGTGACATGAGAAAAAATAATTTTCCTACCCCATTCTGAAGTCCATATCTTTTCATCGTCTTCCTTTGAGAAAGTCTCTTGTAGGCAGAATATAGAAGCCTTTTGATTCTTTAAGTACGAAAAAATTGCTTTCCTTTTCCCAGCATTACACAACCCCCTTACGTTTAGTGATATAATTTTCAAAGATGACATGTTAAGTACAATAATAGGTAACTATGCAAATGACTTACCCTGTATTACACTAATACTACAATAGATTAGACACCTGACAAAAGATAGTTAAAACAACAACAACAATAGAAACAATGGAAACAACACAGATTAATTAATTGAAAAGCTTATGTCCTGGGATTAACCAGTTCAACCAAGTGACGCAAAACAAACTCTCAAAGCAATCCATAAACATCAGAGGTAAACACGAAATTCAAAATAACCGTTAGATAAATAAATACTTAGATACAAGATTTAAATTTTTTAAGAATTGTAGGACACAACTTAAGCTAGTTTGTTTAAATGGATTTTGATAATCACATCGCTAATGGGATCAGGCTTGACAAAAATTTTTCTGTCGGTTGTCCAGAACTTCCAATCTCTGTGTCTACGATCATGGACTTTCTTGAATAGACCAGCTCTATAAGCAATTAGGTTCTCGTTGATGTAAACTTTGTTGGGGTGCACTCCCAAACCTTTTAAACCACTCTTCTTGTGAAGTTTCCAGCACCCTTGGTACATCTACTCTTTGCTGTAATAATTGTTGAACCGAACAATTATTGGTCTCGGTGACTTGCGTCCTTTATTCAAGTGATGAGTTATGTCATTGTCCTAGTATGTTAGATCTATTTCCATTAGTTTTGCCAAGCCAATGACAATATTTTTGGGCTCTTCATCATCAGTTTCAGGGATTCCATGTATTTCGAGGTTGAATTTCTCGTGTATTGTTCCAAGTCATCGTGTTGCATCAAGATTTCGTCTAACTTCTTTTCAAACTTGGCAATTTTCTTCACTCTCTCCCTCTAAATCAGTTTCCAATTGGGTCATTCTTCTTTGTAATGCGATGTTGTTCTTCGCCATCTCCTTCACTTGTTCTTGCAAAGCAGAGTTGTTCTTTGCCATTTCCTCCATCTTGCTTTGTGTGAATTCAAGACTCTCACAAAGCTCCTTGTAGCTTTGCTGCAGAGTTTTTTGCTCGCTTATTAGGCAGCTGGTGTTTGCTTCAATTCTTACTAGTGCCTACCATATAGCTGCAAGTGCAGGATCTTGTATGTGCTTGGCGCTTGGTTCATTCATGTCCTTGTGTAAGTCCGACATGCTTGCTTGATTTTCATTTAGTCTTTTCACTTCTGGAGAACTATGGGAACCATCCATGCTTAGACTTTTGCAATCGTATCTCTTTCGTCTTGTCCCACTTTGCTCCTCCTTTCCCAGCATATTGTTTGAGATGAAGAAGATTTCTTCTTGTTTAACCCCTCAAGTTACGAAGCTTAGAAAAACACGTCTTCTCGCTTCTACCACTAAATTACATATTACATGCATATATGTACAGATATTACATATTACACATATTTATTTTGTGCCCCCAAAGTACAGGCACTTATATGTTAATGAAGTTTCTATCTACGTACCAGGAAAGCATAATGCCATAAATCATGCACCACGCATGAATACAACATGGCACACCATCAATCATGAACCTTTTCACAGATGTGCTTCTCCCTCGCTGTAATGTCTCTTTCGAATGACTGCTCGCAAGAGCGTTGAGGTTCCTCCCCCAATAGCTTGTCATTTTTGACTTAATGCTGCTGAGGGCTATCTTTTTAATGCATTCTTCTCTGGAGCAGCCTCTCTCAATATCGAGCACTATCTTGGCAGCATTGCATTTTTTGTTTAGGTTTGTTTTGGTAGACTTTTGAACCTAACAAAGGTTTCACCAAAAAATAATGCCTCTAAAGAAAACTGAATAAAAGAATCTGACATATGTCAGCTACTGAGAATAAGTACCTGCTACACTTTCCTGCTTGTCAACGACTGCATGATCCTAAAGTTTAAAACAAAGGGATTTTGTAAGTGTACACTCGCACTCAATACCATATGTTAAGCAGTGGTCTTAATTCCTTCGGGCCATGCTATCAACATTATTCAGAAGAGCGTTCCCTGAATGTCAAAGTCAGAAGTGAGAAGTTGCTGCTCTATCTACGGTGCATTTAAAGGAACATACTGGTTTCCTCCTTTTTTGGCTACTTGCGACTTGTGGCTTGCGAGTTACCGACTTGCGACTTGCGACTTGTGACTTGTGACTTGCGCCTTCCTCTTTTAAACTTGCCACATGACTACACAATAGTTGGTTATGCTTGGTAGAGGAAAGAACAACTATGGATTCGCAAGACGAGAAAGATTGGGAGTTGGACCAGGTAAGGGGCATCCTTTGTTTGTGTTCACGTAGTTAGTGCACAAAGAAAGTCTTGAACTAATACTTAAATTTGTTTTTATTCTCATCAGGTATTCTGTTTTTTAAAAGACAAGAGGAAAGTGGAAGCCAGTATTTGTGAAACTTTTAAAGATGAAATGGTAAGCCATGTGTTATTACACTCTTTCTTTATCTTATACTCTCCATTTTGTTGGCTTTACCTTTTGCTAAAATATTAATCCTAACTCAATCAAACAAATTTATCGCAACAAAACTATTACTTGTGTTTGTAGTCACCTATTTGAAAGCACATTTGGTTGCTTCTTGTAATGAAAACCGCCCTCCGAGTGTCTCATAACGGACGAGCCTCATTGCATAGATGTCGTTAATATCACCAGTGAATCACTATTACATGTGTCAGCTATACAATGTATGTTACCTGATGTTTAGGTGTACGTTTATCCTGCTAAGTATGCAGTAAGTGCAAATGCCATGGAAGGTCACTCACTGGACTAACCAAAGGAGTGTTTTTTTCCCTAGAAGTAGGTGCGTGTGGCATTACACATCCATAAAAGATATTGCTTAATTCATTCAAATCCAACAATACCAAAACATGTACTATTTTCTTTTTTGAAAATGAGTTACGGATTACAAACATTGAAAACAGAATTTTGAAGGAAAGAATGAAAACCAAGGTGACAAATGATACTGCAGTAACTTTAGTGGAAATATTCAATTGTTACACTGGGATTCTTTTGTAATGCACATAAAAATCTTTATACCTGAAGACTGCAAAGATGCTTGTATACGTTAAGGAGTATGCCTTTCATTTTAGGAAGAATGTACCTTCTTAGATGAGCGAGTAAGCCTTCTCATAAAAAAACAGCTGTCACTAGTGAAAATGTCACTTTAGGCATGCAAACTTCTGTTTTTCAGGGGCTGTCACGAAAACTAAGACCCTCGAAACTTATACCTAAGACTCCATCTAATTAGATTTCACACTAATAAACTAAACAGGCTTATTGGCTCATTGTTTATGGAGAAAACGTAGATTGCATTTTTTTTTATTTTCGTTACAGTCTGGTGCAGAAGGCGACAAATGTATCAAACCACCAGAGATTGTGGTTGATTAGTAGATTCTGAAGAGTGGATCTCTGTGGCTTGGAAGAACTAATACCATGAAGCTTGAATACCATTGAATGTTCGCAATACTGATGTCGATTGCAAGTGAAATTGAAATCTAGAATTCTAGTCCTAAAATGCACTTTTCATGAGCTGTCAAATAAAGGAAAACGAACTATTCATGAGCTGTCATATACAGAAAACTGCAATCACTAAACTATTTAAGACCACTTAGAAAAATAATCACGCATATTTCGATAATCATGCATTGTTCAAAGTCACACATTCTTCGTAAATCACGGGTCTTTGGCAGCTTTCGTGTTCATATCATAGATCACTCGACGAAAGTAGAACTGTTCATAACACGGCCTTTTGCGTCACTGAGAGAGAACCCTCTTCACTTCGCAATTTCCAGTACAATAGTCATTTTTTTAAAACAGTCAACAGAGACAAACTTCCTCGATTTTACAAAGTTGCTTGCTTGAATTGGTTACTATAGTGGTTGTAATCAACGATGTGATTGGTGGATTTAGATGAGGGGACTAAAGCTGATTGGCTCATGTACCTGTCTGATTACCGGTTTCTGATTACCTTCAACTGTCCGATTACATGTTGTTGCATATTAATTAGTGCAAAATACAGCAGTTTGTGCACCAATCACAAGTGAGGAAACTTTAATTGTTCTCATTAATAATTTATGTGGCTCAAGTGTCGCTGATTTCAGAACATGTGTAGCCTGCGAACAGGCTCCCAGCAAGGGCGGAAAAAAAAATTCAGTGAGCAAAGCAAGTGGGAGTTGGACTGTGAATCTGCGAGCGAAGTGCGTGGGACAATGTGCACTCCCTCGTCACCAGACTGCTCTCAGCTTGTCCCGCTCACCCTAGACTACACTCGGCTTGCTCGCTCTAAAACCAACTGGGAGCCCGTTCACAGACTAGAACATGTGCACTGAACCGAGTCTTAGCGCATTTCTGAAATATTTTCTTAGAGGCTAGCAAGCTGCGTGCTTGACAGTGTTTTTTTAATAGTAGTTGCAAGAGCACCTGCAATTGTTAAAAAGGGAAGAATGTACAAAGAAAATAATATCACATTTTCTTTTAAATAAAAATAATAATAATAATGACCTGACGCTATGAAATGTTCTGTTTCAGAAAAACTGTCGATATCCAGAACCAAAACCTTAAGGCTTAAGTTTTTCATGGCATGTGCAAAGCATGAAGATTTCATAGCTTTGTACTCCATTTATTGTCACAAGTGCTTACACTTTGAATAGTACTTAACTGGAATCAATGTATGGCTTTTATTCTTCAGATGGATTTTACCGCTGTACGAATGGCTAGTGACTACGATTTTCATGCCCTTGGTCTAACTAGAAGAGGAGACATTCTTGCTCTTCGTTTGTTTGTTTTAGGCGATGAGAAGGAAGCAAAGAAAAGAAAGCTCTTGAGGCTTGCAAAACAACTCAGTGCCAAATTGACAAAAAAGAAGACAGGCTCTGCTGGCCCTCGGGGCATAATGAAGTCCCCCAAGACGAAACGTCTTCCCCAATGCAAAGTTTGAAAAGAATCCAAATTGGATGGATGCACTTTAATGACAAAGAAAATCGTTATATTGCTGTGCGCATGGCAAAAGGAGGAAGTACGAGAGAAGTATCATTCCCTATCCAGGCGACATCAGCAGATATGATGGATGAAATTAAAAATTTTTTTTTTCCAGACGGAATGTCCGTGTTCGGTAGGACGAATGCAATGACAGTTAAACTTGGAAACTTTAGCTGCCAAGAAATAAACAAAGAATTCACTTTAGAAAGGTACATTGAACACAAACTATCGAAAGTGCGACTGTATATTTGATCAAGAATAATCACCCAGTAAAAGAAAAGCGAAGTCCATGATATTTATTTCTTAAAATTTTTCTTGTAATACATGATAGGTTTTTTCTAGTTTAGCTTAGTTTGTTATCGATTGTAAAGCCACATGTATGTTGTGATTGATTTCTTAATAAAGACTTCTAACTATCAGTGATGATGACAGTGACCTTTTGACGCCAGCTTTCGACACCGCCACATCTTCAAGGTTGCTGGGCAGTTCAAAAGAAAGAAGAGTCCTGAGAGCACTTCGGGAAAAGAGTATCTCGACTCATTGGCTGCAGACCAAGCAAAAGAAAGTGACAAGCAAGAGGAGCTCCTCCAGTGCCAGGAAAAAGCTGCACGGCAGGAATGCCTACGCAAAGCAAGAGCCAGCAGAGTGTCTAAGGAGCCAAAAGTGAACAAGCAACACTTCATAGTTTCCGTAAGACATCTGATAGTCGGTGTTCAAATGCACAGATTTGAAAGGAAGGGGTAAGTAGGGATGGTGTACGACTGGGTGGGGTCGTTGAGCTTGACCCCTGAGTATTTTACTCTTTCCATGCCTGACAACACCAACCTGCACCCTTCTGTGCCGATTGAGACAGTCCATTGAGTGATACTTTCAATGTGTCAATGTGAAAAAGGCCTGGCCTTTCCAGATGAGGATGTTTGTTTTCAAGGCTATGTGCACCACATTAGGCAGAATTCTAAGTCACGGATTTCTTATGGTCGGGGTGTTTCCACCCTCGCTTAATAAAGTTTTTTTTATTGCGTTTCTTACTGGGAAGGAAAATGTTAGTGACCTGGATTTCCTAGAGGGGTTTTTGGACTATGTAAGTTATTACGACAATTTAAGACTCCAAGAGATTCTTGAAAAATGTAATTCTCGAGTCAGTCTTTCTGAGGAAAACATCAATTTCCTTTTGGAATTTCTGTCAGAGTTTGGTGTCAGTAAAATGCCTAATGAAAATAGCCTAGAAACAATTCTAGTAAGTGTTGCCAAAACAGAGCAGTGGAATAAAGCTGTGATGGCAGCAGATGCCACGAGGAAAGGCATCTTAGAGGGAGTACACAGAGAATTGTGGCTTCCAACCACAAAAGAGTTAGTATTAGATCTCTATAGCTTTTTGAATGTGATCACTGAGAAAGTTCTCAACCTAATTACTGTTGACAACCCGGATGCAATGACAAAGGGGCAGCAACCATTTACATGTATTTTGGGGGGTATGTCAGAAGACTCAACGAAAAAGAATTGGCATGCCTGCTTTGTTATGTAGCAGGCAGTTCCTCTCTTGCCGTTGAAACTATTAAAGTAATTTTCCATGTGCACGTGGGAAATCTGCCCCATGTTTCGGTGCATGCCTGCTCAGGAATAGTTGACTTGCCTTCCAGTGGCTATGAAAGTTTTCCAGAATGTTGGAGAAATTATATTTCTAGTCAACACAAGAGTTACCAAATTTATTATTCCTTTTGTCTGAAATATATTGACAAACCAGCCTTTTAGACAGATTTGCCAGACGTTTTATAATTTAGTTAACTAGATAAAAAAAGGAAGCTGCATTTAGACTGTCTTTGCTGGGTACCGTGACCATACAGCTTTCTTAAAGACCTGAAGATGGTTTCAGCGAGAAGACGGTTTCCTCGTTGGATGAATACTGGCGTACCTTAAATGTCTATATAATATACAGCTGTTTTAGTGTGAACTTTGTCGGATTACAGCAGTACAATCGAAGAGCTTTGCAAGGCAATGTGGCCATTCCTGACAAATGTAGCGATTTCGGCATTATCTGATGATACGTTGCCCGATGAGAAAAGATTTAGAAATGCCCAGGAATCCTTGGTCTTCCGGCCACTGAATCGACCCTTCTGACGAAGTTCATACTTCAGCTAGCTGTATTGTGTAATCTTAGTAGAGTAACCACCATGAGGCTTATGGTTAAGTTTCATACATATTTACAATGAAAGTGCTCTTAGCAATACATGTAACTAGTGTAGGTTCTAGGACATGCCCAGATGATATTGATGGATTTGTTTTGTTTCAGTTGTGTCATAAATGATAAATAAACACACTTGAATATCTTTGTGTCAGTAACTGTTAGAGACAGTTTGCCTTACCGTGCCCCTCTGTACCCCCCTTGGGCGGGTCACGTGACTTCTGCGACCATGTGCTCTTAGCAGTTTGATGTACGTTGTTTTGTGTGTAGGCGGAAAGTTTGCTTTTTCCTTCGCCTTTTACTTTCTCAATGTTGACATCTTGATTAGGCCTGAAGATGCCCAAAAATATGTAAGTGGTCGCTCATTTGTATTGTTTTTTTTTGTAATTTAATATTTGTTCGAGTCGCAAGCTTTACATTTGTGACAGAAGGACGAGTAACAGAATGAACATCTTCAGTGTACAATTTGTTTGTGGATTTCTTCAACAGTAACTTTAACACTGAGGATATGTATCACGCCACAAGGTTTATTTTGTGAATGGCACAGAATCAATATGCTGTCTGCAAGAGTCTTTCCCCACATCCAAGATTATATTAAGGTACCCTCTTGTTTAACAGGGAGGAAACCTATAAAATGTGAAAACAGCCACGACTTTTCAGCCATTTACCAAAACACCTTCCAACTTTGTAACAGCATAAAACATAATGACCTCAACTCATTTTTGGTGTTGATTACATGGGTCACATGATCTGTTAGCAATGTCTGATTGGTTTAAAAGGAAATTGAAAATGGGGTGGCGAGTTACCATATAATGGATATGAATTGAAACCTTTTAGCAATTATCTTGTTGTCCCTTATACGATTCTGGCCAGAATGCTTGACAGTGTTGCATCGTTTAAGAGATAAATAGTAAAAAAAGGTCACGTGATCGTTTTTTCTCTACTTATCTAATCCTGTTGACCAGTTGCTGATGCGATTTTCTTTTCTTTTCCTTTATTTTTACATGCAACAAATTCAATTAAGTTAAGTTAAAGTTAAAGTTTTAGTTTAGTTGAAATTGAAATACAACTCCAACCTTGCAATTCAAATAGGCCAAGGTGCCAGACGCAGGTTGTTCGAACTGTGGAAACGCTATCCACTGGATCAATCGCTATGCAGTGGATAGAGTGGTTTGTTTTGTTAACACTTAACCACTGGATAGCAATTTATCCCATGGATAGCGTTGTTCATCTTTCGAACAACTGGGCCTTGATCAACAATATTTCAAGAATGATATGTCCCTTGGGTTGTAAGTGAATGTGGTAAAATTTTCAGCACATTGTATTGGTAAAGAGAACAATTACCAGTGTGAGTCTTGTTGCGTGATTCGTGACGTGACACTCATCGTGGAATGTGCATTACAATTTCAACCTTTCGAAGCAGCTGTGGGGAGAAAAAACGTCGTTTTTATTTTGTCATGTCTCCATCTTACCACTGTGCCATCAGCAAGCTTAAGCCAGTTGACTGCTACTCAGGAAACTAAAATACATCCTCTAGCACCCAGTGTAGCTCACCCCAAAGACTTTTTTAAACTATTGCAGGCAACAGGTCAAACAGGGGTAAAAAACAACAGTGAAACTGACTTTTGAAATCAAGTTGTAAATTAATCAACTGTAACTTTACACTAAGTTTAAATCCTGAAATAAACCTTAGCAGTAGGCTGAAAAGTGGCTTGCAGTTTCTCAGCACCTTTTCTCATCTTGTTGAAAAATTACAGCTACGGGTCAGTCACATATAGTCAAGGCTGTCGCATCTAACGGAAGGCTCGTAGGTATCAAATCTTTTTCTTTTCTACAAAAGCGCAAGAAGTATTGCTTAAATGAATCATACTACATTTTTGCCTCAATATCTCACATTCTTGCTTCAAAAGCAAGTAAAAGTTTTTGCAGTTGTAGCTCGCAGCGAGGCCTTCTAACAAGTGGGAACAACACATGACAAATAATAACAAGCAATTCATAAAACTCTAGTTTTGAACTACCCAGGTTTACCACACACCCCGGTGTCTTCATTTGTCATTTATAAAACAGTTAACACCTTTGTCATCATGTCTTACTAGTTGTTGACAGGTTTTCGGACAAGGAGATAGAACATGTAATTTGGTAGAAAAGAGTTATTCTATGTTCCGGTGTGTAAGGCGTCAATGTGCTCCGGTAAATCAAGTACAGTTTTAGAGCTTCTTCCGCAGTTGTTGGTGTTTCCAGTCCCTCATCTTCTTGGATCATTTCCGCCAGTTCTTTAAAGTGTGGGGAACAACCCTTTTTTTGGGGACGTTCTGCACACATCTCTTCAGCAATTTCAAACTCATCAATTTTGAAAGGACATGAATAATCTTGTGCATCAACTGTTTCCGGAACAAAATAAAGAATGTCAGGCTTTCCATTGTTAGAAGGACGAATTCTGTAAAGATTCCATTCCTAGGCAACTCTGTGTAATTCCATTTGTAAGACATCAATAAAACAGAACTTCAGGCATTCATGTTGTGTAACATTGTCATTGTTGTACAAACCAGGATCTCTTAGGTCTTTAAGAAACTGTATCCACCATTCTGCGCATCCCTGCCTGAGGCGACCCCACCAAGCCTCAATTCGCTGGTTAGATGTTGACTTTCCAAACATAAAACTTTTCTCACCTGTCAAATCCTCAGCAGATCTGCAAAAGAAATGTTGGATGGCTGCTAAGCTCCCATTCTCAGTTCCCCGATCACCCTGAACAATGTAAGCGGTTCCTCCCAGCTGCCGCACACAGTCTAGGTAATACTGTGCAACTATGCATGGATCATTGCTTGATGATGCAACCTCTAGCCATAAAATTCTTTGACTAAAACCACCTATAGCTCTGTGAATACAAAATCCAAACGGTTTAAGTTTGTCATAACCATCTACGTGCCACAGGTAGTTTGGACCTTTGCATTGATAAACTCTTCTTCGAAGTCTATGTCTTAACCAAACTTGAACACCTTCTGGGTCAAAGATTCTCAAGATGTGACAAACAACTTCTCTGGTAGTAACCAGACGATGATAATTAACCAGCCTTTGATGCATTGCTCTGCATCCAAGTAAACCTCCACTCCCTCTTAGTTCTCTCTCTACTGCATTGACAATCTTGCATAGATCACTCCGATTTTGACACCTTGTGCACCCCAGTCTCTTTAAAACTCTTTTCGAGTGCCGTAAACTTATCTGAATTCCGTGTACACACAACAGGAATGATGTTATTTCCAGAGCTGTGAGTCCCAAGTTCAAGTAGTCTTGTATCAAGTCGTCGCATGTCCTCGCGGTGCCTTGTATTGCAGGGGAATAATTTGGAAGCACTGCCAACGAGGATGAACACATAAGAGCTAAAAAGAGCACTGTAATGAACTTCATAGTGTCTATGTAGCCTCAAATCTAAAAGCAATATACTTCAAAGGTTTCTTCTCTGCAAGGCATGTCGACTCCACATGCCTCGTTTCCGCAAGCTAAGTGGCAAGTGGTAAATCACAAGCTAAGTCGCAAGTGGCAACTGGCAACTGGCAGGTCGCAAGTGGCAAGTGGCAAGTCGCAAGTACCCAAAAAAACAAGGAAACCCATATGCCCCTTTAAAAGCACCGTATTTATCAGCTGTAACTTCTTATAATGTATATACATGTTAAATTACTACTGAATATCATTTTTCTCTTAACATGACCAAAGGAATGAGTAAGTATGAGAAACACTATTCACGCGTATGTTTATTAATCGTACAATTGCCAGCACGCATACAGTTATTTGGCGTGCAATCCCAGCAAGACTAAAATCGGTGAGTGTGATGGCAATTCCAGAATTTGTCCTGGTGGTCTGGAATGGAATAAAATGTAAGTTTCCACAATTCTTCTAGCTCTTTCCTTAAGTAATCCGTGCATCTACTCCCATGTTTTTTATGTTCACTCAAACGAGATGGAGGCTAACTCGATAACCTCACAGTTCTATTAGCCTCCATGCACAAACTATAGACCATTGTCACCTTTAATTGTTATGTATATCTTTTTTGTTTTTTTATGCTAATAATGTAATTTCAAAACTGTAAGTGCAAAATAAAGTGAAGTTGAAGTTGAAGTTCATCTTTGTCCTGTGATAGGAAATATTAAACTTAACACCTGTTTTTTGTAAGGGAGGGTAAAGAAAGTTTGTTCCAAGTTTTTGTCACCCAAGAAAGTTCTCTTTCAAGTATTCTCAGTGACTCTTCTATCTGGCATACACACTTGCAGTTTTCTGGACCAGGCCCCGCAGTACACTCACAGCTGTTCTCCACATCTGAACATCGTAATCCTCAACCTCTTCATCATAATTCTTGTCGGCCAACTTAAATAAAAGGATGTTAGTTATTAGTTTCTTTCTCTCTGTTTGTTCTTGTTAATACTGACAGTATTACCTCAGTTGTAAGAACAGAATCCTTGATGTTCATTTCCATTTTTCTGCTGGGAGTACCTGCACCTGCAGTGCGGACATGAATGGATGGGAAGCTTAATTTGCATGAGCCATTGGAATCAGTATAACAGGTTCCGATGAAATTTTAACGTTCACGTTAATGCACGGGAAACTTAATTCACATGCACCATTTGGAACTGGTATAACAGGTTCTGATAGAATTTGCAATCCATTTTTGAGCTTTGCACTTTTTGTCTTCTAGCTTTTTAAAACATGGAGGATCTGACATGCATAGACGAGTGTTCGTGGTTTTAGCACCAGACGACAAAGATTGTCTTTATCTATGTTTCGTGGACTGTGAAAGACTATTACTTCGTGGGTATGAACACGAGGAAGAGAAAACGGAGCATGTCCTGGTAATGTTATTCTAATGAGTTTAAGTTAAGTTTATGCGTACTGAAAAAAGGACTTTTTTCTTTAGTTCATTGTGGAAGAAAACCTGATCATTTGGGTAAGGATAAAAAACGTCTCAAAAGGACACCCATTTGCCATCCACTTCCAAGAAGAAGACTTTACCAACAGCCGTGATTTTGTAGATAGGCTTAAAGAAGTGCTGAATGAAGAAAGTCTAGAATTGGCAGCACAAAGCAGAGAAGACGCTGAAGACCGCATGGAGAAGAAAAGCAAACAAGGAGGCATGCATCTATATCTACATTATGGGGGTCTTACAAAGGGAGGCATGCTCCCATCACTGCAAGACATTCAATAAAAAAAATAAAAAGCAGTGTGAGGGGTAAAAAACCTTAAAAATATATAAAATATGTACATAATTTAAAAAGATTACTAAGAAAAGTTAATTAAGATTAAAAAATTAGAACCTAATTAAAATGTCATCATTCTAATCTAAGAGCGTTCTCAAATAATTGACTTTTTTTAACATCTAAAACATCGTTAGGTAAGGCGTTCCATTCTCTAATAGTTGTACAATAAAATGAGTTCCTATAGCTTTCTGTGTTCGAAGTTAGTTCGATGAACTTGTCTTTGTGAAAAGATCAAAGTTGACAATTACGCCTTTTGATATAGCATGGGATTTCTAATGCTGATTCACCATGAATAGCTTTATGAAGTAAAGTGAGGCGAGCAGATTTCCTTCTGTTTTGAAGGGAGGGCCATTCCAAATCGTTAAGTAAAATGGAAACAGTTCCAGGTGTTCACTGCCAACAGTTCTTCACAAATTGAGCAGCTAGCCATTGGACATCTTCTATTTGCTTTATATGCTTGTCAATCCAGGGGTCCCACACCGGGCTTGCATATTCCAGATGAGGTCTCACTAGTGCTTTATAAGCTAATTCTTTAATTGATTCAGGGCAGTTGCCAAGATTTCTTTGCAGAAAGCCAAGAGTTTGGTTTGCTTTGGTAACCTTACTGTCAATATGATGGCCCCAGTCTAGTTTAGAGAATAGCTCAATGCCAAGATATGGATGCTGTGACACTGATTCAAGGGAGTGTTCCATTAATTTATAATCATAAACAACAGGATCACGTTTTCTGGTTATCCTCATGACAAAGCATTTACTTGGGTTAAATTGCATCAGCCATTGCTGGGGAGTTTTCTGGCAGACAGCTGACCTTAAAAAAATTTCGAAAAGGAGGGAGATGGTGCCATCTTGAAAACAGGGACATGGCCTACTCCATTCTTGACAATCGTTAAAAAAATGCGAGGAGTAATTTTAGAGTTTGCAGAGGGTGAGGAGAAGAACTTCACTGAAGATAACACTACAGCTATGCGCGTATACTTCTCCAAGAAGCTCAATGTTTTAGGGAAGGTGAGAACATTTTCTATTCGTCTTAGAACACTTAGTTGACTTTAGGAATAAATTTGAAAAGAACTTGGCTATGTAGATTAACCTTGAACTAGAGAACTATCAGCTGTTTTTAACAACACTTTGTGGTGGGAGGATGGAGCAGGAAAATAAGCCTAATACCACTTAGTCTCATAAAATAAAATGAGTCAGGCACAATGAGATTGCTCCCAAAATTCGCTCCAACGAAAAAGTACGATAGCCCCTCACAAAAAATAGTGACTTCATTCAGCAGTGAGGTTCGTTTTCCCCAATTAGATTATCCCACAGGTACAGTTCCCACACGCCAAGTGACTTTGCCTGTGCGCTTTATTGGCTTTTTTCGTAATGTTTCACAAAGTTTTCAACATTGATGAAAAGTACCACAGATTTTTTCGCTCAAAAGAACTTCCCAAAAGACATTTTAATTCAAAAATTTGTTATAGATACGATTAATTAGTAATTGGACCTCGTCATACAATTCAGGGAGTAATCGTGGTCATAATTTCAAATCGGCCTTGCGCTTCAGGCTCGTCTGATTTCAAAAGTACACGCACAATTACCCCCTGAATTGTACTCCACTCTGTCCAGTTACTATTACTAATTAGCCTTAAAGGGGGCACTAAGAGACTGGGTGCACGGAGAGGCATCATCAGAACAACAAAACTATTGTAACTTGTTTATTTAAGGTTACTGTAGACCTTCAGGGGTGTCTTCCAAAGAATCATTTGTATGCACATCACTTATGTTATAACCATAGAAAAGTATATATCGTCGTAAAGCTAATAAAATGTAGAATCAGAAGAAATAATTTTTTTAAGATTTGATTCAATGGTAAGTGCGCGCAAGCCTTCAAATGCAAAACTGACACTATTTGTTAAACTGAATTATCTGCCTTCCTGCTCGCACATACAACCAAACGAACTGCAATGTCAATCAGTAGGTGATAGACTATAAAAGGGTGTGAGGCTTTTTTGATATTCCGATTGGTTGCCAAGAAAATCTATTTTGAAGTTGACAAATTGAATATTTGCTGATCTTCGTCACATGAGAGTGCATTAAAGGAGAAGTACTTGGAATATCAAAAGAGCCTCGCACCCTTTTTTGCATTGATAACCAAGGAACATTTTGGCCAAATTTCATAAGAATTCTTCAAATTTATATACCCTATTAATTTGCTTAAAGCAAGGAAATCCATGCAAAAATAAAGCCCGAGTTTTAGACTCCTAAAGTATTGAAAGCTTATCACACCTCATCAAAGCAGTTATCAACTGGGTCATGCTGCTGACCAATGAAATGCAAGCTTCGGACCCCCCAAGCACTCGCAACAAAAATTGCCCATTGAATTCGTGGGAAGTTTTGCTGACGCAGTCGAACACCGTCAAATAGTGATTGCGGCAAAAAAATGGGTAAAGTTCAATCAATGAGAAAAGCTTCTGGAAAAACAGTAAAGGAAAAAGGCACTAACCAGCGAAAGAGAAGAAAAGTTATGGTGACCTCCAAACCAAACATCCAGTCAACTGAGCATGATCCAAAACAAAACATGGTCGCCGCCATGAATTCACTCAGGTAAGCTTTATTGTCAAGTTCTGTATTTGATTGTATTTCAATTCCAGCTGAACAGCAATGTCCTTCATAGATATGATGGTGAATTCTTTGTTAGAGTCTAGTGTGGACAACAGCATCAAATGGGGCAAGCCACCACGAAGGATTCGTTATTTACATTATTGTACCTGTATGCTGTTATGGTAAGGAATGATGCTTTTCTTATTCAGGGTTAAATCATGTTCTGTGCACTTGTAAATTTATAAACTCAACATATATTTCTCATTACTGCATCATTTACTTTTCTTTTTCTCACCGAAAGGAAATTGGACCGGAGGATGCAGAATTTTCTTTTCCTGAAGAGGTGCTTGTATTTATAAGGCACATTGTTCCTGGGAATATCAAAGGAGAGATAAGAGAGGTGGGCAACTTTGTTCCTTTGCAACTACACCTAACTCTGCTTTGTTGGAAATGATCCAAAGCGTCACTGCCCAATGAATTAGGGTAGATATTTAGTACAATACAAAAAAGCTACAGGCCAAAGCATTGACTTAATGTAAACTATAAACCATGTAAATTTTATTTCTGAAAATATTTCTGCTTTGCTCCCCAGGACGCCTTGACTGTCTTAATGGCAGATTTCTGCACAGTCCTAGACCTTCCTAGACTGGAGAGCCACTAGGACTTGACTCGTGTTTCATTGCTTTACTAAAAATGAATACTTGCAATTACTTACAACTAGAAATAATCAAATTAGTTAGTTTTCTTATGCATATTGTAGCTATATTTCAAAGATTACTAAAAGGGAAGCCACTACAAATGTCATCAATTCAGTCTGAAAAAACGTTGCTTTGATTAGTTGAGACTCCATTTAAAGGTAGACTGTTCCAATATGAATGACAGTATGTGTGGTAGAAATTGAAAGGTTTTGTAGCTCTTAATGTTAGTAGTATGACAGCACTATATGTACAATGTAGTCATATGAAAACTTATTACTCAAGGGCCAATACTTGAAAACTGCATTTTTCTTGAGGGGGGGGGGTACCTGTAGCTTTGATTGTCAGTAGAATTGAAGAAATAAATCTTGGAGGGTTATTTTGGTCTCTAAAATGGCAATCCGCAAAAGAAGCAAGTGTAAATGGGGAAAAGAGGAAAATAGAACAGTTCAAACCCCATTTAATGGCCACCCATGGGAAATGGATAGTGGCTGCTTAAAAGAGGTGAGAGGAAGAAAAATAGAAAAAGCTTCACTGGTATATTGGCTGCCTTATTGGGGTGGCCATTTAATAGAGGTTGGACTGCATGGCAAAGAAAGGGATTCCCACACGATGTAGTATTCATCGTGATTAGATTTTGATTTTGCTTTCTTGTTTTCAGAAAATCCATAATGATGAAACCAGTAACTTTGCCATGTGGGCATTCGGCATATATGAATTGCCACAGGAGACTTCTTAAGGTAGAGGAACAAAAAAAAAAACTACGGCACTTTGCCCTTAATGCCCAAAGCACTTTGGCAGAGAGCCACAAACAGTTAGCTATGCCACAGACAGGGTTACCAGCAGTCTAGAAGTTCAATGCTTGAACAAGGATTGTGGATGGAAAGGGCAACTGGCAGAGGCAGAAGACCATAACCAGCAGTGCTCCAGTCAGGCTAAAATATCATGCTGCCTGGGCTGTAACAAGAAGCTACATTGGTAATTCAATTATCTCGAGTTTCTTTGTGTTTATTGAATGTTTAAAGATGGTTTTTAAAATGGCGGAGGTTATTTATCATTAATAGAGTAATCCTGTTATACTGTGCACATCCTCTCTAATCAAGCACGTGAAAAAAAAAAGAGGGAGTGAAGCGAGCACCAAGCACCCGGGAGTGAGGCGTGAGGTTACCGAGCGAAGCGAGCAGCTTGGTCCCCGGCTCCTACCTGGTCAAGTCTTCCATTTTGCCTAGCAACCAGTTCTCTCGCGATTCTATCCGTGCATTCAATGATCAAACGAAAATACAAGAAAATAGAGGCCTGTGAGCAGTCTAAAATCCTCTAGGAATTTAATCATGGCAGTGTAGTCACACTATTAGTAAAGGGGTAAAATTATTGTGAGTGTTAAGAATTGAAAAATTGTAATAATTTAGCCACTTAATGATTAACTACTCACCCCGGTGATTTTGACAAATTTACCGCTTTGTTTTATCGTGGGCGCATCTTGACACATGAATTAAGAAAAAAAAGGATGACATGTTGAAATTTGTGAGACCTCGCAGTTCATTCCAACGTGAAATTAAAAGGTAAAATCAATTGCTCTGTGTGACGACTCCTTTGGATATTGACTGTTCTACCGATTGAGAACAATTGAAAGGCCGTGTGCAAGAACGTCCCCTAGATTTTTTGGCCATTTTGAAAGTGTTCAAAAATAGCTGAATTTTGGCATGTAGGCTTCGTTGTACCTTAGAAACATTGCTCTGAATTTTTTTTGGCTGGGGCACTCTTCGTTCTCGAGAAATAACGTATGCAAAAAGCTCAGTTTTCCAAGCGGCATCTTTTGGAGATCTTTTGTTGAACAAAAAAACAAAAGAAACATTATTTTGTTGAACAGCAAACAGGCAGACTGTTTATAGTGTATTCCACTGAATCTTAGCTGTCTTAAAGTCAAAGGAAAATAGTATATACAGCGGAAATCTGGGAACAGATTGTTTACATCAGTTGTTGTGACGTAAACACAACATGTGAATCGATCGAGCGGCAAACGAAATACCATCGAATGAAAAAGAGATGTGCCGCATTAGAGCTCTGTCAACTAATATCTTAAGCATAGTGTTAAAGTACCTTGTGTGCCTGCCTGGTGGTTGAGAGGCATCATAAAGCCTCGATAAACCCGTAAGTCGTCAGCACGTTTTAAAGAATCAAAATGTGTTCTGAAACTTCGAAGGTAGCTGATATACCGTAATCGTGTTATCGGCATTCAAAGTCAGATTGAGCCAGGCAGCAAAGTCCAAGAGCAGTTCTTGCCCAAGAAAAATACCCTCTTGTGAGTTGTGGCCCATTTGCCAAGCGTTGCTAGTGTCAAAGTTTGGAAAGCGAGAACTGGTTTTTGACTTATAAAATTTGTCTTGTATCGACCGCCATGTTTTCCCGCACACGAGGTGTAAAGACCCTTCCCGGCATGCATTGCGATCACGTTCTGCTCGCATTTCTCAAACTGGTAACTAGATTGTTTCCACTTTTTTCATTTAAAGGTAATAATGGCCAACAAGTAGCGATCGATTGTAACATAGATCTGTGATCCAGGTTGCGTTGATTTTATTTCATATCGGCATGATTTGTAGTGTTTTGAACTTCTGGGATCAGCGGACATGCAGATGTATGGAGACTCGTACGTTGTGCAGAAGGGTTAATTTGTTAATCTGTTAGGCGGTGCGTCACATAAAGCTACGATCGTTTGTTGAAAAATATGTATTTATCTCGTGATTTTTAGCCATTTAAGACGTTGTTGTATTTGGAAAAGTGCTTATTTGATGTTTATTTGTTCAGTGCAGATAATCATTGTCCCAGATAACCAAAGTATGTTCCAAATGTTAACACCATTTTCCGGCCGCCATATTTTACCTATTTAAACCTGAAATCAACATTTTTGAGCTTATATGTTGCGTGAAATTAACATTTTGCTGTTTTCTAAGTGAAATCAACATCCTTTCCGTCACGCGTTACGTGAAATCAACATTTTTACGTATTTAGACCTGAAATTAACAATTTTTAGCTTATAAGTTGCGTGAAATTAACATTTTGCTGTTTTCTAAGTGAAATCAACATCCTTTCTGTCACGCGTTACGTGAAATCAACATTTTTACGTATTTAGACCTGAAATTAACAATTTTTAGCTTATAAGTTGCGTGAAATTAACATTTTGCTGTTTTCTAAGTGAAATCAACATCCTTGCTGTCACGCGTTAACGTGAAATCAGCACTTTTACCTATTTAGACCTGAGATCAACAATTTTTAGCTTATAAGTTGTGTGAAATTAACATTTTGCTGTTTTCTAAGTGAAATCAACATCCTTGCCATCACGCGTTAACGTGAAATCAGCAGTTTTACCTATTTAGACCCGAAATTAACATTTTTGAGCTTATACGTTGCATGAAATTAACATTTTGCTGTTTTCTAAGTGAAATCAACATCCTTGCCATCACACATTAACATGAAATCAACATTTTTACCTATTTAGACCTGAAATCAACATTTTTGAGTTTATAAGCTGCACAAAATTAACATTTTGCTGTTAACATGAAATCAACATTTAAACCATTTTTGAGCTTTTAACGTTGCGTAAAATTGACATTTTGCTGCTTTCTAAGAGAAATCAACATCCTTGCCGTCGCGTGTTAACGTGAAATCAGCATTTTTACCTACTCAGACCTGAAATCAACATTTTTGAGTTTATACGCTGCGTAAAACTAACATTTTGCTGTTTTCTAAGTGAAATCAACATCCCTGCCGTCACGGGTTAACATGAAATCAACATTTAAACCTTTTTTGACCTAAAATCGACATTTTTGAGCTTTTACGTTGCGTAAAATTGACATTTTGCTGCTTTCTAAGAGAAATCAACATCCTTGCCGTCGCGTGTTAACGTGAAATCAGCATTTTTACCTACTTAGACCTGAAATCAACATTTTTGAGTTTATACGCTGCGTAAAATTAACATTTTGCTGTTTTCTAAGTGAAATCAACATCCCTGCCGTCACGGGTTAACATGAAATCAACATTTAAACCTTTTTTGACCTAAAATCGACATTTTTGAGCTTTTACGTTGCGTAAAATTGACATTTTGCTGCTTTCTAAGAGAAATCAACATCCTTGCCGTCGCGCGTTAACACAAGTCAACATTTTAAGCACTTTTGACCTGAAATCAACAAATTTGAGCTTATATAAGCTGCGTGAAATTGACATTTTGCTGGTTTCTAAGTAAAATCAAAGTCCTTGCGGTTGTGGCGGGCTGATCCTTTGTTATAATAAACCGAGGCGAGACTTCAACTTATAACAAAGGCTTGGCTTGGCTATTATAACAAAGGATCGGCTCTGTTTATCATAACAAAGGCCCGGCTTCATTTATTTGAAGGACTCGACAGGAAAAGGGCGTCAGGTATTTTAATCAAAGGTGAACTTTGTCGAAAACGCTCCAAATTTCACATGCAGTTTCGTTCAGGTATGTTAAGCAATGTCCCGCACTTTTCACGCTAAAGTTTGCTTCATTCTCGAGATATTGCGTATGCAATAAACCACTTGGTTTTTCCAACCTGTGTGCCTTTTTTGCATAAGTTATTTCTCGAGAACGAAAAGCAACCCAGCGAAAAAAACTCCAGAGCAATGTTTCTCAGGTGAAACGAAGCCCACATGCCAAAATTCAGCTAGTTTTAAGCACTTTCAAAAATGACCGAAAAATCTAGGGGACGTTCTTGCATGCGGCCTTTCAATTGAAAAACCTCCTGAAGACGTTGTGACCAAAAAGGAAAATGAAAGCGAGAAAGATGGGAGCACAGTAAGTACTGCTAGTGCTAAAATTCAAACCTTACGTAACGACAAGAAATCGGCCA